>NC_041397.2:69174962-69502879 GCF_900747795.2 Erpetoichthys calabaricus | reverse complement strand
TGAAGAAGTTTTTTTCATAATAAATATGAATTCACCTTAGTACATTTTGAAAGAAAATGATTAACCCAGCTGTTGACGGTTATTGAAATAGATACTGTACACAGTAATATGATTTCACTCTTTTACATAATTATTGTTTTATTATTTTCACACATCTGAAGGGTGAGAAATGAGAGCAGTACATGCTAAAATAAGCCGGAATTATAACAGTTTTTAAATTTTGTTTAGAAAAGAAACTAGAATAAATGTAGCTTTAAGAACAAAAATTTATAGTGCAACAAAACGTGGTGTGAAAAACTTAAGGGCAAACAGACTTTACAGTTTTCAAAGAGGCCTGCAGCAGTGCAACTTTAGATAAACCTTGTTCGGAATATGAGGAAAGATTATTACCAATGGCTACTTCTGTAATCTGTGGACATCATTTCACACCTCAGAGCATTTCTAGTTCAAGCACTTTGTGATGTGTTACCATTTAACTGAGAACTGATAAAACAGCAAGGAGGTCTGGAGGAGCAGGTGGAAGAGGAGGCAGAAGCTGAGGCTTGAAATATGGATTGGATGTAAGCTCTCTTCAGATAGTACTGCTTTCATCCTTATGTTTTATACAAATTTAAATTGATCTTCATTTTAGGAGAAGGAAATTACATGCTTAATCAATCTGGGTTCTTTGTGCAATTTAATTTGGTATATAAAAAAATGAAGGAACTGAAGAATGTCTATTACATGTATTATATAATAATATATGGCTGGGGGTTTTCATTATAGAATGACAGATATTATTTAGGAATACTTCTGATCTGTTTCGTAAGGATATTTTTTGAGGTGTGCAAGATTTTATCTTTCTTTGTCATGTAGCAAGGACTAAACAGTAATGTCAAGGTAAAGCCTATTGTGTTGTTTGTTATGAAAGGTTTGATTTATATAATTTAAGGACATGACGATGACTAGATGTTTCTTAGGTATTGTCCTGGATTCCCTGGAAGATTTATTTTTGACATTTTTCTTTCATATTTCATAACATTATTTTGAACCATTTTTCTAATGACATTTTGCTTTGTTGTAGAAGGCATAATTTTGTAGTGTTTTGATCATGGTCACAGTCATCTTGTTTAGTGCTATTATGGATGGTTGCCAGAAAGAGGACCATATGCTATCATTTCCTGAGTACATAAAAGAAATGTTCTAAATAAAATAAAAAATATGGGCACCTGTGTTTCAGTCATGTGCGGGTTTAAAGGCAAGGGAACCCTTAGGCTTAAATCCGTGTTCACACTTGACCTAGCTATACTGAGAAAAATCACAGAAAAAAATAGCATGTAAATAGCCACTACACAAGAATTAGGGAATCCATTCCCGGATGGGTTTATCCATTCCCGGGGATTCGGGAATCCCGCATTTCATTCCCGGGAATCCCGGGCTCCCAGGGATAACACAGTAGACGGGCATCTCACATGTGAATGGTTTTAGAATGGCCGACACTTATTTTTAATAAAACTACTGCAATATGTTGACACAAATAAAAGACTAACCTTATCTACAAGCAGTTCATGCTGTCATATAAGTACATATATCTTTAGTTGCGGTAATAAGAGTGTGTACAACGTGTCCAGCGTGCGGTCGTCCAGGCAAGAGCACACCTTCGTGCAGAAGTATGCCAGCCGCTGAGAGAGCACGCTCTGCCTCCACTGAAGTAGGTGGCACAATCATCAGATACTGATACACTTGTTCTAAACAACGCCCGTGCTTGCCGTTGCTCTGAAACACCGCCATTTCAGCTTTTACTGATGCATCCAGTTTCTTGTCATCATTCTGTGATGGCAAGTTTCTTGGCACTGATAATGCGGATGCAACAGACTGACGCATTTCAATTTCAAGTTGCTGTTCAAAGCTGTTGTCTGATGAAGTGCAAGCTGCAGCAATGGCGCCACCTTAATTATTTTCAACTATAACTCTGTTATTTCTTGATCGAGTTTTACACTTTTACACGCTATATATGTGAGCTTGGCCATTTTCATTTTCCCAGAAATTACAGCAGTTTCATTCCCGGGAATGAAAAATGTCCGGGAATCTCGGGCTCTCGAATTGATTCCCTGACAAGAATGGCAAGAAGCATGAGAGTATCCATTAGGTGAATGGACAGTACAGTCAAGTAAAGTACAAAACCATTTCCAAAGGATAAATGTTGGGGTGTCAACCAGGTCACCCCTTTTAATAGTGCTACAATAACACCAAAATAAACAGGTGCATGATGGTGCTAAAACAGAACAAAGAATCATAGGCTGCACTGCCTTCTCAATAACTTTAAGTAAGCTTGCATGAGTAGTGGGGCATGGGTGAAAAGCTCTGTCCTGCGGTTGGCCCAAGTCCAAAATGAGACACCTCCTTCCAGAAGCATCATGGCTTTGCAGCCCTATGGCTGGAAGGAGCCTAGTTAGTTGCCCTCATTGTGGAGCGTCCCTGAGCTATGGTTGGAAATAAAGACAATATGATTAGTGACAGCATCCGCTTATGTCCTGGAGTGATATTCCTTACCCTCAAGACTTGGGAAGGCTTGTACCTGTCTTTTGGTTTGTGGATGGAGCCAGCCCCAAATTGTAGCAACTTTGGACTACTGGGGCTTGACTCCTTCTCCACCTATCACGTATCCTAAGTATTTGGCCTCAGTAAATGCAATAATAACATTTTTTGGGTTGAGCTACAGGCCAACATTGTGTATGGTGCAAAGGACGTTCTTGAAGTTCCTCCCAAGTGCTGGAAAATATGACTATGTCATCTAGATAGGCAGCACTGTAGACATTTTGGGGCCAGAGCAGTCTGTCCAGCAGATGCTGGAAGGTCACTGCAGCCCTATGTAGCCCAAAGGGTAGGATGCAGTTCTGCTCTTGGCATGTAACAGGCATCAAAATGGGAGACTTGATTGAGCCAGCAGTTCGTTCCTCTCCAAATCTGCAAGGATGTCACCAAAATTAAGCTGTTTAGCATCTGTATAGAGCATTGTTAAGAGAGTTGCTGCACACAGTGCTTCCTTCTCAGTTGTGCTCCAGCTTGAGAAGGTTCATGTGAAATGCATGGCCTCCAGGACGCCAATTAGGCTGGTCGATTAAATTGTCTAGCAAACCCTTATTTTTTTGGACCTCATAAGGTTCTCCATTGGGCTAAGAGTTTGGAGTAGAATGTAGGGACAAGAACTATAACCCTGTCCCCCAGGCAAAACTTGCAAATTTGAAAGCCCCTATTGTTCAGCCGGGCTTGCAAGCACTGCACGTTTTGAAGGTTCTCTGTAACCAGGGGCCTTAGTTTCACAAAGCAATCACTTTTTCATTTTATTGCTTTTTCAACAGACCCCTATTGGGATCTATTATGTCATAAAAAAATTTTCTCTCGTTCTACAAGCATGTAAAGTTGCCTAACGTTGTGGTCACAAAGTGTACATTCAGAAGTGACATCATAGTCTGTTTTTTCAGGAAAGTCATCACCTTTGTATGCAGCACAATCAGAAGAAATAGAAGCTATCATGCTGTCAATAGCAGTTTCTGAAGATATGTCACTTACACCACATGATAAATCACTTTCTTCTTTACAAACTTTACATTTCAACAGTAAAAATATTCAGCTTATCTTGCTTCCACAAACACTATTCCAACAGCTGCCCTCTGTCACTGAAAATGAGTAAATTCAAGGATAACAGTCTGTGTGCCCAACTAGCGATAGTGGTATAGGAGTAAAAGATCAGTCTAGCAGCATGACTATTTATATTTATAAAAAAAAAATTCACATATTTTTAAAAGTTTCAGTGTCCTGTAGCTTACATAAAACCTCAGTTATTATTAGAAAAATGATCATTATTGCCACACATATTAGTTTTGCCCTTGCCATTTTCAGTCAATTGTTATCCAGTGATGAACATGTGCATGTCTTTTGACCATCCTTTTGTCTCCCCCTTTAAAGCCATTCAATATCTCATAGTCCATCTACCTTTTGTCATTTTTAGGACAAGTGTTTTTTCATATAAGGCACAATGGCTATCTCCTAATATGTAAAGTAATAAATGACTTTAGGAATAAACTATGGTAACAGATAGATCATTTTAATATTTCCATAGATGTAAAGACATAAACATTTTGCAGACATTCTCTGTACCTATGAAACTTGCTGAATTTTAAAAGGTCTGTAATGATGGATATGTAACTTAAACATAGTGTCTCTAACCTTCATTTCTAATGTGTTTTCCAGCATGGGCATAATATTCACCTTTCCATCATAGTAGGCTACAGTTATACATTTCTGCAGATGGTGTATGATATTGAATGATGCTCAAAATAGAGACAATAGAGTAAGTGGCCATTCTTCTTAAATCATCAATTTTTAAAAAAAATAATATTAAGGGGAATGTTTTTTTCTGTCCTCCATTGTAAAATGGTGATAAGAATAAGATCCATAATAAATTAAAATGGCTTGCCTTAATACTTGAAATATTAAAAATAAAGAAAATATGTATACTGTAAAGCAGTACATAAATGTGATGTTATAGTAGTAAAAGAAACCTGGCTGAATCCTAGAGATGCAGTTGTGTATGGTTTAATATTCATGGGTGCATGCATGTTATCTAGAATGGAGAGACAACCTCAGGAAGGTGACACTGTGGCCATTTATGCAAAAGGGATTTAAATATAAGTCTGTTTTGTTTTGGAGTTGATTAAATAACATATGGAATAAAAAAATAAAGCAAGAACAAAGGCATCACACTCAAAGTGTGTCATAGACACAAAAGCCTGACAATACTGTCAATATGCTATAAGGACTGGTCACTTAAATTACTTGAATATAAACAGGGAAACACCAACAAATAGCACATTAACAAAAGTTGATAGATATAATTAATGATTGTTTTAACCCAGCATATCACAATATCAACAAGTGCAAAGGCCCCTCTAGACTAAATGTTCTCAAACAATGAAGACAGAACGTGGAGTGAAGAGATTCTGAAATGGTTATAGTGATAATAATATAACAGGCTTCACAGTGTTGAGGAAGATGATAAAAACAAATACTAAAAATTTAATTTTGATAAGGTTAATTTAAACAATTGCTGCAAAGTCTTAAAAAACAAATAAGTGGCATTTTAGATGTAGAGATTGCCGAGTTTAAAACTATAGATATTACAATAAAATTCAGACACAAACAAATATTTAGAAGCAAAAGCTAAAGAAATCCTCCTTGGCTTAGTAACTACTTAAATATTAAAAAGAAAATTTGTAAGAAAAAACAGGTTTAAAATACTTAAAAGTTAAACAACTCTTGTTGACTAGCGCATGAGGGCAACAGTGAAAAGGAATTTAGAAATGTCAAAAGGCAGCAAGAAAAGACTATTTTATTGGAAATGCAAAAGGCAACCTTAAGTGGTTCTTTGAGAAATTCAGCAGCAAGAGAACAGTCAAAGAAGAGATGAAGTATATTAAGAACAGTAAGGGGGCAATAAAATATGCAGTAAAGGACATAACAAATGCTCTTGTTTCTTATTTTTCTAAAGTCATCACCTATGAAGAGGTTAGAAATCTTCCAGTAACTCCGGGGAATATTAAAGGAGCCAAACTGATTTTGAGCTTGGAAAGTAAAGTACTTCTTTATCTAAAAATGCTGTAATCAAATAAATCACCAGGTCCAGATAGCATTTATTTAAGAGTGCTTAAAGAAGATAGCAATTACATATCAAAACTCTTAATGCATATTTTTTTGGAAATCACTTCTTTGTGAGGAAGCTCCTAAACTACAAGTTAGCAGCTTATATCACATTATAAAAAGGATGATTGTTCCTAGCCTACAAAGCAGTAATAGACCAGTTAGATTAAAGTGTATCAAAAAATAAATAAATTAATTAAACAGAGTAACACATATCAAATTTAGATATGTATTAATAAGCAGTCATTATGAATTTAGATGGGGGAGACCATGTCCCAAACATATTAGTAGAAATATATGAGAATGCAACAAAAGCATTTGATCAGAGGGCCACATAAAATGTTATTTATTTTTTTTACATTTTTATTGATTTTATTGAAATCACACAACATTCCATACAAATACATCAATTTTACAATAGGATTGAAAACAAATCAACCCCCACCCCTGAGAAAGAGAGCATGGCCAGCAGAATAAAATTTAAACCTAGTAAAAATAAGCAAATAAATAGAGTAATACATGAATATAGATAAATGGAGAAGACAAAAAAAAAGGAAGCAATCTGCTTCCTCAGTGCTTTAAAAGCTTATTCTAAAATGTTATTGATTAGATCCTGCCAGGTTTGGAAAAATTTCTGCACAGATCCTCTAAGTGAGAATTTTTTTTTCCAATTTCAAATAATATATAACATCAGTTACCTATTGACTTAAAAGGGGAGAGTTAGGATTCTTCCAGTTGAGCAAGATAAGTCTACGTGCCAATAGTGTAGTGAAGGCAATTACAGTTTGTTTGTCCTTCTCCACTTTAAGCCCATCTGGGAGTACACCAAACACAGTTGTTAATGGATTAGGAGGGATTGTGACGCCAAGGCTGTCTGAAAGGCATTTAAAAATCTTGGTTCAAAATGATGTTAGTTTGGTACAGGCCCAGAACATGTGACCCAGTGAGGCTGGAACTTGATTGCAGCGTTCGCAGGTTCGATCTTGCCCTAGAAACATTTTGGATAATTTTAAGCGAGACAGATGTGCTCGATATATAATTTTTAGTTCAATAATTGTATGCTTTGCACATATGGAGCTTGAGTGAATTCTCTGCATTGCTACCTTCTACTCTTTTTCTGATATATTGAGTGAGAGATCCTTTTCCCACTGTTCTCTTGGATCTTTGAAAGGGAGCGACTGTAAAATGTTTTTTTATATTGCAGAGATTCTGTCTAAGTCCTTGAAACTGATGAGTATTTTTTCCAGCAGAGAGGGAGGTGGGAGATGAGGGAAATTGGGCAGGTTCTGTTTAACAAAGTTTCTAATTTGAAGATAGTGAAAGAAATGTGTTGCTGGAAAGTTAAATTTAGAATGTAATTGTTCATAGGATGCAAAGACGTTGTCTATGTACAGATCTCTAAGTGATTTAATCCCAAATGTTTTCCAGACATTAAAAACTGCATATGTTTGCGATGGTTGAAAAAGGTGGTTCTCATGCAGTGGTGCCACCGATAAAAGATTCTCTATCTTAAAATGTTTCCTACATTGGTTCCATATTCTGAGTTAGTGAAGCACTATTGGGTTATTAGTATATTGGTGATAATTTGCATTTATTGGGGTGCAAAGCAAGGAATATAAAGGTGAACTGCAGGATTCTATTTCTATTGCAGACCAAGCCTGCATATGTTCATCTATTTGTGTCAATGTACAGGTTTTTATATGTTGTATGTTTGCTGCCCAGTAGTAAAATTGAAAGTTAGGTAGAGCCTTGCCACCTTCTGCCTTTGGCCTTTGTAGGGTCGCTTTTTGGATATGTGGATGTTTTGAATTCCAAATAAATGTGGTTATGGTTGATTCTAATTTCTTAAAGAACGATTTATTGATGTATATTGGAATATTTTGAAATAAAAAGAGAAGCTTAGGGAGGATATTCATGTTAACAATGTTAATTCTTCCAGCTAAAGTGAGATGAAGGATTAACCATCTATGCAAGTCTTGCTTGATTTTTTCCATACAGACAGCAAAATTTTGTTGATAAAGAGCTTTATGTTTACTTGTGATGTTTACTCCTAGATATTTGAACTGATCTGCGATGATAAAAGGGAAGGCGTCTAATCTAATATTGTGTACTTGAGAATTCACTGGAAAGATCACACTTTTAGTCAAATTAATTCTGAGACCAGAAATCTATTGGAATTCTGTTACTGCTGTTAGGACTGTAGGCACAGTTATTTTGTGGGTCTGATATATACAGTACCATATCATCTGCATATAAAGAAATTTTCTGTTCAAGTCCTATAAAATGTTATTTTACCTCATTTTCAAAACAGTTTTGATAATGTAGGTTATGAAACGCTTGTACTGAAACTAAAGTAAGAGGACATTCAAATCACAGTGTACAGATGGGAGCAAATTTGATTTAAATGCAGATTGCATTGAGTTATGGTGTTAAGAATTACCTCTTCAACCCAGAAAAAAAGTTGTAATGGTATGGAAATTTCCAATCCATCACAAACAGTATAAGGATAAGATATTTAATGTTTAATCTGGTAAGCTTTATTGTTTCATAAATATATATCCATTCTTATCAATAAGGGCCTGCGACACATTCAACCAAATTTTTGGGAGGGGCAATTTAGGGTCAATGTTGAGTTAAAAATGAAAATAATAATGTGAGTAGAAACAGATGATATTCAACAGGTAATTAAAATTATGGTTTGATATAAAAGCTTTATCCAGGAAAGGCTTAGTCCATTAGGATTGCCAATTTCACCAAAAGTGAGTAAGAAAATCATTCAAAAGCTTAAAAACAATGGTTCTGAAAGAAAATTCGGAAGGGATTTGGGTATTACACCCTCAACAGTGGATAATATAATTAAAAGATTTATGGAATCTGGATACATTTTGGTGCATAAAGGGCAAGGGCACAAGTCAAAGCTGACTGCCTATGATATCCGATCCTTCAAATGATACTACATCAAGAGCTGTCATCAATAAGTGATATAATCACATGTGCTAAGGAGTACTTTGGCAAACCTTTATCATTTAAAACAATATTTAGTTATTTCCACAAATGCAGATTACAGCTGTACTGTGCAAAAACAAAGCTGTATGTTAGCAGTGTCCAGAAGTGCCGTTGGTTGCTCTAGTCTTAGAGGCATCTGGGATGGACCATCACACAGTGGAAAGTGTATTGTGGGCAGATGAATCAATATTTAATGACTTTTTCAAAGAAATGCGTGTTGTGTCTGCCGAACCAAAGAAGAAAAGGACCATCCAGACTGTTATCAGCTACAAGTCCAGAACCCAGCGTCTGTGATGCTATAGGGCTGTGCCAGTGCCTTAGGCAAGGGTAACTTACATATTTGTGAAGGCGCTATTAATGCCAAAAACTACATACAGACCGAGGAGCAACATTTGCTGCTTTCAAGATGATATCTTTTCCATGGATGCCCATGCATCTTTCACAAAGGCAATGCAAAACCACATTCTACGTGTGTTACAAAGGCATGGCTGCATAAGAAGGGTGTGGGTGCTTGACTGGCCTACCTACAGTCCTGACGTGTCCTCAGTTGAGAAGGCGTGGCAGGGCACATTTTGAAAAACATAATGTGACAAAGAACCCATACTGTTACACACCTCAAGGCTTGATTGCAAGAAGAAAGGGACAAAATTACACCTGAAACCCTCAATAAATTAGTGTCTTTAGTACCTAAATGTTTATTAAATGTTGTGTGAAGGAATAGCAATGTTACAAAGTTTTATATTCTTTACTATCAAAACTTTTTTGGAATATGTTACAAATATGAAAATCAAAAGAAATGTTTATTTAAAAAAATAAAAACCAGAATAAAATCCAATAGTGGTAACATCAAATAATGGGCTGTTATATTGTTTTCCAGTCAATCACTGTTTCCAGTTTTTTTTTGCATTTTCCATACTGTCTCAGCTTTTCCGAGTTGGGGTGTTAAGTGGAGCAGTATTAGGAATGCTGTTTTTAATTATATCAATGATCTTAATAAAAATGTAACCAAAAAGCCGGTTACGTTTGCAAGTGTTACTAAACTGTGGGGGACAGAAGCCCAAGAATAGGGGTGTCCAACTCCAGTCCTGCTAGCTGTAGGTTTTCATTCTAACCCTTTTCCTAATCAGTGAGCAGTTTTCACTGCTAATTAACTCCTTTCCCTTCATTTTATTAGCCCTGTTTTTAAGGATTCAGTCCTTTGAATTGATTAGTTTCTTCATTAAATGACAGCCAAACAGAAATGAGATGTGAAACGAGCCAACAGATGACCAGCTAAATTGGAACGACAAACTCCAGGCAATTTTACTCCAACCGTTTTCTTAATGAGAAGTCATATCTTGCTCTTAATTAAAGCCATTATTAAATATCATGACTTGTTGCTGCTCTCATTCTGCCACAGCAGACTGTTGATTTTCTGTTATCAAGATGTTTTGGTGACCTGAGCAGACAACATAACCGAGACCTTCACCTTTCTTTATTTTCAGGTTAGCTGCGGCCTCATGTATAAACGGTGCGTACGCACAGAAATGTTGCATAAGAACGTTTCCACGTTCAAATCGCGATGTATAAAACCTACACTTGGCATAAAGCCACGCACTTTTCCACGGTACCTCATGCCCTGTCGTACGCAAGTTCTCCGTTAGGTTTTGCAGACTGGCGGCACCCAGTGTCAAAGCAGTGCTACTGTTCCTGTGTGGTTACCCTTTCTTAGATCCACATCCATGACGGCGGCTCAAGTGCTCCTTGTAGAACTGTTTGTACTTGCAAGTTACCGTGAGGTAATTGTACTTATGATACAGTTATAATATTGCAAAACCTGAGCCACTTTATAAAGCGCGTATTTACATATGATGACGATATCATTTTTAAGATGAAATGCAGCAAAATATGTTGATTATATTATACAGAAAAAACTTTAACTACACGGTGCCGCAGCACTAGCGAGCTTGAGCTTCATTCACGGTTTGTTCCTGCCTTGTGCTGTATTCATGCTGTGACTGATACGACACTGGAAGGATAGATGGATAGAATAATTAAACATTACAAAGATATTTCGATGTTCCTTAAAAGTTTTGAAAAATCGGCGTTCTAAGCTTACAAATGGCTTAACGTCTATTACAGAGCTGATTGTGTGGCGATTGGGTATTTGGAGAAATAAAAGTAAGGACAGGAATTGGGGTTAGTACGTTTGAAAAAGACTACTTCTGTAATAAAGCATTTCATTGAAGGTTGCGCATGGCGCAGCAAGCAACTTGCTGTAAGACATGAACAATCATTGCGCCACTGTGTTCCCATGTTTAATAACATGCTTTAACTCATATCATCATGAAAATGATATCACGTATACTTCTCAGTATTTTAATTATTCAGAGAGCTGTAATATTATGAATGTAATGGATTCTGTGTCCTGTCGGAGGAAGAGCATGTATTGATTCAAGCACAAAGAGAACATATAAAATCAAATACAAAACAAAGCATTTAACGTGCTACTTTAATTATGATGGGATTTGAGAAACTAGTAAATTAAACGATTTTAAGATGAAGTTTATGATGTTCTACTTTAATGACAAAATAAACTATGTGATTAAAGTGGAAATTTCGAGATTAAAGTTGACATTTCGTGCTTTTTTCACACTGTGTGCCTTTTTTTTTCACTGTACCCTAATAAGCTTTCATATGACACTCAGATGTTGGGCTACGAGTCGCCTTTTCACGCCGACTTTGATATGTGACAACTTTTTTATTTCAGGCACTGTGTGACTTTGTGAACTTGAGCTTTCGAGTTTCTCCGACACGCTATGTCACTCGATCAACTTCCTTTTGTTGCTTATATCACTGTTTAAACCAACAAATAGTATGTTTTTCTTTGCCTCCATTTGGTATTCGCTGAAATTCTTCTATTTTTCATCGTACTTTTGCCATTGCCTTTTCACAGAACGCTGAGCTTAAGGGCTATTTATATTGATTTGCATATTCAAAGAGGTGTAATTCTGGGAGGAGTTGGGGCGGGACAGCAAGTGCGCGCGCGTGCATTTATTTCCACGCTGAGCTGGATTTATGTAGCGGAAGAACGCGGAAGTTGGCGAACGCACAGATTCCTGCATCTGGATTTTTCTGTGCGTAAGCACATTTCGGCTTTTATGCTTACGTCATGTTATAGTGCGAATTCTACACACGGCGTTATGCATGAGGCCCCTGGTCATGTGGTGGCTTGTTTTGTGTCTCATTATTGTTTGGCTTCTCATTAAGGAAAAAGAAACAACTAAGGGGTCTGAGTCACGTCTACTAAAACGAAGGCAAAACAAGTTAATCAGCTGCAAAAACGGCTCATTAATTAAGAACTTGGTTAGAATGAAAACCTGCAGCCACTGCGGCCCACCAGAACCAGAATTGGACACCCTTGACCTAGAATAAGCAGAATCATTTCAGGAGGTCCTAGACAGAATTCAGACTTAAACTTAAGTTTGTTCATTTTTGACCCCTACATTATATATAAAAGACATATTAGCACTAGAAAATATCCAGGGAAAAGATGTTAGACCGATTGTGGAACTGCTGGGTATTAACTAAAGGGAATGATTGAAGTGAATCTTTTGTGATGAAGTAAGTAAACTTTAATAGAACATGGGGGCAAATACAGAAGCTGGTTAAGGGTTAATTTTGCACAAATATTATAAAGTGTTTATTCATACTGTGAGACATAGATATGCGTAATAAGTTATGGGGTGTAGCACATTGTAGCACTTTGTAAACCTACAAACCATCACTTTATTTATTTATTTTATTTATTTAGGGTTTGAAATAGTAATGTGAACAGAGACTGACCAGGTTTGGCTGAATTGTTTATTCTTGTCAAAACTTTATGTTCTACTTCGATCTCATAACTTTATAGTATTTTATGGATCTTTGTATTACTGTTTAAGTGAGCATGTGTGATTATTTATGTAAACAATAAATTACCAAGTTCTTTTATGCTGCCATATCTGTTAATTAGTGCCCTTAAAGAAGAGAACTATATAATAACTTAATTGTATTGAACTGAAATGGATATGACAATCTCTGGTAGGCTAAGTCTTTTGAAGGCTGTATGGTCATCCATATTTGGCTAGTCAGGTGTCATAAAGTTACTCAAAAAGCATTTATGCTTGACAAACATGTTCTAGCATATCTTTTGTATATATATGTGGCATTCAATCTTCGATACTGTCTTACTTGTCTTAGGTTTTTGACTGTTGTTTTTCCTACCTGCTTTACTTAGTGTAAAGACTATAATTTTCAAAATATTTGCTACTTTTTTTATAATCAAATTACCATGTACTGACCCTTGATTATTTTCATTCAGAAAAGTTGGCTTTTAGTGGCTGTTGTGTAGGAGGCTAGAACTTTTGATTATTTTTCTCCTAGCTGTGCTGCCACAATAAAGGCCTTAGAGTGGCATGCCTTCAATCATTCTTCTGTTCTAATCACAATGGGGGTCTGAAACTTGAAGGTACACCTTATGAAAAGGTTGGAGGAGGATTAGTGGACACCTCACTGTCCATGCTGATGATACAGTATAAAGCCAAAATAAACTGAATGAAAGGGAATTTATTTTTCATGCAAAATATGTTTAAAAACATATAGTTCTCACTATCAATTGCCCTTCTGAATTGGGAGTGCAGTGGACCACAACATAGTCCAGCAGCCCATGTCCCATGCTATTGACCTTTTGATACTTTTTTGGTGAGTCTGAAATTACACATCTGAAGCTGGAGCATTGTACTCTACAGCCTAAGCGATTAGACAACATGTGATAGTTTAAATTATATCTATAGAATTACAGACGAACATTAAAGTATTTTATTTCAAAATTTCAACATTTATATCTCTGTTTCTAAAATGTATTGTAAACTTGCTTGTCTGTTGCGACTTTTACTATGAAGCACACAATTTTCTGACCATATACAGAAATATAAACAACCATGTACTTAGCAATAAAAATAGTAATGAGTACAGCAACTTAAAGAAACATTACTAAAACATGATCTAAAATATCACTGAACTGAAATTATTTATATTCTCTTTATTTTTTGTGTGAAATGGTTCTGCTTTAAATCCCATTGAAACTGAAGAATGATGATACACCGACTATAGAGTTTCTTGTTTATTAATCATACTCACTGCTTGAACCTTTCCACTGGAAGCAGAAATTTGTAAATAACTAAGAGAATTTAGAATTCCAAGAGCTAAACTTAAAAGAAGTGGTAAGGCGGCCTTCTGCTGTTATGCACCTAAAATCTGGAATAACCTGCCAATAGGAATTCGCCTGGCTGATATGGTGAAGCACTTTAAAAAACTGCTAAAAACACATTATTTTAACATGGCTTTCTCATAACTTCATTTTAATTTAATCCTGATGCTCTGCATATTCAATTAATTATTATTACTATTCATGGTGGCTTCAAAATCTGTACTAACCCCTACTCTCTCTTCTGTTCTTTTTCCGGTTTTCTGTGGTGGCGACCTGAGCCACCACCACCTAATCAAAACACCATGATGTCCCTACATTGATGGATTAAAGGCCAGAAGTCCATGTGACCGTCATCATCAAGTCCTTCCATGAGAACCCTGAATACAATGAGGACTGATCATTTATGTTAGGTCGAATGCCTAGAGGGGGCTGGGTGGTCTCATGGCCTGGAACCCCTGCAGATTTAATTTTTTCTCCAGCCATCTGAAGTTTTTTTTTGTTTGTTTTTTCTGTCCTCCCTGGCCATCGGACCTTACTTTTATTCTATGTTAATTAGTGTTCTCTTATTTTAATTCTTACTTTGTCTTTTTTCTCTCTTTCTTCATCATGTAAAGCACTTTGAGCTACATTATTTGTATGAAAATGTGCTATATAAGTAAATGTTGTTGTTGTTGTAAGAGGCACATCTATATTATAATTCAATGCACATCTGCAGAGGTCTAGCATATCTCTTACAGAAAGGTAGTTACAGTTCATGCACAGAGTATGGCTACCTGAGCATTGGACTCTGGGAATAATGGACAGCAGACAAAAATTTTTTTTTTTCATTACATTCATTTTAATTTTTTGTATTTTTTATTGGAAACATTAAAACAATTTTAAAAAATTACATTAAAATAAAAGCAGTAAATCACAGAAACATATTAAAAATGATAAAAGTTATAAGTAAATATACATATATAGTGCCTACTAATATGCATAGGCTCATACCTGTGTGTGTGTACACAAACATGCAAAACTTGCCTTCAGCACACAAATGCTGTTCAGGTCTAACACAACTTGTGTTATATATTACCCAATCACAGTAAGCCTGGCTTATACTGAACTATATATACAGACATAATGATTTGATTTGAAATTCATACTTTTTTTTTTTTTCTTGAACGATGCCTTTGCAGCATCAGGCCAAGCATCACATTCCGTCACTCATTCCAGCTTCAGAATTGTACAGTCTCAGGTGCATATCAGAGAGTCTCAGGTGCACAAAAGAAAATAGACTTGCTTTTACATCTACTGTCAAGTCTGCTATGACTGTGAAAATGTTGTGAATGAGCTGCCTTCCAGTGCTGTATTCTTCATTTGCATTTTTCTATGTCCACAATGTGCCATCTTGCAGGTTCTGATTTCCTTGTATTAAATTTATATTTGTTGTATATTTCATATACTGGCAGCTTGGATGCTGTATTAGATACTTGGCACACTTCATGCAGAACTGCATCACGTGTTACAAGTAAGTACAGAACATATCAATTGATGAATAGTTATTCCCAATGAAATATTGATACCATTTCATCACACAGTGCAGGTCATGCAGACTCAACAATAAGGCATCAAATATTGGATAGCTTCTGATGTAAATAACAAATAAAGTATATACCAAACACTGCTACCTGTTTGGAAAAAACATGAAAGTCTGTGACTATGGTAATGCAATTTAAGAGACTTTCATAGGAAGTGTGACAAAAGTAACTGCTAACCACATTTTCACTTCACTTCCCTTTGCAAATAAACTATTTAGCAAAGACACTGTTCTGCTCAGTAGAATGAACAAAATGAAACAGAGTTTCCCTCCATGTTGAATGTGACATAAGTGATAGTCAAGACAGCAGCAAATGAGAAAGTGCCGAGGCAGTTGTGGATGGGACAATGAACATGCAACAAAAACCCTGTATGATGCGACAATTGGCAAATAGGCTTCTTGCCAAACAGGCAAACCTACTCCATACCTAACTGTAAACAGAATGAGTCAGGAGCTGCCACCGTACAGTGAAAGGCAACACAAGAGATGGTCAAGGAGGTAGACACAGATAAATTATAAAGTCAGTGCCAGGTGGTAGAATACATACTCAAAAAACAAAAGTGAATGATGTGCCACCTTTTTGTGTGTGGGGTCTGCTCTCAGAATCCAAAAATGTTTTATAATCAGTAATTAATAGCCATTTATATGCATATTCCATGATATTTGAAAGTGTGTCTGTAACTTTTAGAAACTATATATGGAGAAGAATATTAGTTTCTAGTTCATTTATTATTTTTTGTTTCCAGCTGATTGAAAAGTATTGTCTTGTTTTTTGCAATTAAATTCTGAAGTGGTTTTATGCCCTGTAGCAGCGTGACTTTAGAAGGCTGCTCATGTTAGAGCATCTCTTCAGGTCCCTCTTGCTCCCAAGCAAAATGCAGCAGTGCCAGGTCAAAAGAATTTTTCAAAAGAAAACTCTGTAAAGTTTCATAAGGTTGCACATGAGAGATGCTAACAAAAAATATCAAGAATCTGTGCTGACTGCTGATGCACACTGTTTTGTAAAAAGCTTATTCACAGAAATATGCAAATATGGATATAAATTAAACTATTTATAAAAAGTACATTTAAAAAGTTTTGCATAAAACTTGCATAAAACTTGTTGCAGCAGCACGGTGGCGCAGTGGTAGTGCTGCTGCCTCGCAGTAAGGAGATCTGGGTTTGCTTCCCGGGTTCTCCCTGCGTGGAGTTTGCATGTTCTCCCCGTGTCTGCGTGGGTTTCCTCCGGGTGCTCTGTTTTCCTCCCGCAGTCCAAAGACAGCAGGTTAGGTGCATTGGCGATCCTAAATTGTCCCTGGTGTTTGCTTGGTGTGTGGGTGCGTGTGTCCTGCGGTGGGCTGGCGCCCTGCTTGGGTATTTGTTCCTGCCTTGCGCCCTGTGTTGGCTGGGATTGGCTCCAGCAGACTCCCATGACCCTGTGTTAGGATATAGCAGATTTGATAATGACTGACTGACTACATAATTTGTTATTTCATGTACCCAGCCTCATATCTCGCTTAAAAGTTTTCCATTGCTGTAGTGTCTATATAAATATAGGGAATTCAGGTCTCTGTATTACATCTTACCTGAAGAAGGGGACCGAGTTGTCTCAAAAGCTTGCATATTGTGATTTTTTTAGTTACCCAATAAAAGGTGTCATTTTTCTTGACTTCTTATTACATCCACAATGGCTAGCATGGTACAACACCCTAATTTCTTTATCTAAAGGTTGGTTTGTGACATCTGCTGTTAACTTAACCAGACATATTTTATTCTCTTTTAGGTATGTAGGGTGCCTCATCATCATACTTAACTACTGATATCTAAGCCCCTAAATACAGCATGAAAAGCACCTGACAGCAGCAGCACCACTGCAGAATGTCCCAGTGTTCACTCAGCATTTTTCTTTATGATAAATGACCATATGCTTAATGGCCATAAAGCCATGATCTCCCTGTGTTATTTATTCATTTATTTTGTTCTGGATGCATTACACTTTCAAGGTTGTATGTTCTCCAAATCTTATAACCTGGAATTTCTATTTTTATCCATCTTTGTTTACTTCTGGTTATGGAAAATCATATTTATATAACTCTATGTTTATTTCTATTGACTGTGAGAACAGCACAATAAAACAATCCGTTATGAAGACTGCTTTATTATTTTTCTATAGTGAGCATAATCATAACACCCACAACTTGCAATTATTTATGTCCTACAAGAACTTGAACAGTTCTCTTTTTCCAATGCAAAGAGGTTTGGAGTTTTCCATTGTATTGAAGCCTGACTAAAAAGAGTAGGTTTTTGTTGTTATTCTTACATAACAGACAACACAGAATCTCCAAATATGTACCTCATCTGAACTCATCTAACTATATTTCTATTTTTCTTAAACAAAACTGCAATGATAGCATGTTACCATCAACAACAGTCTTCAGCTTCTTATAAGAAACCCAAGTTTTTCCTTTGTCCATCACCAACTTAGTCACTTGTAGTACACCTTTCTTTGGAAAGCAATTACAGGGCATACACAGTTGATTCTCAAATCACTTTAACTCCTCTCAATCTGAAAGATCAACTTCTCCAGGATTGTAAAGCTCCTTATGAGGGTTTGCCCACTAACTCTACATCACACAGGAACAAACAGTTGGCAACTAGTATTCCCAAAACATTAAATATTGTCAAAATCAAAAAGTAAACAGGTATACAGTAGATAAATAAGCAAAATAATTAGGTTGTCCAAGGTATATGTGATTCTTTGTCAAAACCATCCAGTAAAACATTCACAACACCATTCTGTTGACCAGAATTGGGTGAAATTTGATATGTTTTTCTTAAAGATCATAAACAGGAAACAAGACAAATCAATTGCCTTTGTGGACTTCTATGCTCGATTTAAAAAGTTACAACTGGAAGCCAGCTATGTAAATAAACAATTACAAAGACCAAAAATTATGAGGCAGCTGCCCCAACAGTAAGACAATATTATGTTTGGAAATTGCCAGGTTCAAAGCACTGTAACAAAAATAGAAAGAAGACATAAAGGGGAAAGGTACCAGTCAGTAACTCAGTTATTGGTGGAAAGAAAGCAAAATAAAGAGCACACAAGGGTGCAAAAAGTTTGAAATGTAGCCACACAAAAGAAAACTATAGCAAAGAATCAATCCATCCACCTGTACTGGTGATTGTTCAATGAATGCCGAATTCCAGTGGTTATGACATTTTTATGTTGCTGACCCAGAAGGGGTGGGTCTTCATAGAGGAAGCAGAAGCTGGGTCGTTCGCTTTCTGACTGGTGAGAAGTCTGAAATGCAGATGAAAAACAATATGGTCTGAGTGATAGTGCCACGTCTCTTCTCAAGATGATATTACTTGCAATTTGAGAGCCTTGCAGATCTCCGCTATGCGTGCATGTGTGACAGCACATTAGACATTATTATAAAGTCATTAAACCTAAGAACAAAACCAAACTGAAGTCAAAAGCAATCAGTAGTCAAAAATTTCAAGTGTCACTGGTTTGCCTTTCCCTCATTAGCTCTATTACTATATTTTTAGGTCTTTGATCCAAAGTATCTGACATTTTACAGCGTGCTCCACCATTTTCTATAAGGAAAGTGTAATAAAATCCTAGGTTGTATGGAAGATACTTTAACCTTTTTTAGCCAACAGATTTCAGGTAAAAAACTTTGCCTTTAAGTCTTGTCACAAATTAGAGATTTATTATTTTACATAGGTAGGAAAGTGAAGCAGGAATTTTGACGGTTTTGTTTGCAGCTTCAAGCAGATTTTGATTTGCATGGGAAAATAACCTTGAGCTTATATGATAATGATATAGAAAAATTCAGTATTTTGAGAAACTTTCTACCCTTCCAGGAGAAAAACAAGTTAGGTGTGCACACTTAATTTTAGGTTCTTTTCAAAAAGAGTTATCTTAGTTCAGTTGCAAAAATTGACTTTTCAGTTCAGTTGTTTTTCTGACACTTTGGTAAAGAGCTCAACACAGCAGCAAAAATGGACACTTTGAGAGGAGCATTGGACACTTAGATGGAGCTTTCTATCTTTTGGTGCTAGACACTATCCAAGGATCTCTGTGTCCAGGAAGAAATCTTTCTTAACATGTTTGATTAAGGATAAATAATATGTACCTGAGGGACTAGATCACTTGGAGTGTCTTGATGAATGAGGACTACATGAAACCCACACAGTATAATCATTTATATTTCTTATATTCAGTTACTATTGCTTATAATGCAATAATATGATTTTTAAGTAAAAGCTTGAAGCCAGTATCTATCTGATTAATACTAGTGGTGCCAAGGGAAGGATTAACAATTCCTTGTCTAGCTGTGATTCCTTAAGGTGAAGCCCTCTATTGGTGGTAAACTGGGTTTCAGTAAAGGAGTGAAATTAAAGAAAGTTCCCATCAGTGTAAAAGGCTGATGATAGAGGATTGAATATGTGGGGTACAATATAGATTGTGAGACAGGTAAGAGGTTACAGATAATAGTTGTGTAGCTGGTTAACATTTTATCTTATATCCCATTAAGAAATAAACCTAATATGTTAAGAGTTACCTTTCTTGTTAGGTGCATGTCATAGGTGATCTGATAAAATGATAAAACACAGCATAAAAAACAACAAGTAGTAAATAACAGTACCAACAATAATTTTCTTGACAGGCCAACACAAAGAAAATTTCCCTAACCTGTAGTATTTAGAAAAGTAAAAAAGACAAAAGAAATGAGTTTAATGATTTTAAAATGGAAAAGTCAGAAGTACTAGATGTTTTGACAGATAAACCTTCTATAAGTATTCCTGAAAATAATGAAAGACTTCCTTCAGTATTTTACCAAACAGAAACCTGGTAACCTGACACAACAAGGACAATTATGATTATGATCATCATAGAACTAATCTGTTTAACTTTTTTCAAGAGATATATGGAGTGTTTGAAAAAAGTAAAACATATTACAATTTACTTATGAATCTTAGACATTTGATACAGTTCACCACTTGTAATAAATTCTAAATCTAAAAACCATTGACATCATTAGTAATATTCAAAACAGAATTTTAAGTTGTCGAGTAGTTGATAGTCATGGTGTACAGCTAAGAGAAGAATGGTTCAGATTAATTCGGCTATCAGTGGGGTCTGTTCCGGATCTGTGGTTCCAATGAAAAGCTGAGTTTTCAATGAAAAACACAATGGCAAATGAAAAACCCTAATGGCAGAACTAACTGAAATTGAATCATTGCTGTAGAGTTGACAAGATGAGTTGGTCGACAGACATTGACACAGCAAGTGAAAGCAATGCATGGAGCGGTGTGACCGAACTGCTGTGATATGCCTAGTGAATTCTGTTGAATGAAGCATCTCTGTGGTGCAACAGTAGCTTTGTGACAAAAATTCAAAATAATTGCAATCAAGTACAAGGACAAGCAAGACAAAAGCCTCCTAAGCACTGTATACAACAGCTGTCAGTGTTTGTTCAGGGGAAATGTGGAATTCACTAAATTTTGCACTATGGTAGCCTACAATAATAGAAGGAGTGCTTCGATTGTGTGGATCAGATACTAACATTCAACCATCTCATCGGCACATAAAAAAAAATATTGTAAAGAAAGTGCACAAATAAACACACTTCTACTGTCCATCAAGCCGTATCTCAAAACATATCACACAAAGGATGTGTAGTAAATCTGTGGACACTGTAAGCAGACATACCTTTCCTTCTGTATTTATGTTGACTTGTTGATATTTACATGTTTCTGTTACAGGTAATAATAATAATTTTCTCTTGTTAAAAACAATTCAACATTATTTTCTCATTTTTCCTTGGTTAAACATAACGTTAAAGAAGCCTACATCCCCAATCACACTACACAACATTTCAGGCAATTTTTAGTTAGACTTCTTTTATATAATATTAGCAAGCTAAGACAATACCCAAGACCTGCAGTCATGTAGTTTGGCATTCCCAGTGACTAGGTTTACCTGGGAATACTTTGTACAGGCAGCATGTTAATTGGCTGTCAGAATGTGACAAGCTTTCAATACTTTGGAAATTTCCAAATGTGATGAAAAGTCATGACAAAGACAATTTGTCATCCAATGTGAAACCTTGAAATTTGACATCCTCAAGGAAACAAGATCTGTCAACGCAGTCATTAAGTTTGACATTCCATCTGATTGTAAGTCCAGTAAATGTGCTACCGGCTTTAGTCTTCCTAATTTATACCAATAAGTTATGACTTAAGTAATTTGAAGAGAATTATAAATACTGAGAAGGCAGAAAAAAACATTTCAAAAAGACCCAGGGAATTTTCCAAATTAGGTATACATTTGAAAAATATAGGTTAATGAAGTGAAATAAAAAGAACAATACTAAGGTAAAAGAAACATTAATTATTAATACAAGAAGGTTGATAGAAAACATACAGAAAGAACACTCTCGCAAGGTTTCAGAAGTTTCTAAACACAGTATCTGAGCTAGAAAAACAGAGAAAAGAACCTGCGTAGTTTGATAATGCGTACAATGTGATGAAAATTCAAAATGTCATGTTGGAGTTTGACAGATGCTTCCAAGACCTTTTAGTACTTGAGTCGATTACAACTTTCATGTGTTTCCCATTTGGAGCAAAAACAGATGTTGATGCATTTACTGCCAAAATAGTAGCAGTGCTTCACCTATGATCATCAGGACTTGAGACGAAATATTATAAGTCCATTCTGATATTCAGATGAAGGCAAGGCCTACTGCTGCATTGTTTTGGACTTGTTTCCCCAGTAAATGCTTTCAGACTTGCACAGCTTAGTACATTTTTTGTCGTATTACTATGAATTGCCATTTACCTACATGAAAATCATTAAAACCAAGTATCTGATAATCGCATCTGTTTTCCCCTTGGGTACTTAACTGATTTTGCAAATCTGTCCGACTTCATTCAGTACAATACAATACAATTTATTTTTGTATAGCCCAAAATCTCACAAGGAGTGCCGCAATGGGCTTTAACAGGCCCTGCCTTTTGAAAGCCCCCCAGCCTTGACTATCTAAGACGACAAGGAAAAACTCCCAAAAAAACCCTTGTAGGAAAAAAATGGAAGAAACCTTCGGAAAGGCAGTTCAAAAAGAGACCCCTTTCCAGATAGGTTGGGCGTGCAGTGGGTGTCAAAAAGAAGGGGGTCAATACAATACACAGAACAGAACACAAATAATCTTCAATACAATGCAATAGTACAATAGAAATACTGTATTACAAGTACAGTGCAGAATTCAACAGTAGATGATATCACATAATATGTTTCAGTACAAATCATCAGAGTAAGGAAGTGAACGTAACCTATTTATCAGCAAGTGCCATAATATATAAGCATAATTTTGCCTAGCATAGGCTAAATTATTATAGCACAAACCTAATCTAATCAGTATTTACTTAGATTCTAGCTTACATGAATACATAATCTAGCTATCTTTACCATTAAAGTATATATTATTAATAGACAGAGTCTGTGCCAAGATTATTGCGAATAATTTCACCAGGATATTAAAAGAATTAAACTGAAGGAGAAACAACATCAAAGTCAAGGACAGACACAGAGCAAAACCATACTGGATAACAAGAATATCAAGCTAGCTTCTTGGACAAAAGAAAAGAATCAAAGTGAAAACCCCAGACAAAATTCAGCAACCCATCTAACCATGAAAAAGGTCTTAACCAAAGTAAACTCAACTACAGACAGTAAAGATTTGCTATGAAAATTCTAAAACTAGGATAACCAGAGGCTACATTCCCATCTTTATAAATGATGGCAGTGATGATGTCACACATCACAAGGTTGGGGTCACTCAAGAGACAACAAAGATGGTCACCAAAATGCATGATGCATGATGACAGCATGATGACTTCATCATAAAAGTAAATATAAGCAAACAAAGGAAACCCCCTCATACACTGAAAATGATAAATAAAACTGATAAATAATTAGATACAGAATAGTATATAGTTATATTTCAGGGCTTTGGCAAAACATTTTCATTTAAATGAAAAAGCTGCCCATCTGTAGATCTTATTAACTTGCCAAAAAGAAACACTCATCTAAACCACAAAAGTGTGGGTACCCCAGCATTATGGGTTTGAATTTCTGCTTATGTCTTTTTTCTTTTTGTTCATTTTGTGTTGTCATTATTTGTTTTTGCATCTGGGAGCAAGTTACCCTAAGCAGATGTGAAATTCAAGGTTGTGTATTAGTGGTTTTGTGAATCAAGCTCCTCCATGCTAAATTTGAATTGGTTCCTGTTTGTTTAGTACAAGTAAATAGGAACTTGCAAGAATGGAACACCATATCAGTTCTTAATTTCCTTGTTTTTCTCAACAACTTAAAAATGTTTCTGGCACAACCCATTGCATAGCTCAATCTTTGCTAAGGTGTTTGCATCATGACACATAATGCCATCTACAGTACATACTTTGTGAATTTCCCATTGGGATTAATAAAGTATCTATCTATCTATCTATCTATCTACTTTGCCTGGGAGCTCAGTTGGCAATTTCAGATGACTTCTTTGGGTTGAGACTAAATGAACTATCTGGACACCAGCTGCTTTGCAGAGAACACCATCCCTAAACCAGACCAAATGAAAATGACAATACCTTGTTTCAATTGAGTTTTGATTATATTTACTACTAGGGGGACTCAAGCTAAAGTTAGAAAATGGGATTTATCAGAAAACGTAACGAACCTTAACAAAACTGATAATGTCATTTCTCAATGTAGTCTCCACCCTTCTTAATGCACTTGTGCCACCTGCCTCAAAGTGCCTGGATTCCAGCAGAATTAAAGGTTTTGTCTTGCCCTCACAACCGCTTTCTTGATGTTGTCATCTGTCTTGAATCAATGACCGCCCAGATGTTTTTTTAGCAGTCCAAAAAGGTGGAAATCACATGGTGCCAAACCTGCCAAATAAGGAGGCTGTGGCAATACCTCAAACTTCAGTTTCTCCAGACAAGCCTTGGTGTTATTAGCAGTGTGTGGGTTGGCAGGCATTGTCTTGCAGCAAAAGGACTCCTTGAGACTCCTTGGATTGAATAGTAGGCTTCACATTGGTCTCCAGCAGTTTACAGTAATTTGCACTAGTGACTAGAGTACCCCTCGGCATGTAGTGTTCGACAATAACAGGTGCACAAGTGGGTGTGAGAACAAGACAAAACCTTTTATTCTGCTGGAATCCAGGCACTTCCAAGCAGGTGGTGCAGGTGCATTGAGAAGGGTGGAGACAACATTGAGAAATGACATTATCAGTTTTGGTAAGGTTCGTTCCATTTTCTAATAAATCCCATTTTCTAACTTTAGCTTGACTCTCCCTTGTACAAACCATCACTATAAGCAAATTTTGGTTTGCAGTGTCTCTAAAACAATTTCCCAAAGGTATTTCTTTCTAAAATAAACATCTAAGAATCACTGAAGTTCAAAAGCTCCTAACAATCATACATACGATTACCAGATTATGAATAACATCATTTAATCACATATATCAAATTGTGTAACCATCTCAGATGATGTTGTCCTCTCTGTTAATTAAAAATACCCTGATACCATTTTTCAGTTCTATTGAACTTGGATAAAAAATCCTACAAAATACTTTACCATATAAAAGAGTATTAACATCTGAGAATAACTGAATATCTTCAGATCTTATTACTGTAAGTTTAACTCCTATGTAACTGAATTAATACATTTTTAATAATATAATTGTATCTGTATCTCTGAGTGGCAGAATTCTTTTTTTATACTGATTTACTATTATTGACTCCTTCTAACTATTTACATTATAAAAGCATACATCAAACTTTATGGTGTAAAGGTACCAATGAAGAACTGTTTATATTAGTACTTTAACATTGTTTTAAATGTGGATAGATAGATAGATAGATAGATAGATAGATAGATAGATAGATAGATAGATAGATAGATAGATAGATAGATAGATAGATAGATAGATAGATAGATAGATAGATACTTTAGTGATCCCAAGGGGACATTGCAGTTTTATAGCAGATGACAGCAGCTGTGCCTTCTTAATTCACAGCTTACACATTTATTCCTCCACAGGAAATGATGAACAAAAAATGGAAGAAATCACACAGGCATGAACACATGAATATGAAGCATCCATATTCACCCACACAGACATGAATATACTGATAAATATGTGAGTACACACACAGGCACTTTCCGGATCTGAACAATGAATACTGATTAGAAGGATTTTGAGGTGGGTGATCTATAACTTTGGCTGATTGGATTAAATCAACACAAAATTGCAAAGTGGCAGCTGGCAAGAAGTGAAGCTTGCATACTACATACAAGTTACTGAGAGCAATGAATACTTGCAAACAAGAGGGAGAAGTGAAATATCTTTAACTGAAATGTTTACTGACATTCTGAATAATCAATTTCATTAATAACCTGAGAGCACTGACCTGCTTCTACCTTCTTTTTTCACTAAACTAACACATGCACACAAATGTATTCAGATGGATGTGGTATAAACTTCTTTAATAAAAGCAAAAAGAGAGAGAATGAGACCTTAAATCCTACAGACCATATTAATAAATAAAGGTACATATTGCTGTTTTACAGAGTTTCTCTAAAAGTAAGTCTATTCTGAAGAGATCTAATCGAAAATACTGTATCATCGGCACTGAGAGCTGTAATGGATGGGTTCTCTGCTCTTTACAGTGCTCTTTGAGGTGGCTCACAATTCTTAAAAGGACGGATGGCCTTTTCCTGCACTAGTTCTAAAAAGCGTGTGACTTTGCACGCATGCCATTTATATAGGCACTCCTGCCACAGGGGTTGTAATGCCAGCTCATAGCTGGGTGACTCATCTCTGTCTGATGTAACTTCTCAGCACCATTACATTACCCTCCTGTTGAAGTTGCCATCACCAGTGACCACTTTCAGCTCCCTGCTACAGTGCATAAACTCAATGAAACTGCAGCGTGGTCTTCTCTCTCTCACTTCAGTCATGGTGATGAGAGTACATCAGCAGGAATTTTGAGTGCTGTGATGTCAAATGGCACAGCTGGGATGGTGTGTGCTGTGCTGTCATGTAGTGCTGCAGAGTCGTTCAATGCTGGTCAGTTGTAAGCAAGCTGGCAAACCTTGTTGTGTGGAGATGAAGATGTACCAGTCTCTTGCTGTTTTCCTTTACTGAACTAGAGCTGCAACCTGTTTTTAGGTTTGGATGACAGCTTTGAGACTGTTCCTCCACTGCCACTTCACAGCTCCTCTATGATCTGCCATGTCCTTTACCTGCCATTTTTACCACCTGCCCTACTTCTCACAGCTCACTTGGGGTCAGTGGCAACTGAATCTGCCATACTCTTCCCCAAGTCCATGAGCCCAAAGCTCCACCAGCATCAGCACACCCTGGCTAATGGACCTTAGCAGATAGAGAAAGAAGGGTGTAACTTCAGCCTGCAATACCTATGACATCAATCATAAAACACCCTCTTATGTCAGTCTCTACATGCCCATCACCATCTTTGTTGGAAGCAGTATTAAGGCAGGGTGCTTCTGTAAAAATGTCAATCAAAAATGATTGCTGACTTGATCACCCCTCCCCCTTTCCTCTGATTGGTAAATTTAAATGATGTGGCCCACCCCCTGTCCTGTGATTGGTGAAACCTGTCCCCTCCCTAACCCCACCCAGACCCCACCTTAACCCCACCCCACCCACCTGATTGGTCAGGGTTTGTGTCAAGAGCAGTTTGATGGGTGTTGATCCCACCCAGACCCCACCTTAATCCCATCCTACCCTCCTGATTGGTTCAGGGTTTGTGTCAAGAGCAGTTTGATGGGTGTTGATCTCGCCCAGACCCCACCTTAATCCTACCCACCTGCCTGATTGGTTCAGGGTTTGTGTCAAGAGCAGTTTGATGGATGCTGCATCTGCATTGCCCCCTGGTCTGTCAAGACCTGTTTGTTGGCTGGCACCCCCCTCCCTGCCCCTTCTCCTGAGGCCCTTTATAAAAAAAGAACGACCTTGCCATGAACCCAAGGCCTGATCGACATGTCCAGACATGAATTGCCCACCTCTGACAGGTCAAAAGAACACACTCAAATAAGCCCTTCCCTTCTGAAAGTTGTGTATAAAAAGCAATTAATTTTCTTCGGCTCTAAAGACTCTGTGAAGAAATGGAATCTATTACCAATGCCCCAGTGAAGTGTTGGATCTGCAGGCTCTATTTGAATGACCGGATGAAAGGTGTTAAAAGACATTTGCTGCCTGAGTTTCTTCAAGTTGAAGCGGCAGACAAGGGCCAGACTAAGTCATCCAAAACATGGTCAGAATCGAGTGATGATGAAATGGAAACCCCGCCTTTATTCTAAGCCACGCCCCTCCCATTTTACCATAAATACTCAGCCTGTTATCAACTGGTGCCAGATCGAAGACCCTGCAATTTCAGAACTCGTTGAAGCTTTTAAAGCTTTGGATGCTACAAACTATGAAATGACGGCTGTCGGTGTAACAACCTCAGGTGTCCTGCCTGAAGTTCCAAAGCCTGAATCTTACCAACTCTATAACTCAGACAGGGAGGTCGAGATCAACTGCATTTAGGACAACCAAGAATCTGACCCGTTGTTTTTAAGTTTACTGCCTGATTATAGTCTCTGGTCGAGCGTCTTTGTGGCAGACAGTTTATTCCAGTCTCCAGGACCGTCAATACCTACCCCAGTCTCCGCAAATTGTGCTCAGACAGATACCTCTTACCTAGCTCAAGGACAGCCGTGTGTGAACATACAAGTTCCACAGGAACCAATGTCGATCAGACTTTCTGAGACAGATATGGATTGTCCTGATGGTGTGCTGCCTGAAACCTGTAAAAAGGCCTGGCAACTTGTTAAAGGGCTGTTGATGGCTCTGCTGGACATTATTGTTTACCGTGACCAGAAAAATACTGTCAAGGCTGCGAGATAGACCATCCCAGCCAGACAAGACATTCTTGCCTCAGTGAACCTGATATCGTATACCACGTAGGACGCTTTCAGAAGATCCCAAAGATTTTCCGCAAGCCTTGGCTGAAACGACTGGCTGTGAAAGTTCTGGGATATTATAACATTTTCCTACCTTTTCACAAAACACATGTGGTGATTGAAAAGTCTGTTGATGAACTTGAAAATACCTACTCTATTCATGATGATATAATTCAGTCATTTTATGAAATGGATGAACACTCCTACTCTGTAACCCGCCGTATTGCAAATGAGTTTTCTAAGCGTAACCTTGATCCTGATGTGTGTAAGAACCCCTTGGGTGAATATGACCTTGAATATGCTGATGTGTCAGAACTTGCTGGTAATTCTGAACCTGATGCTTGCTAGTCTGAACAATTCAGGCTGCTAAATACATAAATGTTTTCTTAGTTGATAAGTTGTGTCAGTATTTGTTTTATCACCGGCGATGGAGCAGGTCTTGGAAAAAACATATTATAACTCTGAGATTGCTGGGTCCTTCGGGGGTAAAGAATCCTTGAAAAGAGCTCTTTTGCAATCGGGTCATAATATTAGTGATCAAGAGGTATCTGAGTGGTTATCTGGGCAAATACACCTACACAATACATAAACCGGCCAGAATCCCATTTAAAGGAATAAGGTGTATGTTTCCAATATAGACGGACAATGGCAGATCAATCTTCCGGGTATGACAAACCTGGCCGAATATAACCAAGTTTACATGTATTTATTGACTTGTGTAGATATTCTTTCTAAATATGCCTGGGTCAGGGTCCTGAAAAACAAAACGGGTAAAGAAGTGACGAGGGGCTTTTCGAGAAATTTTGGAGGAAGGTAGAGTTCCTGTCAAACTTCAGACCGATAGCAGTAAAGAGTTTCTCAATCGGGAATTTCAAAGCTTGCTAAATAAACACGGGATAAAACATTTTACCACCGCTAGTGAATTAAAGGCTTCTGAAGACCAAAAATGTGCCATTATTTCAGCTCAGGAATTGGCGAAATCTTATAATCTGAGCTATCACCACAGCATAAAAATGGCCCTGCTGAGGTCAATAGTTCCAATTCTTGGAAAGTTCTTTAAAACATTATACGACCTAACTAAACCCAAAAGAACCCCAAAATATAAATTCAAAGTCGGAGATACGGTGGAGAGCGTCGATATCCCGGAATCCTTTTACAAAGGGATATAAACAAACATTTTCAGATGAGGTATTTACAGTTTCTGAACTAGTCCCAAGGGATCCACCTGTCTACAAGCTCAAAGATTATGACGGTGAAGACATTATAGGGTCCTTTTACAACACTGAGTTTCAAAAAATTCGAGGTACAGATGTATTCAGGATTGAAAAAATTTTGGAGAAAAAAAACATCAATAGAAAAAAGCATATTTTGGTGAAATGGCTCGGATGGCCTGACAAGTTTAAAAGTTGGATCCCTGAAAACTATGTGCAAGACGTTAAATACTGAGAATGAAAAATAGTATTTCAGTAACTATGTGTTTACAATGGAGAGAAAAAGCTTTTACGTCGTTCTCCCCAGCAATTCTTCCAAGGATGTTTTTCCTAATAATACCATCACCAATTTTACCATCAAATTAGCCGCCCCAATTGAACTACGGGCAACTGGCCGAACTTCATTATCCGCACACCTGGAACACCCTAGACAAACCGGATAATGAATTTATCGTTGTTTCCCCATGAATAACCAGATTTTACACTATTCCTGCAGGCTATTACTCTAGCTTTGAGAAAGTTACATCCAAGATGAATGACGTTGCTACGAAAGAACTGAAATCCATCGAGTCCGGTTCAGCAGTCACTACGATACTGGAAAATCCATATTACTAACCGAGAATGCTAAACCGGATGATGGACGCAGGCACATCCGGCAATGGGCCGTAGCTGCAAAAAGACGTACTGCGCAGGCGCAAAAGAGTCCGCGAGAGTCGGCATGAGGAGCCGAGAAAGGCGGACAAAAGAGGGCGAGAGAGGCGGATGAGGGTCCGCGAGAGGCGCAGGTGCAAAAAGAGTCCGCGACAGTCGGAGAAAGGCGGACAAAAGAGGGCGACAAAGGCGGATGAGGGCCGCGAGAGGCGGACAAGACCACAGAAAATAGGAGTGAGCACATACAAAAAGTAGTCACAGAAATGAGGCGCAACAAGCACCCAAAAAAAGGAAAAGGCACATAAAAGAGTAGTCAAACGCGGGCAAAGCACGAAACACATTGCACACGAAACTAAACACACCAAAAAAAAAGAACAGACGAGCACACAACAGCAGGGCCACGACCATACCCCCCCCCCCCCCCCCACCCTACAGGCACTGGACGGGACGGGACGGGACACACACCAAGAGGGGGATTCATCAAGCCCATGGAAGACAAAAAAAAAAAGAACACAAAACCACCCCCACAGACCCTACAAGCAAGGGACGGGACACACACACAAAGAGGGGGATTCAAACAAGACACAGGAACACAAAAGAAAGAAGACGCTCGCGCAACAACAATCCCCCCCACACAACCATAAGAAGTGACACCCAAAGCCACATATTCTAAAGTGAACGTCAACACCTTCACAATAGGCAGCATAGGTGTCGGCATAGGTGTCAGCATAGGTGGATGTCCTTTCAATAAGCACTATTTAACCGTTCAACTGCAGAAAAGGATACATATTAACAGTGAGTGCGATCCTCCTTTACTTATCCATATTTCGCATGCTGAGAAAGAAACAAGTCATGAATACACGGTCACGGGTACAAAACGATTCGCGTGTCAAAGTGCTGCATCGAAAGAAGCACGATTTAAAACCGAAAGAGCTCGCGTATCAGACATACAAAAAAGGGAGCGAAGAGACAGAATAAATGAACGGAGACGTGTGCAAAGCGCAAATGAACTGACAGAAAAAAAAAAAGCAAGACGCGAAAAGCACAAGCTCAAATGACCGACATACAAAAACGGACAAGGCTCGATACAAACAATGCACGACGTAGACTGAAACGGACTTTGCGCAAAAAGGAGGCGAAGAAAAAAAAAGAAAAAAATAGCGCATCACAAATAATGGACATGCAACAAAAAGGCAATCAAACGCAAAAAGCAAAACATGCCCGTCGCGGACATCAACGCCACACACCTGTTAAACGCTTACGCCAAATGGCTGAAAACGCCTTCAATAAGGAATCCACTATTGAGAAAAATTCATTGGGATTAATGAATGTCATTTGCAATCATTGTCATTCACTTAACTTCACAGAAGAAACAACTGGCAATACAAATAATGAATTTACACATTGTTATCAAAAAGGTCAGATTACACTGCCTCCTTTACATTCATATCCTGAATATCTAAAGAGGCTTCTAACTAACGATGTGCCCTGAAAGTAAAAACTTTATGAACTGCATTACATCCTACAATAGTTCATTTGCTTTTGCATCTACCGGAGTACATATCAGGCCACCAAAAAGGCAATGGCCCATACTGCTTTCGCATATGTGGACAAATATTGCATCGCATTGGAAACAGTGCACCCTGAAACAAACAACAACGCAAATATGCACAAATCTACATCCTAGATATCAACGCATGAACCTTCCTGAAAACAAACAATGCACGGAGCCTATAATGAGAAACGTCACTCATGTCATAAACAATCACCCATTAGCTAAGTCTATAAAAATGCTACATGAAGTTGAAAAGGAGGGCAAAATACAAAAGCAAATGCAGAAGTTATAGCGGCACTACAATTGCTTTGGTCTTGATAAAGGACAAAGAACAAGATCCAAGATGATACAATCTGCCCGTCGTTAATGAAGTGGCAATTGTCTTTCAAAGTAAAGATGGTGAGCCTCCATTTCCACAGAGATATTGTTCTACATTTACGTCCTGATAAAAACAACACACCTACATTCCAATGCATAGACATTTGCTTTTCCGCTTCTTAATACTTTACATACCCCATATTATTTCCAAATGGGACAGGAAGGATGGAGTGCTACAATTTCAAGAATTAAAAACAGCAGGCACAGAGACGATCACGTGTATCCATGAAAGAATATTTCTCCTACACACTCTCAGTAAGGGACGACTTTAATCCATTACTCAATGCAAGAAAGCTGACTCAACAATACATCGTTGACGTTTATGTTCGAGCGGAATCAAATGATCTGCAGTGGATAAAAAAAAAACCAGCCTTCACTTAGAGCCGATAAATACAAATCGCTGCTGGACTACATTAATCGGGATGCTGACATCATGGAGCACATTCCAATAAAACATTAATATATGCCAAACACTCTATTTGTTATTTCTATGCGCATCATCCAAAGATGCACACTATTCTATATCTAATTCATACATCTCACTCTTTGTCATGTCCCAACGCCAGGGGGTGGCGAGCGAAGCGAGCAGGGGGCGGAGCCCCCTAGTACAATGAGATTCCGCTACAGCGCGCTGGAGCGAAGATTCTACGTAATAAACTCTGCTAAGGATGAAACTCTTCATGTCAGGTGACAGTTGGGGATGATTCTAAGAGCTCATTCGGACATAACCTTAGGCATTGTGAATGAGGCTTCTTACTCTGCGGATATCAGAGCGGGGTTTTATACCTTGTACATCTACAGCGACATTGTGTCTCACTAAAGAGTCTGAGACAGCTACATACCTCTCTTGAGATGCGTACATAATGAGGGTGAGATGAACAAGATCACCACAATCACCTATGACAAGCCGCACTACGTTCCGGTCAGCAAGACTCAGTTTTATACTTTGATCAATTGAAATAAAGATGGATCAGAACAAATCGGTTCACATTTCAGTTTGGCAAGGTCATAGTCAAGTTACATTTCAGACCCGCTAAGCAGTGTATGCACGACTAATACAGAGATGAGAACTTACCAGGACTCTAAGCCCTTTACATGTATTATTATGAATCCTAAGCTGGCAATGGACTCCCAGGTTCTCTGGGGCCCCTGTGATGTACGGTTCTGGGATCGGTGGGATATTTCGCGGGCTGTTTAGAAGAGCTTTGCCTTTCTTGAAAAGAGGATTCGAAATTGTCAAACCACACATTAAATCAGCCCGCTAAGAATATTGTCAAAGACATGGTGGCGGGGGCCATGTTCAGAGTGATGACTCAAGGAATCAAAGAAAATCAAGAGGGCTCGGGGCTGATGGTGCTGATGAGGAAACTAAGCATAAGAGACCTCCCGGGTCACACGCAGGACTGATCATCAAAAAAGACTCGCCGTTCGGCTTTTACATCATTTTCTTCTCTCTGCACAAGGATAAGTCCGGTGCCCGCAGAAAAAAGAAATCGAAAAACATTTTTTAACTCGAGATGTCTTTCCTTCATCGATTGTCTCAAAAGTGTGTGAAATCTGAACTGGACTTGTTTACGGTGGCCCTATACTCAGACAAGAGTAGGAAAAAGCATCTATGTCGAGGTACCTCCTCTCTCAGCTCTATCTGAAGTTGCGGTGCTAGAGTTTCTGATTACTGGGAACGGTGAAGACTACTTGAACCTGAATAACACGCTTCTACACATCAGATGCAAAATTGTTAAGGGCGATGGAACTAATCCTGCAGCCACTGCCAAGGTAGCCTTTGTTAATTATCCGATAGCCGGTTTATTTCACAAGTGGATGTGACCCTGGGAGATCGCTTAATATCACAGAGTTCCAGCCTTTACCCATACAGGGCCATTTTCGAGGGGCTGCTAAATTACAGCAATGAAACTCTCAATTCTCAATTTGCAACAGGTCTTTTTTACAACGACACTGCCAACGAACATGTAAATACGGCGTTGGACAGTCCGAATGAGGGATTCAAAAAAAGAAACAGTTATACATCCCAGGGTAAAACAGTAGAACTCCTCGGACATATTCATTCTGAACTATTTTTTCAAGAAAAATTAATTCTAAACGGTGTGGATATCAGAATTAAAATGGTGTGGGGCAAAAAATTAATTCTGTCTGATGTCCGGAGATGCAGAACTTTACAAAGTAAACATTTTGTCTGCCGCTCTTTTTGTCAAAAAAGTTAAAGTTTCAGCGGCGGTGAAATTAGGGCACGCCCACGCTCCCACATCTGCCAATGCTAAGTACACCGTGGAAAGAATGAATATGAAAGTTCTCAGTATGCTGGCTGGGATACGAGTGTGCAATCAGGAGAACCTGTTCTTGGGTCAGCTACCCAAGTACGTGGTCATAGGCATGGTGGATAATGATACCTTTTCAGGGGATTACTCCAGAAACCCTTTCAATTTCAAGCATAACAATGTGGAGTTCCTGGCTTTGTATTAGGACAGAGAACAGAATCCTGCCAAGCCATTTTAGCCCAATTTTGCTAATGACAACACAACTAGAGAATATTACAACCTCGTGTTGTCCTCCGGAAAGCATTTGAAAGGCCTGCCTCTAGCCATAAGCCGTACTGACTTCTCCCAGAACTACACCCTGTTTGCCTTGATTTGATGCCTGATCAAGAATGCAGAGACCATTTCTCATTGGTGAAAACCAGGAACATGAGATTTGAAGTCTGCTTTCGAGTACCCCCTACCCCACACTGTGAATCTAATAGTCTACGCCGTCTTTGACAACATTATTGAAATAAACCAGAGAAGAAACAAACTTTATGATTACTAAAAAGCATGAACACCCTGTAGATCACCGAACTCATGTCCTGTAACCTGTACACAGAAAATTTGTTTTACAGAGTGCTGGCGTGCGACGAACTGCCTGAAAAAATACTTACGGATCTCCCAGCCATGATCATCGTCAATACTCACTGTTAAAATCAATCTGGAGAACACTGGTTGGCGATACATCTCAGAGCAGACATAACTAGAGAATTTTTCAATTACTACGGCAGCCCACCAGACTTTATCTATTTTCCTGAGGAAATATACAGCTTTTTAAACAGAAACTGTAAAGAAATTATTCAGCATACCTGACAGCCTCAAAGCTAGTTTTCCATCATCTGCGGGCAACACTGTATTTTTTTCCTGCTTCACAGAGGGAAAGGACGCTGTTATAAAGATGTCGTTAACTTGTATTTTAATGAAGTCACCAAGAACAATTATATGGTTCAAAAATTTGTCAGCACCTTGTCTAAGAACACTTCTAGAGGTTTTTAGGATCACCCCTGTATGCAAAGTTCTATGACCTGTAATAAAGAATAGGCAGACTCTGTAATCAAATTTAATATTTTATTAAACAAAATACTTTTTGATCTCACCCAGCGGTTCCTCCTTGCTCCTTCAGGCAGCAATAGCATCAGAGCGCCCGTTCCTTTATCCAGTTTTTTCACAAAAGTAAGGTATCTTTGCAAGATGGTCTTTAAAGTTTTACTTTTGCATCGGCGCTCAAGTCACTGCGCTCAAGTATGAATTTCATTTGTTTATCTAGTTCACTTTCCGTAGTGCTTAAAAGGTTGCTAGAAGCGGGGGCTTTCTGTTACAATTGAGCCATTTGTTGTTGAGGTACCAGGTACATCTTGCGCATGTGTTCCATATTTATACTCTCGAACTTATTAAACTAGTAATGAAAGAAATGGCTGCGCTTAATAGGGCTCTGAGAAACCCTCCTTTCTGATTTGAAAGGGTTTTTTTTTCTTTTTAACGGTAAGTTTTTTATCACAGAGTTTTTTAATGGTGCAACGATGCTTCTTCAGCAGCTTGAACTGTCTGGACATCAGTGGTACATTGCCTTTTAAAGTATTTAGAGCTATTTTGGCCAGAGTGCAAATTAAATTGTCCGGAGCCTCGCTCACCACCACTTTTCTTTGGCGACAAGAAACCCTATGCAGGGTTTTGAGCAGAGGGAGATTTCTTTTTATTCTGCATGACATGCCGGCTCTTTCTCAAATATCGCGGTTTACAAAACTATGCTTTCTATCCATTAATGAGTATATCATTGAAAATGGTACATGCTTTACGCCTAGGCCCCCACCACCAGATGGGGCCCTCACAACCTGAACGATTAACATAAGACTTGAATCGGCTAAAACAGTAGCGTGACTCAGGAGAAGTAATTCAATTTGGTTAAAAAAAGTCCTCAACAGAAAGTGTACCAGTGGTGGTTAGGGAAAAAACACTGGGATTGAGAGAATCAGCATGTAATTCTAGCTGGACTAGATCCTTAGGACTCAAAGTGCTCACAAAACTGTCTAATATTTGCTGAAGGGTCTCGAGTATATAATTAAAAACTTCGGTGAAAGAATCAAGTTTGTAGGCCTCTGAAAAATTGAATCGGTGTCTGATCTCTGTATTGTTCAATTTTGGACGCTCAGTTATAGACAAACTATTTAATCTAGAGGTAGAGGGCTGCGGGGAGCTTACTGATGGGTCTGGAGACAAAGGATTCACCGTATGCAAGGTAGATGGCTGTGGAGACTTAGCGTCAACACTCAAGTTTGCCCCGGACGGACTAGTCACTCCGGCTCCGGTCTGAGGATGTAAGACTGAATTATCCGACACTGTTAAGTCATCAACAGGCGATTGTTGAAGACGGGCCTTACTTGTACCTGAGGTAGAAGGTTGTATTACTGAGCCATTCAACATAGTCAAATCGTTGGCAGGTAAGTTTGAAGTGGGGATCTACTTGTACCTGAGACAGAAGGTTGTGGGGATTTTACAATCATGTCTAGGGCTCTAGGCTGTTGTGAAGGACCTGGATCTGAAGACATTCTGGCTTCAGAATAGGCTTTCCTCAATAGCTCCAGCAGAGCATTCACGACGGCTATTTCATCAGAATTTAGAACCTGGAGCAAATTATTAATGATGTCAAAATTGTTGACCGGTTGTGTAACTGAGCTTGAAAAATTTGAGGAGATCTTGACGGTGTGGGGATTTTAGGGGGCATTATAGAATATTCAAGGTTATCAGACATCTCTTTTAATAGTCTCAGGTTTTCACTGGATGGTCTTTTCCTACCTTTAGCCCCTCCAGGCTGTTCACGGTCGCTGACGCTGTCTGTGCCGCTGCTGCTGCTGCAATACCTGTTTTCAGGCATGACCTAAATTTAATCAAAGGTTGCAGTAATGAACACAGAATATAACAATTTGCAGTCATTGTTATTTTAATGAAAAAAGGAATATAAAACCTATCCTTTAATCTAGGGTCAGAACTGTGTAAAAAGCATACATACAGTATGTATCATATATAACCTCAATTCGGGTCTGGAAATGTACATAGGAGACTCTGATTCTACAATTCAAACCAGTAACTGGCGAAGGTCCGCAGCCACCTGCGCTCACTCCAGTCTTTCTTGGCGGCTCTGCTCGTTGTACTGACGAAGGGAATATCGGGGTGAATGACAAATTCTTCGTCGAGGCCCATAGTCGGAGTGAGGCATTGAAGGCAAAGGGGATTGCAGGAGGGATGAACGGCGGTTGCAATCAGAGGGCGTCGGTGATAGCGGAGGAGAATTCAGGAGACTTAAATGAAGGCTGACCTCAGATGGTAGAGGAGAATGCTGAAAGCTGCTCTCAGAGGGTGGCGGTGATTGCGCGGTCTATAGGTTCTGCCAGTTTTGATAGATTGACAGATTTTCTGAACCATCCAGCACTTGCGTTAAAACACCCGGTGAACTGGGATCTGGAAATAAAGTTTGGCCTTCTCAGTTAAAGACATCTTTTCACAAAATTTGCCGTCATGTACACAACCTATGTTTCTTCAATAAGCTGAAACCTAAAATGACACTTACTGCGACTGGACAGATCGGGGAAGCCCTTTGAGAAGCTGTTTCAGATTGTAAAGGGTAACCCTTTCACCACCGTGATTCTTACAATAGCTCTGGCTGGATGTCGCTGCAACAGTACATACGCAAATAAATGTCTTGCAACATCTATTTATATGATAGATAGATATATAGATTTTCGTTTTTAAAACAACCTTTATTAATGTGTCACGACAAATTTTCAATTATACAACCGTCCATAGATAGATAGATAGATAGATAGATAGATAGATAGATAGATAGACTCTTGCACATTATCTATTTGTAACTATCTGAAACACTTTACACATATGTTCACTTACAGTTTGCATACAAAGTTCTCTTTAACAAAACACACACGCAATCTCTACACTAAGATGGGTAAACACTTTTTAAATCTAAAGATGTAATTAAAAACAGACAGCCTGGTCGAGACAAAAACTAATTGATTGGAATGGCGTTTTGGTAACAGAAAAAACTAATATTGCTTGCTTCAGTAATATGAACACTGTATTTGTACATTAATCATCATACATAGATAGATAGATAGATAGATAGATAGATAGATAGATAGATAGATAGATAGATAGATAGATAGATAGATAGATAGATTAGATAGATATAATAATCAATAATATGCCGGTACCGTGATCTTGAACTGCAGGGGACTCTCGGGAGAATTGACTGTATTAACAATAATTATATTTCATTTAGTCCTTTTCATAAAAAATAAATAAATACAAAACATTGTACCTAATAAGATATTGAAGACGCACCATTTTGTCTTTCGACGAGATTCGGAGTCATCTTTCAGGATTAACGGCAAGCTGTGTAATGGACCGGGTCTGAACGGCTTATTTATATATACCGAAAAAGAGCAGGGATAATTTGAAAGCATACTTTAATAATAAGGAGAGTGAATTTCTTTTAGCAAATGTGTGCCCTTTGACCCCGTTTTAAGGCAGGCAGCTGTGTAATGGGTCGGTGTCCGGCTGAATGCTTATATATACATACATATACCACAGAAAAAAAGCGGGTATTTTTTGTAGAGCAGTATTTATAATAAGGAGAGTGATTTCTTTTAGCAGGTTGTGTGCCCTTTGACTCTGTTTTTAAGACCGCTTTACATTTTACAACAGGAAGATATGAACTTATGTTAAAGACCGGTAGGCATGTGTGAACTTGTTCATGTGTCAGCTGCCCAGTAACGTCAACCCCCCCCCCCCCCCCCCCCCCCCCCCCCCCCCCCCCCCCCCCCCCCCCCCTATCTGCAAAAGAAAAAGCTACATCTAACATATAGTATTTCACAATAAGGTCGTGAGGCAGGGTCTGTGTGCTCCTTTTTAAGATTGCTTAACATAATATCTTTCTTGCACAACACGAAAAGTAGCTTAATGTCTTCTTGTCTCTGAATAAACAAACGCCAATATAAGGCTAATCTGCCAAAGAATAAACCATTCGGAAAATGACCCCATAAATGTTAGGTATAAAGTAGCCAGCGTTATTTTAATTGTGGTGTATTTGATAGAAAAGAGTTTTGTTTTAGATTGTAACAGTAGATAGATAGATTATTATACGTATCAAATGTGATTTAAAAGGGAATTTACTGTATATACTAATTACGTACTCTTGTGATTTTTAAAAGGCATTACTGTATATCGAAACTACGTTATCTCATGCTTTTACATGCAATACCTAAAATCCCTTTACCCTCCAAAAGTTAAAAACCACAAAACGAGGCGTCTGTTTTCTCAGTGAAGGAGCGGGCTGCCGGAGATCAGCAGCACACAGCTGAGTGCATATGCAGGGCCTGCCAGATTCAAGCAGCAGGAACGTTTTTGCTCTCTCTCTCTCTACACACTGAGACATGAATGCAAATCGGCTGTCAGTGTGCCCTTCTGTGAGATGGGGGAGCTGTTTCACTGCAGGGCCTGTCAGCGTGCCTTTGTGCGAGATGGCTTTCTGTGAGATGGGGAAGGGTGTTTCACTCGAACTGCGGTGTACAGAGAGCAATTAAAAGTGGTTTAGATAGCACAGGCTTTCCTTTTTTACAAATTATAAAGCAAAGGTTAGATAGATAGATATTTTAATCTTGTGATAATATTAAAATAATAGATAAATGCAGGGACATGCTCCAGCACCGTTGAGAGGATATGCAGGAGCGGCTATAAGGGAGTCCTGGCTGGGTATGAGAAGAAACATGTCTGGACATGTCGATCAGGCCTTGGGTTCATGATATAAAGGGCCTCAGGAGAAGGGGCAAGGAGGGGGGTGCCCGCCAACAAACAGGTCTTGACAGACCGGGGGGCAATGCAGATGCAGCATCCATCAAACTGCTCTTGACACAAACCCTGAACCAATCAGGTGGGTGGGGTGGGATTAAGGTGGGGTCTGGGTGGGTTAGGAAGGGGACAGGTTTGAATTCACCAATCACAGGGCAGGGGACGGGGGCACATCATTTAAATCCAACAATCAGAAGAAAGGTACAGGCCACATCATTTTTGATTGACATTTTGACAGAAGCACCCCTGTCTTAATACTACTGTTGGAATTAGGTGAAATTTCAGTATTTCAGTAAATCTCTGCAAACGATTATTGAGTAAAGAAGACCATAACAGTATTAGAGTTTTGAATCAAGAAGGCAGTGAGCTTATTGTAAATTTTACTAATTTTAGATATCATCTTAGTTTATTACTAAGGATCAAATTGTACCTGAGTGTGATATAGATGTTAGTTGAATAGCTGTGCAAGGGATCGGATAGAACTAAGTGGTATTGGTTAAATATTAACTGTTAAACCAACAAAAAGGTTGGTTTGTGTAGTGTATTGTTACAGGAGTCTGTGGTTTACCAAATTCTGAATATTAAATCGACACAATCAGTGAGCTGCATTCAGCAGGCAATTATTACATAATTATTATATATAATTGACTGTTGTTAAGTATAGTTTACCATAGCGAAGTGTTACGGACCATAACCAAAGACCGTGACTAGGCAATTATGATTGCCAGAACATCATTCTGCATATGTTTGGTATATCATATATCCCTTGCTAGTTCATAAGAAGCAAATGCTATCAGTAAAGTGGTATTTTACATACATAGATAGGTTGATAGGCAATATGGTAAAATAGTAATAATACCTTTAAGGTTCTGGAATATTGGAAATGATGTGCTATGATCTCATATGTGAAGCCATAGTCACTCCCTTACATGTATTATTGGTTCATTAAACATTTGTTAGAAATTAAAATATTCACTATTTCTCTATCAGAAGTATGACCAAAAATTCAACTCTGGTAATCTGAAATGGTTATCATTGTGATGTAAAGTAATGAACAGTTCCAGCTAAACATCAGTTAAGAGTAATTCTTGGTTGTGTGTGCTAAAATTATTAATAGGCATTTTCAGAAATAAATATTATTAATCCAGTTCTACGGTGATATTCCATCTGTAAAGTTCACATCAACTGTGAGTTTAACTTATGTTAATTTAAAAATGGATACTGACAAAAACAAATTATGTTTAGGAAAATTGCCTGTGCAGTTATGCCAGGTATCTGGATGGAACCATAGAACAAGCTAATGTAAAGTTAAACATGTTTTGCTAATACAGCTCCTTTGCTAATCAGTCCTTTTAAATGACAGGAACTACCCAAGCAGATTGACAGCAGAAGCTTTGGTTTCTTTATTTTCATGGTAAGTTGAGAACATTATGGCAATAGTAAGATGTAATGGCTGCTAAAAATAATGACTTGTTTTGATTTTTTAGTATACCCCCTACATAGCCACTGGAAAAGCATTTGATTTCTGCCAGGTCAGAACTAATTGTAATTGTTATTACCTGATTTTCATTTCTTAGGTTGACATGCCACAGATTAGGAGTTGATGGTGTCTTCTCTTACTTTGGAAAGCCAGTATTTAAAAGTATGTAAAATCAATTAACCTTTCAAGCTTTTTAAAAAGCAGAACAGTTATCAGCATTCATCAGCTTATTTCTGAATTGTTTTATTCTAGCCAAAAGAGCTATCTTCAATTTCCACACAGCAAGAAGGATATATTCTGTGTACCACAGGGAGTGTTTCCAAATTATTAATATAAAAATTCTTATATTCATTTTATATATTACAACTTATCAATATAAAGACTTTGCTCAACACACGATAACCAGATCTCTAATGAGGCATGTACTCTGGTATGTCTTTCTGCAGGTTTGTGTTGTATATATGGGATTACGGGGACAGAGGATACTGGTCATAAAAATGGGGGTATTGAGTGGTCTCACTGATTTATTAAATGACAATCATTTCTGCATTAAATAATAACAAAGCAGGCAGAGAACAGCAAAGTTAATTTCACTGGTGACGTTAGGTAACTTTAAATTATTTTGCAGGTCAGTATACTTAAGGTTGTGTATAGTTTTTGGAAAATTGTAATGTATTACAATAGAATGAAATGCTATATACTGTAATAATGGAATAGCAGAAATGCATAATATTTTTAAATTTACATTGCAGTGCCTAGACGTTTGGAAAGTTTGGGACATTGGGAACAATTAACTGCATACTGTATGAAATGATGATTTTTGGCCTCAACAAATAACTATATTATAATGGTAATTGTAAACAGTATATTTCAGCTATTATAGAATTTTAATCAAAAATTTTAATCAGCACATAATAATTTAATACTTAAATGAACTTGTAACAATGAATTATTAAAACCATAAGAAAAGGACTGAAGGTAACTAAAGGGTTAACTAAACATGGCTTAAAGCTTGAGCACGTGAGGGTTGCCTCCTCTTAAGAGGAACCATCAAGGAAGTTAATAAGGTTAAAATAAAGTAGATGTGCAATGAGCACCCCCTTAAAATGTGAGAAAAAACTAGTGAGAAAGCCCAAACACCCTTATTATGAAGCGGTGATAAGATCAATGGGAAAACCTGTAGGACACCCCTATTAAAGAAACACTGATTATAATAATGGTAGAATCAACATGTATATAAAGTTACTGGTGGCTGTAATTGATTGGATAAGATAACAAAATTCTGTATGTTAAGAGTCAGGTAACATGATGTATTAGATAAGGTAATAGTAATAGGAAAGTATAAAAGGGAATGAATTGTTTTCTTGATTGCTCACTCCATGGAGTGACACATTTGTGCATATCTATGTGGAAATGAATCATTCTGCATTTTCATCTGGTCTCCATGAATGACTTCTTTGAAAATAGAGGAAAGTTTTTTCCACAACAATACTAACTCAAATACAATTACTGTACCTGTAAACTTACTACTTTTTTTCCTCAGAGCACTTAAAGTCATTTTTAATTCTTTGTGTACTTTCTGAATGGTTTAAAGCATGAGCTATTTTCTTCAAGAATCACCATGGTGGTACACTAGAGGCTGTTTCTTTTTCTTTTTTACTCCACCTCATTGACACAGGGAGAAAAAGCAATAGAGATAAGACACTCTTTGACCACATTGCTCTATTTATTTGACAAATTGCTTAGTTCTGTGAGTAAAAATGGAGTTAATAGATTGATATTCCTAATAAAACACTTACACTGTGTATTTTTTCTTTTTAACAAAAAGTCTGCAGTGATCAAAAACATCCTGACTGCTCGTGACTGGTTGGATGCCAACAAAGACCCACATTTTGGGAGAGTACTCAGGCCAAGAATTCTTGATATGGACAAGAATGAAGTAATGGACACAATTGCAAGATTAGATAAGAGGGGTGATGATGATGAAGATACTGAAGAAATTATAGTCCCTTTCATAATTACTTTTGACTGCTTATCAGATATGTTCTTATTTCTTAATGAAATATGGGGTTAAAAAATCCCATCAGTTGCTGCTGCTCTGCAAATTAAGGTTGTTGCGTTTTGTTTTGATTTGTTTCAACTTTTAGAATTGTTAAGGAGCTACATGGGACAGAAGGAAAATAATGATGCAATTTTTTTCAGTAACTCACTGTAAAGAAATGTAGGGAAGGTCCAATCAGGTTCAGTGGTTCCTAGTCTATCTGGGCAGTACTGTGTAACGGAAGGGTGGGATGAGGGTGTTGAAACCCTTTTAAGGCTGTATACCTCCCTAAACTGTTAGGTGGTGGCACCACCTGCAGGGCTGCCTGGGAACTGATAGTCTTACTGGGTGCTTGTGGGAGCTGCTATCAGGGGAACTGCTGAGAATGAGTTTCCCTATTCAGAGGGGGTTCTGTCTGACTTGTAAGTGCTTCCTTGGTGTAATGTCATGACAACAGAAGTACTCCCAGATTCAGCATAAAAGGAGCTTCCTCACCTCACCCAGGGAGTCATAGTCATGAACAGAGAAGGGCAGAGGACAAAAAGGAAAAAGAAGTGTTTCTTATAAAGGAAGAGCCTGTGTAAATTATTTCTTTCAAATAAACTTGTGTGTGTATGTGTGTGTGGTTGTGTCAAGGGTATGAGCTCTAAAATGCTCCATATTGTACAGGTCACATTCCCCTACATAATGAGATTATACAGTATAACTGACTTTTGTGCTTTGACCAGTAACCTTTAAATTGCAAGAACTAGATTGCTGGGTTCGAAGTTCAATGTTTGAGTCAAATTAGCAGCCACAGAGGACCCCTGGAACAGAATTTGGCAACCACTGTATCAAACACTGAGTTATGAATGGCTGCCTCAATGCCATGTTATACTTCACTCCAAATCAGGGTTTTATATACAGTATACTGTATGTGTATGTATGTATGTACTGTAATGTTACATGGGTGTGCTTGGGAGACAGTTTAAGGATTCTGGTGAAGGTAATCTCTTGGCAAACCAGGGGTTGGCACTGTGTTCTAGTGTCTTCTATCTTCCTCCATTCTGCAGTACGGAAGACTTATGGCCATTCTACCACTGATGTTGCTTCCTTGGTCTGCACTAATAGACCTGCCCCTTCATGCCTTGAACACATATGCTCGGAGGTTTGGCTATATTTTGTCAGTTTTCTGTTGGGCTTGAGTCTATAAAACATCTCTATTATCTTTGTGAAAAGATCAACTAATTCTTCTTTTTTCATATTATATGATGTGCCCCAATCATTTTTCTATGTCGGTTCTCTTCTCTTACAAAATATAACAATGTGTGTGTTTTACGGCTTATGTCCTTTTAGTGTTTACAATTTTCAAGTCTGTTTATTCGTGCTTTTTCACGTCCACAACAATCTGTATAATCTGGGTACTCATTTTATAACTAACTACTGCATTGAGCTGGTTAGACTGCTCACTAGCTGTTTTAAGTTAGTACACAACTTTGATCCCCTTGACCACCTCCTAGATGCACACTGTTACAGCAGCCAGTCTTAATTCTTGCTCTCCATACCACCCTGGCACATCTGTATAACTGTTCTTCCACGGTCCTGTTTATAGACAACAGCTTAGCATTAACACTCTTGTACCAACAAAACTGCTTTTGCAAACTCCAGACTTCAGCTTTGCAGATTTCAATCATCAGGACTAAGTGGGTTAGAAAATGACTGACAGACTGACATCCTCCATACTGATTCTCAACAAAAGCACTCCATAACGTGTTGAGCCCCCGGTATGAATATGTGTCCAGACACAGCATCAACTCCATCACTAAGTGTGCTGATGATGCCATCATCATATACTTGATCATCAAAAATAATGAAATGGCTTATAGACAAGAGATCTAACTTGCAATGTCAGGACAACAGTCTGACTTTTAATCTCAGGGAAATCATTGAGCTAGTCATAGAATTTCAAAAGCAGATCACACTTATATTGAAAGGGATGCTATGGAAATACTTTACATTTTTAAACATAAGAATCACTGATGAATAGAAGTAGGAACAGCACACTTTGCCTTTTGTCAAGTTGACCAATACCTCTGCATCCACAGACGTCTCACAGGTGCACAGTGGAGACCATCTTCGCTGGTGCATCACATCCTGGTAGGACACACATGGCTGGTTTACTGCAGAGAGTGGTGAAGGCCACACAAAGTATCACCAGCACCCAGCAACCTTCTGTTCAGGACATCTGTACCATATGTTCACAAGATTATTACATACTCAACCATTATGCACAGCTGTTTTTTTCATTCATCCCTTCTGGCTAATAGTAAAGAACTAAAGACCTTTGCTTCAGTATATTAAAAGAAAGCATTTCAGTTATGAAGTTACTGAACAACCAATCATAATAAATATTGTAAGAAATAAAAACTTGATATATAAGTACTATAAATATAATTATCTATATATCTATCTAATTATATATATATATATATATATATATATATATATATATATATATATATATATATATATATATATATATATATATCTATATATATATATATCTATATATTGTATTCTATGTATATTTTCTGTGCTGTATTGTATTATTAACAGTGTTCTGAACAGACATGCTAGTAACAATATCATTGTACTGTATGCACATGACAGTAAACTTGAATTTGAAGTGAGCAATGAAACAGCACTAAACTTGACTGCCAGTTTGATTTTATGATGATCTAAGTTTTGTCTCAAAACTGTTTTTTCAAACTAGTTTAATATTGTTAGCTAGTCTGCATGAGACTGGTTTAAGAGCAATCACAGTTGTCTCAAACTCAAATGTTACTCAAACATGTAAATCTCATGGCTGCTACATACTATACCAGTCCATTGTTGTAGGCATTGTACAATTCACAAACACAGCTTTTAGTCATGAAAACATTAATGGATCAAACAAATCAATAAATGGCTCTGTTTCCTAAACTGCATCCCTGTCAGTTTTTTCAACCAATTTTATTAGGTTGAAATTTTATTTGTACCACTGTTTTGAAAACCTTTTAAAAATCTATGGAGATTAATATTGTTTCACATGTAAATGATTTTCTGGAAGGAATACAAAATACATTTATTAATTGGAAATCTTTAGCTAGAACTTCATGCATTTGGGTGTATAGTAAAATGGTAATGGTGTTTCTTAACGATATTGTTCTCATGAGGTACGTTCTGTTTGAAACACGAGATGCTAAACTGGTTTGTTACTTTTATATCAGCAAGGTAATTAGGAAAAGTTAAAGACATTAAAAAACTTGGATAGTTTGAAACTTCACATCACCTGCTTAGGCAGGTCAATGTTGTGGGTGTTCGGTGATGTTTCGGCATTCTGTGATTGACATCATAGGTATTTCAGGATGCAGTTGCACTCTGTTATATAGAGAGGTGGTGGAGCTGAAGAGATGGTAGTCTCTCAGCTGTCTCCCAAACTGCCGCTGCAAACAGCACTTCAGATTTGAGCCCCAAGACTGTCCAGCAACTCCTCCAAAGAGCCAAGCATGTCCATTTCAGGTCTCCGAGGCACTCGACACTCTTCTAGGTAGGACTGTAGGTCTTCTCCTCCTGTATCTGACACCAGTATTGCACCGGCACAATAGATGGCTTCTCTGCTCTTTACATGGCTCTTTGAGATGGTTTGATATTCTTAAAAGACTGCTCGCCTTTTGCAATTTGGTAAAAGTGTGCGACTTTGCAGGCTTGCCATTTACATAGGTACTCCTGCCAATGGAGACGTATTACCAAAATCATACTTGAATGACTCATACCTGCCTGATGTAACTTCTAAACACCTTTACAATATATTAAGAAGTAAATTATGGGTATTACTGTAAAGTGAGCAATCTGGATATTTAATAGGGCAGCAACACATTTAATGGAGGATAAGGTGGTACCAGTAATAATAATTCATTACATTTTATATAACGCTTTTCTCAGTACTCAAAGCGCTATCCACACAGGGAAGAACCGGGGAGCGAACCCACAATCTTCCACAGTCTCCTTACTGCAAAGCAGCAGCACTACCACTGCGCCACCTGTGAGGACATAAAATTAAGTGTTGTGGATTATGGATAAGAATGTCAGTTTTCAATGTATATATAATATTATGTCTTCTCAAACAGAGCAGTAGGGGTAAAGGTGACAAGTTTGTTGACTTACTGTATACAAAACAAACCAGCTCACCTACACAAGCAAAAACAGAGAATATTATACATTACATTATATTAAGGAATTAAATCACTTAATAAACTTCATTTTGCTGTTTTAACCTAATCATTTACTTTTCCCTTGAATGATTGTTATTTTCCCCAGTAATGTAAAATCTAAAGCTATGTGACTTTTTGCTTCGAATGTTTACCAAAATTATGTAGTTAAAAATGAGAGGGATGTTGTGATTAACAACTTATTTCCTTGAGTACTATATGGTAAATTAGATAACAGCACCAAAAATTAAGGAACAATTAACAATAATAGTGGGTAAAATGGATAATATTAATAAAAATGTTAATATGTTCATATCATATTTTGAAAATTCAAGATAATGGATGACACAAATAAATCTACAGTAGGCAGTGAACTGTCTAGCTGCAAACAGACTTTTTATCCAAACTGATTTACCATTGGAAAGTTGTGTTTTGAGTTTCTGTAAAAGAAGCAGCTATGTGACATTGTGATTAAATTATACTGTAGTATTTTAAACAATTCAAGTAAACTAATATGTCTATGATGAGCAGATAATATTTATTAATCCCTTTTATGTCCTTGTATTAAATCCAAATTCAATTGCAGGGTCTGCGTCTGTAAGTAATAACTGTATGTGGTATCTTTCACAAGAGCAGAATAAACAAATATATTGGAAGGAATATCCATGAATCATTAGAACAATTGTAATAAGAATAGCTCATTAAGCCTAACCTCATCTAATGTAAGTTTACTAGAGGCAAAGACAATGCTAGGTCGCACAATGTAGGGTGATGTGCCTTATATAATTACCCAAAAAAGGGACAGCAAATGATTTTATTGGTAAAAGAATGGTCTCACATGTGCAATGGTTTGAACGAGACAATCAGTAAAGGATCTTGCTGAAAAGTGGAGAAAATAGATAAGTGCCAGGAGCATCAAAATAGGAAAGAACCATGCAGTATTCTAAGGCTGCAACTAACGATTATTTTGATAATCAATTGACATTATCTGAACATCTCTTTTTGGTTGCAAGCAACATAACTTCCAAAAGGTGAGTCAGCCATAGCCTTGCTTACATTTTTCCTTGCAACTCTAAACTCCTATAGAACCATTGTACATCCCTGTTGACACTGTTGAAGCAATGTAAGAGTTTTTAAAGTCATCTTGTGCTTACATTCCGAACTCGTTTGTGGTCAGATATAGCCATTAATAGCTGTTTTTTTCCTTTCAGCTTGGTAGAGGCTTGCTCACTTTCTTTAAAATTTCAAAAGCTTGTGAAAGGCCTGGATGTTTTATTCCAGAATTAATTACCAACTGCAATGTGTGTCCAGTGTAGCATATTGAGGACCATCCATGCTTCTGTTCTAAGATGTTTGCTGCAGCAACAATATTGGAACCATTATCATGCACAATAGCAACTGTTTTGCTAGGAGCAATTTCAAATCTGCATACAACCTCTTACAACCAGTCAGCTATGTTGGATGCTGTATGTCTGTGCTCCAGAGGTATGGTGGTAAGGTAAACTGACTTCACGTTCCAGTCTTCTCCAATAAAATGCCATGTTATATCAAGTTAGGCTTCAGTTACTACACTTGTCCATATATCGGTGGTGATTGCATGTATACTGTTGGTAGCTTTAATGCAAGTCTTCACTTGTTGAAATATTTCCTGATATTTCAGTTTATTAAAATGTATCCTTGAAGGCAGTATGAAACCTGGAATGAGCATTCAAATCATTGCTCTAAATCCATAATCCTCCACCATGGAGAGGGGTCTCATGTCAGTTACCAGCATATTTAGGACACAGTCAGTCAGGGCAGCTGCGTGTTCTGGTGTGCATGGGGCATTTTTCAGCAAAACATAGTCTCACTTGTCATTTTTTTTGCTAAAATTAGACTACAGTCAGCACAGTGGAATAAATTTACCTCTAGTTATGCAGGTGTTGTTGTTGTTGTAATGTTTCTTTATATTTTAAAAATGATAACATTAACACTTTTAAAGTGTAACACTTGCTTTAGCAGAGTTATAAAATTACTTAGTCACTTTCTAAATCATGTTCATCTTTTCTCCGTAGAATTTTGTCACAGTTCTGCAGTGTATGTTTTCTTTTGTAATTACTGGACTCTTTTTGATAAATGTTCCTCCATTTCTAAGTGAATTTGTTTCAGCAAGTGGGACCCCCAGTCACACTTGTTTTACCAAGAGGCGGTTCGCAATTGCTTCTAGTGGGTCATCAATTAATTAAAATAAAGCAAAACTGGGTTGTGGGACCATAAAGGCTGTAAAACAAGTGTAAGGATGGCAGCACAAGCCAAATGCATTAAGAATTAGCCAGCTGAAGCAGACACCTTCTTGGTTGTCTGTATTCTATTTCTGCCTTTACAAACTTTTATCTTTGCCCCGGGTCTGGGCGATTACTCACTATGAATTTGTATCACCGTGTTCTTTTAATGTCACATTGTGTAGGTGCAAGGAGTGACACTTCAGACAATGCTCCTTCAATGAGTGGATGTTTTCTTGTCTAGCATGTGCACAGCTGACATGCATAAGGCTGCATGTTTACAAAATTCTGGAGGCTGAGTGGTCTTCAATGCAAGGATCCACAAGAAAGGACTAATAATGACATTTACTTCACATTTACTTCAGTGTAGCATACCCTCACATGAAAGCAGCTTCAGCGGTTTGTCTGCTTGAGGAATAAGCTATTTTAAGTCAGATCATGTTGCTGTTAACACTGTGTTGAGTGTGTATGTATAGAAAGGTAAAATATATATTGTATGCTACGACAAACATTTGACTAGGTGACGCTAAATAAGAACCATATGTATCTGTTCTGACCTACCTTCAAATTAGACATAAAGGTAGACTTAGAAACAGATCTTGTTCATACCCAATTCAACAATAACCCTAAAGTTGTTTTTGAAGTCGTTTTCACATTAACAAAGTATAATAATAAAACCAAGTTAATGTCAGTAGCACAAAAGCCACAAACTGATCAAAATCATCTATTTCTATTCCATTGTTTTTAACAATTATATACCCTGTATGATGAGTGTGCGCCTGAGTATGACAGAATCACATTAAATCTGAAAACAAAAAAACTGTGGGGTGGACCAAAGGACAGACTCGGGAGAAGTCTCTGATCCACTAAGCTAAGTGTGAAAGTGACCTAATAAACAGTGGGATGTTAGATTAACTCACTTGCTCCCACATGTTTCCTCTGCAGGTGGTCATGCATGACATTCACACTCCCATGCCATGCTAATTGCATATTTTACAAGCAACCATTTTTTTTGGAAGACCTTAACACAAAGTGTGCCCATACCTTAGAAGTTTTAGGTTCGAATTTTGATCTTTGTCTGCCTCCTTCTTCGCCATGTTGAAATGTACTGCACCTGAACATGATGACATAACGTAATGCGTGTGAGTCACCAGTCTAACTAGCTGACAATGAAAACTGTTGGCAACAAACTTAATATTCAAATTTTGTTGATTAGGTGTTACAGCCCTACAGCATTCCTCCCAGATGTTCAGGGACAAGAAACATAGCAGTTGTCAGGGTTGACTCACCCCACGGCTTAAAGAGTGAGAAAGAGAAAGCATATAAGAGGCCAAAAATCCTCCCAACCAATATGTGTCAACAGATAGCTCTTAACTGAGAAATCAAAAGCCAGACTTCTTATTCAAGGGTAAGCTCTCAGTGAATTGGCACAAGGCCATGATCTTCGTGCCCATCTGCTAGGGTTGCAGGATATCACTATAACTTTAAGAGAATGGACATCTTAAAGGTTGCCTTCAAGACTCAGCCCTTCAAAGACAAGTGTAGATTCCAGGGGCTGCTACAGGAACTTGTAGATCGCTGGGGCAGGCCCTAACACCAGAAATGTATCTGTGGTTTGTAAGTAAGTGTCCCAGGGAAAAGGACTAATGCCATCTAAAGGGCAGGGAATTTTTAGTCATGAGGAGAGTTTGGGTAGAAGTTTTCCACTGACTGAACAGACAAGGTCAGAGGGAGTGAGTGGAGTTAAGAAAGGAAAACCCTGGTGCTACTGTAGGAGAAACTGATAGATGCAGACTGTAATTTTAGTGATTCAGCTGCATTTTATTTTCTTCCGAAGTTCATCCTTCATGTTATTTTATTTTATTTATTAAGATTTTGTTTTGCTTATGTTAGCCTGTTTGGACATATTCCAGCTGTGACTACAACCAAGAGGCCCTTCCTGTCAAATTAATATGCATCTATAAATAAGTTAATACAAGCCCCTTCCATTATTATGCTCCATATTTTATTATTATTGTTATTATACATGCATTTATTTATTATTCTGAAACTTCTTCTACTTTTATCATTCTTGCCTATTAAAATACATTGCCATGTTGACTCACTGCATAGCATTACATTATGATCTGTGCTTTTATTTATTTTTGGATTTTTTTTTTTTGAGAGTATCACTAAATGTTGATACAATACCATATTTTAACTTCTTCATCTGATTGCAAAGTACATCTACACCACTTTAAATGTCTACAATGACACAATCACTCTTTCTTTCATTTAACCATTGCATGCTTTGAGTGATGTTTGAAGTAAAAAAGAAGTAAAGTTGTGTTGTTAAAGCTTAATTTTTTGTTCCTAAATTTACATTTTCAGAAAGTATTTAATGTCCACTTCACTAACAGTCCCTTCTACTTGATACAGGGATCCAAATAAAATTATTTTGCAGATCTTTATTTTCACAAAGCTACTGTATATTTTGCTGAGGCATTTGCTGCCTTCATTTTTTATACTATGGCACAAAGATATTTTATTCTGTGAGGAACAATGTTGTACAATATGTCTTTTTGTCAGGTATCCCAGAATCCATCTTATGCTAAGAAACTGATCTCTTCAGCTTTTATATAAGTCACACTGAAAAACAGCAGCTACTGTACACAGTATAAAGACCATGATCTTTAGTTACTCCATCTGCATCTGGAACAGGCTTCTACTAAGTGGATATGAGAATATTTACCTGTGCCCGTATTTATCAAGTATCTCAGAGTAGAAAAATGGCCGTAACTGACTCAAAAATCTCAGAATGATGCAAATTTGGCTGTACTCTTAAGAGTAGGAGTAAAAGCATTTCCTGCTTTAGGAATCTTCTAACTTCACCAAGAATTTGAAGAGCTCATAAGCTGTCTTAACTTACTAGGAGCTGCCAGAAAATGGTGTTCAGGTAGAGAGCAGCATGATGGAAAGGCAAAAAGTTGTAGAAGCGCTGGACAACAATGAACTCATAAAAAGATATCAAATTGACAGAGATGGAATACTATTTGTCACAAATCTTATACATTACGTGATTGCTCCATCAAGCGGAAAATGCCATGCACTGTTGGACAAGATGAAAGTGTTGGTATGTTATGTTTTTTGGCCACAGTAAAAATGTGCCCTTGCAATAGCTATGTAGCGATGATGTGAATATGTGATAACCAACTATTTCTTAAATTTTGCACTAAATTTTGAATGCCCTAAAATATGCAACATGATACACAGATTTATACATTTCCTCACCATTCCATGTTAAATCAAATGGAATTCATGCAAATAAATGAAAATCATGATAAAAAGGCGAAAAAAAAATCAGAATAAAATCATAAAATCAATGGGAGTGGGTACAGGACACTTCATAAAGACTTCTTTCTTCACAAGTGCAATTCCTAGGAGTAATTCTGAGAAGCTTGATAAATATGGATACTATTCTGTAAAGTTGAAAGATCATTAGAAAATGCACGGATTGGATACATGTCAGTGTGCTTTTGTAGGCACTGAGTGTGTTTCCCGGCTACTCTAGGTGAACCAGGCAAAACACTCACCCTTAATGCTTACAATATTGTAATCAACACAGGCAGTAAAGAAAAGAAGGCAGTTGCAGCATCAGATGCAATCAGCAATGTGGCTGAATTACATTTAGTTTTATTGCTAGTGAGCTCACATAGTGTATAAATTGTTGTTTATTTATGTTTGAATGGGTACAACAACCAAACTTAGCGGTGCTTTGTTCTAAACAGAATGACAATTTTGGCACCCAATAAATTGCAGCAACAGAATAAGGAAATAATGACTTGCAGTAAATAAAAAAAAATATTTTGGCAGCTAATAAATATCATTAACAACATATGAACATATCTAAACAATGCAAAAACAAGGTCTTATTGATTATTTCCTTGTTTATAATATCCAGCACACAGAAATGGTCTAACATGGGAATACATGAGAATAATATATGGATTGTTTGTAGTAAAGAAACATTCTAGCATCAGAACATAGACACAAGAGATGTCAATAGTAACTTGGTTATGGTAAGTTAATTGTAAAGCTTTCCTGTTTTGAGGAGGTGCCTGAGAATAAAGAAGAAAGAGTTACTTTTCATAGCAATGTGATTTTTGTACAGTATAAAAGATTTATTAGATTAATTTTTATACATACAGTATATATATAATGTGGGTTTGGAAAAAAGTTACAAACAAGCAATAGTAAAACAAATGCAAGGCAGATCACAAGAAGCTTGGAACAGTAGTTCATCCTCAGACTGGATAATAAACTAGCAATATAATGAAAACACAATTAGATGACAGTGGATTGGGGCAGTGCAGTTGTTGATATCCAAGGGGAGAGCAAAGTGGTTTAAAGCTTACACAGTGCTGAGGGAAACAAAACTTCAATAGAATGGAAGTAGCTTAAATTGTAACAAAACGAAATCTGGAAATTGGGAATCATTTCAATTTTTAAAATGTCTAGTTAGAACTGTAATAATTACTAGACAGACCAAAGCATGGTGGAACTATCTTGAAGCGATTCATTAAGAGAGGTTTAGACAAAAGTACTCAATAGGAGAACTTTTTTGAAGTACAGTATGTGGAGCGGAATACAAACTATAATAATAATAATAATAATAATAATAATAATAATAATAATAATACATTTTATTTATATTGCACTTTATATAACTATGGGTCACTTTAGAGTGACTGACTTACAAATTCTGAAAAAAAAATATAAACAGGACTTAATTTGTTTAATGATGAATGCATATGAAATTAGTATATGAGTTAATATGCAAAAACAAATGCTAAAGTAGAGGGATTTTTAATGATGAAATTTTTTAAATAATTGCTTACATATGCATATGCCTATTTTCAATTCTTTACACTTTTTACACTTTGTACACTGAAAATAAAGTTTGTGGTGAGTGTTTTAGTGTTTTAACAATACTACATGATGATATATGGTAAGCAGATGTTGGTGTCCAGGAGGATACATTAGCTGCCCCTAAATCAAACAACAAAGTTTCAGAATGTAACATCCATCTGAAGTTTGGAGGAACTGCAGATAGATTTGTGTGCACTTTATTTTGAAGGAATACAAAAAGTAAAGTACTGTAGTTGAAGGGTAACTAAAGTACAAAGCATTCAACCAAATGGCTGTGAGTGACAACTAAGCACATTGAAGAAATATTTTTGCTATACTTCCATACAGATTATCTATTAAAAGCAAAGACACTAAATTTTGTAGATTTCTTTGCTTCATTATGATTATCACTCTTGTTTTTTTAGTAACAGCAGCTGTACATTTTAAAGATGTCTAGCAACCCCTCTTTACTGCAAAGTATTGAAAATATTTATAATTACTGGGTTATATGCTGTTTAAGTTGACTATTGTATTATTTTCTTTGCCTCTTTCTTTTAAGTGTTTTCTCATGTAGAAATGGTAATTTTCGTGTGCTTAAATAATCATGCATAATATTAAGAATTTTATCTAAGCAGGCCAATTGTAATAAGAACATTTGAACACAATCCAGCACATGTAAATTTCTAGGCTCAGCTGAGAACAATGTAAATAAGAGTGCAAAGGGCCTCTTGATATTAGACAGCATAGATAATAACAGTACACATCTGTTTTTGAGGATCATTTGAATATATGAACATCTGCCAAATTAAGTATACATGCTATCTTGTTACTGAGGTGCTTAATTTATCATTTTTAAGCCGGTCTCCATTTACCCGTAGCTCAGAAAGGCAAGATAAGTTACTTAATGTGGCTATTTTAAAAGTCAATCACTGGACAGATTGTTTATTGTATTTTTAATTGCATATTAATCATAGTTAGCAAAGTTGACTAAATAAAGTAAAATAATTTACTATTGTGTGTCTTATTTCTGGTAAAAATGCTTTAGCATCTTTACTATACTATAGTATACTATATGCTACATTTAAAAGGTTATTGTATATCATTTGTATTAATTTAAGGGGTCTTTACTGTATCACCGTATATTTAAGACTACTATATAAGTTATCATTGTGTACAGTAATGTGTGAGTGTGGTAATTTGCCTGCCTGGCATTACCACTTTAAAATAAAATGTTTTAGGAATAGTGTAAAGTCAACTTGCTTTGGCTTCAGCAGACCAGGCTGTGTGGCACTGATGGAGTCCAGTTGGAGCCCAATGGATGGCACATGTGCCAAGTAAGCATCTCCGTAGCCACCTGCAGTTAACAAAGTAAGAAGCGTGAAGCGTTTAGTTTAGCTAAAGGGTGCATTTGTTAGTTCTGAGAAAGAGATCCCAAGAGAAAGTCCCAAGGTAAGGTTATAAGAAAAGTAACTTACTTTCCAGAGAAGGCATCAGTGTGTCTGATGGAAGCACATTATGGGTGCGCTCGTGCTCTTTCTTGTAATCACTCACGTGCATATGAGGTAACTTTGCTTTTTATTATGAGACTTGAGGATCTGTGCATAACATGTACACAGAATGCAACTCTGTCAGCTCCTATTGGAGAAAGAGAGTGGCGTGACGCTGGATTGGCTGTTTCATACCCCAATATTAAAGGGCACTTCCTGTCTCTAGGGGTCATCTTTGTAACTCAGTCGTAGGGTGAGTGAGTTTAGCACAGTGGCTCTTTCAGTATACCAAGCCTTATTTGTATATATTTTCATTTTGTATATAAATAGATATAGATATCGCCTAGTTACAGTTTAGTTTTACTGGAGGTATGTAATTGGTTTGGGTTTGTGGTGCACTTATTTTTGTTTTTCTTGTATATACACTGTTTGTTTTTTCTTCTTGTAAATATTTTTGGAATTTATTGAAAGGATTTTGTTTTGTGTTGTTTCTTCCTGATCATGCTTTCTTTATTTAGGAAGAATACAGTTTTTGTGAATAAACTTTTTTTTTGTCTTTGATTATTTTAATTTTGGGACTGGGGATATTTATCGTAAATACCATTCACTATTTTTGATTTGGACATTGTTTTTGTGCACCTGTAAATATAATCAACTATCTTTTTGTTTCTGTGTCTCCATGTCTGCCATGTCTCAGGTCTGAATCCACTTGGTCACAAACTACAAGATGCCCAGAGTTTAGTCTGGTGCCAACCGTACCAGTATACTTGGTGTCATAGTGAGATGCAGAAATAACAAAGTACCTTGATGTTAGGTATGAAAATTTATGATATTACACTATATACTATTTTCCCATGGTTTAGCTTTTCATAATTTAAGAATACAGTAATCCCTCCTCCATCGCGGGGGTTGCGTTCCAGAGCCACCCGCAAAATAAGAAAATCCGTGAAGTAGAAACCATATGTTTATATGGTTATTTTTATATTGTCATGCTTGGGTCACAGATTTGCGCAGCAACACAGGAGGTTGTAGAGAGACAGGAACGTTATTCAAACACTGCAAACAAACATTTGTCTCTTTTTCAAAAGTTTAAACTGTGCTCTATGACAAGACAGAGATGACAGTTCAGTCTCACAATTAAAAGAATGCAAACATATCTTCCTCTTCAAAGGAGCAAACAAATCAATAGGACTGTTTGACTTTTAAGTATGCGAAGCACCGCGGCACAAAGCTGTTGAAGGCGGCAGCTCACACCCCCTCCGTCAGGAGCAGAGAGAGAGAGAGAGAGATAGAGAGAGACAGATAAAAAAATCAATACGTGCCCTTCGTGCTTTTAAGTATGTGAAGCATCGTGCAGCATGTCTTTTCAGGAAGCTGCACAAAAGATAGCAACGTGAAGATAATCTTTCATCATTTTTAGACGAGCGTCCGTATCGTCTAGGTGTGCGAACAGCCCCCCTGCTCAATCCCCCTACGTCAGGATCAGAGAAAGTCAGCGCAAGAGACAGAGAAAAGTAAGCTGGGTAGCTTCTCAGCCATCTGCCAATAGCATCCCTTGTATGAAATCAACTGGGCAAACCAACTGAGGAAGCATGTACAAGAAATTAAAAGACCCATTGTCCGCAGAAACCCGCGAAGCAGCAAAAAATCCGCGATATATATTTAAATATGCTTACATATAAAATCCGCGATGGAGTGAAGCCGCAAAAGGCGAAGCGCGATATAGCGAGGGATTACTGTATTTTATTGACGAAAAACTCATCTGGAGTAAGTGCTATAAAATAATGAGTCTCAACACACTGGAGAGGTTTGGGGCAGCCACCCATATATTGTCCCTGGCTGCAAAAGGGTTTTGAAATAAGCACTGATGTGCATGGGTTGAGTTGCAGACTGAACTGAATTAGTGGTGGAAAAGTTGGAGGCTTTAAAGGGTGATGCCGGAAGTGATGTCATCTGAGGCCGGAATCGGAAGTGGCATCATTCTTGGCGCCGGAACCAGTAGTGATATCGTTCTTGGCACCGGAACCGGAAGTGGCATTGTTGTTAAATCAGGTAGGTTTTCCCATATTTGGCGTTCAAAGACAACAGAAGAAGGTTTAGCACACCCCTCCATCCCCTGGCCTGATGGATGATTACCTCCACTTGGTCCACTCAGCTTCCTCCTAATCACATGTGTGTGACAATGGGAATGTGCTATGTGAAAGGAGGAATATATAATGAAGGGGGATTTCTGAGTTTACTCTATGTAATGCAATAGATTATGTCATGCACCTTTATGACCATTATGCTTCATGATATTTTTACTGCAACAACATAAAGCATCTTATTGACTTCTTGAATGACCTGCACATTGCTCTCATTACTGAAAATTAGAGTGCTGTTAAGACTTGACCTATAAAATCTTGTGGTAGTTTGGGACAATGTTAGATTCTACCAATCCAGTGTAGAGACAGAGTGGTTTGCTGGCCACCAGAAAATGTTGATGGAGTTTCTGCCACTCTGGTAACCCTCCCACAACCCAGATGAGGAATTTGTTTCAGCATGGAGGTGTTAAGTGATTGTAGCCATATTAGCCTCTTGACAAAAGGTCCTTACTGGAGGAAACTGGTGCTGCTTGTTACAACATCATACTGTAGTTAGGCATTTCTGAGGGGTGCTGAGACATTCCAGAAGGTTTCTCCCTCAGTGCCTTCCAAGGCAAAATATCTGATATGACATCGATGAAAGCTTGTAGCTCAAAAGAGAGGAGAGAATTGATGGCCAATTGAACATACTAGCTTTGGTGCTTTGATTATTTCAGTAATGTGCTTTGTTTGTATTGCAAAGAGAATTGCCTTTGTTTCTTTTGTTACAATCCTGTGTTTCAATTTCCCACTTGCTTTTCATTTTCACTATACACACATGAATACTGTTACATAATTAACATTTATTCTGATTTGCATTCGTTAAAACAATATTTTGCATTCTGAGAAACATTACACAGCATATCCAACTGTGATTCAAGTACTTGGAATTTTTTGTTTCAATGTCTACACAATGAACTCAACGAATTTGTGTGTGACAAAATTTGATTTGATTTGAACAAAAAGTGCTATCCATTTGGTAACAGTGTATTACCATATACTGCATGTGTTTTGAAGTTTTTAGGTTCTTTTGAACAGGTAGTTTATTTTTGTGAGAAATGCTTTTACTATTTTGCGAATGAGGTTAATATTTTGAGAACTGTATCTGGGCAATTGAGAAAAACTCTAAATAAAAAATGTATTGAGATGTACAGTGTACTACAGTAAAAGTTACATATACTGTAAATATTAAAATGCAAACCTTTCCATCGCTTTAGCATATTTTGTGTTATTATTCTATTTTCAAAACTTACAGTTTACTTGTTAAATGTACTAAGAGCCTGCAATTCATACAGACTTTCTTATTTTTTCTGAAAAACTGAAACTGTTCTGATATCATACAACAGAATGTCCTTGGGCCAGGTATGCCTGAGGAGAAACTTTACAGATTATTTGTGTGACTGTGATAACTAATATAATTAAAATCAATTAGTTCATACAGAATTATTTTTTGCAGCAGTTTGGCGGATGGTAAATTCAAACCATTTAGAAAAAAAATAAAACACAAAACATGGAAATAAGTATTAATTTGAACTTTGAACACCATGTAATCATCATGAGGTGACCTTACTTTAAATGGCAGATGTGGGTTCCTTTTAGAAGAGACTGAGTAAGCATTTCAATTTTTTTTTAAATCACAATTTTATTATTATTATTTTTATATATTTTACTACAAAGACCACTTGTGTAACTATATAACTCTGTAAGTGTTACAGTTTTTTATATATGCTTGTTTGCTACATCATTTTAAGAGCAGTAGGCATTTTCTGGTTAGAGGCTGAGTGACGGGCACTGCTCTGTCTCACACATATCTATGCCCACTGCCAAGCCTCTGGCTACAAATCTCACCTGCCATTGTCATGGAGAACCAAATGCTCTGCAGTAACCTATGGCAGATTTAGTCATCATTTGGTTTATTTGTTTACTGAGTGTGAGCTACTCCATTCATTTGTTTCTACTGAAGCTTTAGTTTTGTTTTTCCTGTGTGTTGGCCTTTCTTTAACTCATGTTGACTATTCATGTTTACCTAATTATTGTTTTGCTACTCATTTATTGCCTAATTTTGACCACTAGCTCACCTGTCTCTTTTGCTCTGTTTTTGGCTCATCAGATCACATACTTTATGTGTGCTGACAATGTGTCTGGATCCTCCAGTTATCATTCTTCCATCCACTTGTAATCAGCATGACTAGTAATTCTTGTCCATCTATGCAGTGTAAAAGGCGCTATATAGCACCCAACCCAGTACAGACTGACACAGAGGCACGTGTAAAAACACACAAGCACTTTTATTTTTCTTCAGCTGGAGGGCACGTCTTCCCCGTAATCCCTCCAGCCACAACACAGTCCCAAATAATGCAATTAAGACCAACTACACAATCCAATCCTTCCTCTGGTACCACCACTCGTCCCAGGCAACCTCGTCCTCTTCCTCCCTCTGGCTCCTGAGTGGTGGATGCTGGCCCTTTTTATAGCCCACCCGGAAGTGCTCCAGGTGCTTGATCACCTGTTGCTAATTGCACTTGCGGGCGGGGCTGTAGAGGTGTCCAGGTTGGCTCCGGGATCCATGCAGCACCCCCTGGCAGCCACCCCAGATTCCCACAGGGTTGTGGAGAACTCCATCTCCCATGGAGCTCTGCGGGAAACTGAGGCACCATCGTCACCCAGGAAGGCTGCCACCAAGCGTCCCCCGGAACATATGCAGCAGGGGCGTCCTGGCCGGGCATGGAACCCGTCCGCCCATCACAGCAGGCATAAATTCTGTTTTCTCACTTAAACACAGAGACCTGAAAACAGTAGGCATGCAGAGAAAGGGTATTTTATGTTTGTGGGCTCCTCATTTAAGAATATTCAAAAACCATAATGAGGATGGTCAGCATTGCCTATGTTTCTGTATTTAAATATCACGTGTCAATGCTACCACGCATGCATGCATCTCCATATGCTTGCTTAAGTTGTGCATAAATGTTAGTTGCAGGAATGTGCTTCCTTCACTTGAAATTTACCATATGTTATTGAATAAATATGACCTTGTCAGCCATTTTCTCGCACTAACCTATGAATACATAATTGAGGGTGATAATGTCCTTTTTCATTCAGGTGAAACATGGAACTGGTGATTATGATAACTGTGCAATTCAGTTTAATCAGGCATTTCTTATCAGTTTCAAAATGATTATTACTTTTAGTTCAATCCTTCTAATTTGTTTAACACACTACATAAGCTCACAAGCAAACCACAAAATTATTCATAAGATGAAGTATTTTGTTTTGAATACTTTCTATTTGGTATAAAAACAACAAGTGTTTGTTTCTGTTTCTGTTTATGATTTCTGTTAATTGGCTAAAGAGGTTGGTGAGTATCGAATCCAAGCAATTGTCGTTTCCATTTTTTATTCATACTTTTTAAATGTCCTGCTTTCCAAATATTATATAGATTTTGTGATATTTAGAATTTGTTCTCATTCCACTAAATGTGTAATCTATATGTAATTCTGTTAAAACTTTATCTTCCATTGTGCCACCGTAGGTAAACGTAGGAACCTTAATAAGAACATTTATTTTTATAAAAATTAAAGTAAAAATCACAGATTTGCAATGATGAAGCAGAACGCCATTATCGCTTCTAAATCTCCATGATTGCACCATTGATTGTGTCATTTTGTTTCTCTGAGAAGTCACATATCTTAATAGGATGGATGTATTATGAATTGAAGTACAATCAAATGTCTTGGTATTTGTTGTAATATGTCAAAATCACATCGCATACATTTCTAAGAATTATATATTGCACTTGTTCTCAATTTTAAAATGATACATTTTACTGAGTCCAGTAGATGACTAAAGTTAATTTGTCGTTTTAGTTATTCTGTTCTTCAACTTGAGCTGACCCTCTACTGTACTCATTTCTAATCCTATGCATCCTCGTCACACCCAGTGCAAATCTTAGCATCTTTAACTCTGCTCAGAGAGGCGAGATTGTGTTGGTTTGGACATGTGCAGAGGAGAGATGCTGAGTATACTGGGAGAAGGATGCTAAGGATAGAGCTGCCAGGGAAGAGGAAAAGAGGAAGGCCTAAGCGAAGGTTTATGGATGTGGTGAGAGAGGACATGCAGGTGATGGGTGTAACAGAACAAGATGCAGGGGACAGGAAGATATGGAAGAAGATGATTTGCTGTGGCAACCCCTAACGGGAGCAGCCGAAAGAAGAAGAAGTTATTCTGTTCTTCATTAAAATGTTTAATCTGCTCCTTCTGCTCTTCTTTTTCCTGTTGCATTTTTCTCCTTGTTTTGGGAGAAAGAGTACTGTACTTATGTTAATTCACAGTTTATTCCAGAAAATTAAAATGGTTTCATTACACAACATTATATTATCATACTCTTTGAATCCAAAGGAGACCATCCCATTCACATTAGACAGAAGCATCATTCACTAATCCATCACAGAGGATCCTCACACACTCTCACATGGAGCTAATGTAGAATCATAGAAATTAACCTTTAAAATAAGCAACGAATGTAAACATCTTTATTCTGTTTTGGAACATACACACAACACAATTCAAATAGTTTATGTATTGTGTTACTGAGGGGGTTACACAGCTTATCCATTCTAATAAACCGTATGTTATGGAGCTATTGTTGAGTAGAGATTCCAATTGTTTGTCTAATCTCAGACTGAAGAGGAGTAGCAGTGCAGAACACGCCATAGTACTAGAACAATGCAACATCATTTTGTATTTTTAAAGATTTTTGAGGGTCAATAGAAGTTTGCCAATTATGTCAAAATTTATTTTTGGACTTGCAAAAATCATATGGTTTTGTACCCACTTGGGGCACACAGGAAATTTTGCTAATATTTTTAAAATTGAGTCAAGCCTATTTAAGTTAGGAGCAGGGCTTTGCCAAAGATGGGTTTTTGTTTCCTGCTGTCTCATGATTTTTCTGAACCAAGTATCAAGATGCAGCCAAGGTGAATAAGAGAGTATCTGGACTAAGTACAGGTGGCTTCATCTTTATTATATCCAGATAATGCTGGCCTCCTGACCTCAACTGATTTCTGGTACTCACTGTAGCAGATGAGGATCATCATCTTCTAATTTAAATCCTTTCCAAAAAAAGTGTTGACTTTGTTTCTGTGGTGAAGGGGACACTGTAAACTCTAATATCTAGCCATTTTATTTACAAGGAGGGTGAAGGTGATTGTGAGACTCTGCATGAGATTCCTGAAATTGAAAAGTCTGCATCCCTCAGTTAAAGAATGCAAAAGCAGATAAAATAAAGCAAACTGTGCTGACTGCCTAGAAGACCCTCAGAGAACAGCTGATCGCTATCTACAGGAGTTGCCTATGGTAGCCTGGATGTATACTAGGGCCACTCAATCTACAAAAATAGACATTTAGAGGGGAAAAATAAAAATGCTGGAGAAATCAAATCGTCTAGTTATCTTGGGAAAACTTGGACATTCTACATGAAGGACCAAAGATGTTTTGCTGGAATTACAGAAATCAGGTATGACAAACTCAGGTTTCACTCACTATGATCTTAAAGGTACATAAGAAATTATATAAAACAACTTGAATCTTGTCCACAGATTTTATATCAAGGTGCACCCATCTGTATTTAATTAGACATAAAAAATAATTTCTGCAAAACTCATTTATTGCATACTTGGAGGTCTTGACTATCTAGGTAAAAATAAATGTGACCCAAACTTTAGAAAAAAGTCTGTTGTTGATGGAAATATTAAACCAATTAGAAGAATAGAAGGATTTTCACAACAACAGGCTATTCATCCCAAAAACGCTGTCAATCCGGTTGATCTGAATATTCCAAATTGATATCAAGTCAAGTTTTGAAGGTTCCCAATGGTAGTGCTATCTACTGGACTCCTTGGTAATTTATTCCATCCCCACATTACTGTTGAAATATTTGTTTTAAAGTAATAGCCAGAATCAACCATACTAATTCAATCACCAGTCATGTCAGCTCTTAATCTTGGTTTTCTTAAGTTAAAAAGGTTCAGATTCTTCCGTCTTTCCTATCAATCAGCTATATCTTTAGGACATATCAGGATCCCTCTCTTCTGTATTATACTTGTAGTGATGCCTTGGCTTGTTGGTAGTTTGAACACCCCTCTACTTACAACATGCAATAAAAGAGATTTATCCTGATGAAATCAATTATTTAATTTTCTACCATAGACACTATAATTGATACACTATAGTTTGTGTAGAAAATGCTTTGTTGATAGTTTTAGTACTTTAATCTCCTTAGCATTATGTTTAGCCCCAGAAAAATTAGTCAAAAATGTTGCGTGTTTTTCAACAACAAAAAGTTTTATTAAATGTAACAGAAACAGGTTAATACCAAAATATTAATATAAATATAGTAGAAAAGTATGTCTAGTGTCCACTGCTGTCCTGATTCAGATTAAGAATATATAATTTGAGACAGTCACCAATGCACAGCCCAATGTGGTAATCCAGACAGTCAAAGTGTGTTAATTTGTGCATTTCTCTTATAATATTTTATCTGTTGCTTACGCATTAGAGTGAAGAATGTCAGTGCCTGATCCGCACTGTCAATGCGCCCTTTGTGTTATTGTAGGCTACCAAAGAGAAACGACAGTTGTTGCCTTGTGAACATTGCCTAAGTATCTAACGTCTTTCTTGTCCTTCAGCTTGATTGCAATCATTTTTCCTTTTTGCCACACATCTACTTGCACCACAGTGAACCTTTGGGCGACTGAATTCACCAGGCATATCACACCAGTTGGGTTGTTCCGTGTCATATACACCAATTTGAGTATCTGTGTCAATGTTTGAATACCAATTCACATGCCAGCAGCCATACCACATACACTTCAGAACAAGTAATCAACCTGCATGTTTGGGCCCAGCCAGTACTTGGATGGGAGACAATAGGAAAAGCTTGGGATGCTGAAGATAAAGGTGTTGGCGAGGCCAACTGGGGGTGCTTAAACTGTGGTCTGAATGTGGATTCCAATGTTCCAGTACAACGATAGAGACAGTGGGCTGTAAAAATTGTGCCGTCCTTCGGCTGAGACATAAAGTCAAGGTCCTTACTGTTAGTGGTCATAAAAAATCTGTGGGCATCCTTCATAAACAGTAAGGTGAATCCTGATGTCCAGGTTAAATTGTCCACCACGGCTTAGTCATTCTGGCTCCCTAATCATCCCCGTCTCTAATTCGCTAACTATCCCTTACAACTTTCATCGCCTAACAGCTAATATGTGGTGAGTGTACTGGAGCAAAATGGGTGCATACGCTGCACATTAGTGGTGATTGAAGTGGCTCCCCACTCACTATGTAAAGTGCTATATAAATGTAAAGAATTATTATTATTGATATTATTATTATTGACATCACTATTATTTGATTCAACTAATTGTTCAGTTTTCAGTTTATTTCAAAACTGGCTTTACAGCTTCTTATTTACAGAGTATTTTGTTTTGTTTGAAGGCCCTGCCCTATTCATAAGTAATGATGAGTTACCTTATAGTAGCAAAACACAGAAATATTAATGATTTTTTTCCTGCATGATGTTATTTCATCCACTAGAATAGAATACAGAATAATACCCTGAGAATTATTCGGACTTAACACTGTAAAGCCAATAATTACACATCACCCCAAGTACGACTTTGACTCAACCATATTTACTTAGAATTCTGAGCCTAGGTCACACTCGAGATTAATTCCAACTTCAGTTCAACACGTGTGATTCATTTTACATAACCATTTAAAGGTATCTCCAGTTTCTGATGTCTTTAGTATAAAGACTGTGCTTCATACCCTCCTGTAGCAAAACTATGCCTTTAAATCAAAACATTTTTTCTTTGTCTCAAAAGATTACCAGGTACACCTCAGGGTAATGTAGTTCAACATACTTTTGCCACGAGGTCTATTAATAAATAAACAATGAGTGTCACAGTGTCATTTATATCAAGAAAATGTACAATAGTCACTAAATAATTAAAAGATTTGGAACAAAACCCTGGTCGCTGATTTAAAGTATACTATTCAGGGTATAGCTATTGCATTTTGGTGTGTTAGTAAAGGATTTTGTTTTTACATTTTGTAAATTTTATATTCATAAAATGTAATTTGAAAATTTTGCATAATAGCTATAGTCAACAACCTAAAATAAGTAGCCATTTGCCACAGTTCGGTCACGAGTTACTGTTGTATTTAACGGTAATCAGCTTCCATTATTCTGCCCAACGATCATCTGCAAGAGGGTTGCTGTAGTTTTCAATTCATTATGCTTTACCACAGGTATAAAGATTTCATAGTTATTATTTTTGCAATTGTGGTACTAACATGCCCACCCTTTAGTCAAATTCAGAAATGACTGGAGGCAGTTATTTGTAGAGAAGTGATAAAGTAGGCCATCATGTACATTTTAAGCAAAAATACAATATTTTCTTCCTCTATTATTGTTTGAGCATAGCTGTGTCAAATGATATTTTCAATGGCCTAAAATACCATTTGTAACTTGTTTCATACAATAAAGTATTACATTTTTCATCTTTTCCCTCACCCAGCTAATTTCATATTAGATTATTGAAGAGCCACTGGGTACAAGGCAGGAACTGGCCCTGGATCAGGCTCTAGACTGTTACAGGCCACATTCATATAATGCCCACAATCACTCATATAGGGGCAATTGAGATTTGTCAATGAATTTAAGTGTCTCTTTTTCAGGACAAAAACAGAAGCACCCTTGTGAAAATCCACCCAGACATGCAGAAAACATGCAAACTCCACAAAGAAAGTGACTGGGACTTGAACCCAGCAGCAAGGAGCTGTGAGGCAGCAGTACTGCCTAATTATTTTTTTGGGACATACTAAGTCAGTTGTGGGTTTCAGTGTCATTGCCTACCTTCAATAACCATTTCTTTAGCTATCTTTGTTTTTTGGGAAACAGATGCAGTCCAGTTTATTATCTGACTTTGGAAGGGACTAGAAAGAAGAGTATGTTTTTATTAATTAACTCAAACTTCACTTGTGGAGGGCTCCTGCAGCCTTTGACTTATATTAACACCTAAGTTCTGAAGTTATAAATCTGTTTATCAGTTCATTTAGTTATTCTTTTCATTTCTTTGGAAGCGGAGGCAGTGGTGTTAACAAAACCTTTTTCAAGATTCTCCACATATTTCAAAATGTTCATTTGAATTCTTGTTATTCTGTTCTAGTTAAACTTGGCCATTAATATTAGAGACATGGTATTAAATTAAGAGGTGGATTTATTCAATAAATGATTTACATTTAAACCGCAACATTTTTAACAAATGAAAGCCAGTAAATTTGACCACTGTGATATCTAAGTATATTAGGTCATTAATCACAGATGTCAGTTATATTTTCTTCATATTTATTTATAACTTAGACTGTCAAACACACCTGTGTCTCACACATGACTAAGATGAATGATATATTTAATAAAATAAAAAAGGGCTAATTGAATTTATAGAGTAATATTGTGTAAATCAGGAAAATTTTAATTCCACTCATACTCTTTACAATTCACCTAAGAAAAATGATCAGAAATTAAGTGGTATAATTGATAGATTTGTTCCCATAAAATAATATCCTTTATTTTGAGAAAAGAAAAATTCTGAGCAATCTAAGCAGACATTTCTTTCTGTTTGTTTCTGAAGAGAGTACTGTCAAAAAAGGTGCTTAATTTCTTCAGGTTGTTAATTTAAAAATTTTCAATTAATATCTATATCTGAATTTATTTTCATCATAATTAACTGGGTAAAGCTTATGAAGAACTGTATATTAGATTGCACAAAATTTTGGAACAGAGGGTAGTTATTCGCAATTAACCGATGTTTCTGACATTTAATTGTATCTTTAATAATAGTCCCCTATAAACTATATGCTCTTGGATTAATCTGGTGCAATGAAAAGGTTGTTATTTTCATGGGAATTGTTACATATGCATGATTTTCACTTTTACTTTAAAACTTTAGTAAAAACAATATTTAGAATTAACTTTTCTTCAAGATCACATTGAATTTTGATTCCGTGTTTGGACTTACATTGTGACAATGCAACATATAACTGCCTGTGAGTGAATATCGTTTCTTTCTCTCTAATAAATAAAACAACTTTTTCAAATGATTGTCCCTACTCTTTCTTCTTCGCTTAGTCGTTGACGTGTCATCTAGAACGTATAAAATTATTGTCCTGATAAAATTTATAAGAGCTGAGAGCGCAGGAAGTGTGTCTGACAAAAGCATTCGCATGACTGAAGTTAGATGACCGTGTTCTTGTTTGAAAATGTTTGTAAGTAGGGCATGACTTGAAAGAATGTCATGTCAGAAGTCACCGCCTCACAGGAGTTGCTTCCCAAGGTTATAACTATGGTGTGACTTGAAAGAATCTCATTTTAAAAGTCTCCATCTCACAGGACTTCATACCGCACCCACGTTTTTAGAATCTTTTAATTCTTGCTGACAACACAAACTAGACGATTTACAAGTCTCCAACTTAAAGTTTAAATCCGAAAAATATATTCAATCTCTTTTCGCTGTTCCGTTATTTCACAGAGTAATGTTTTCTGTTTGTTTGAACTAATGTGATCTTTACTCTCATTTTTTTGAGACTTTCAGTTTGTCGTACTTCCATTATTTCTAACCTGCTCTGCATGTGTACCATGCCATGCCAACATTTTTGGAATCTTTTAATTCTCGCAGATACGCCTCTTAATTGGGAAGAAACACTACTTTTCCCTGATGGCAACATGAATTAGATGATCTACAAGTCTCCGACTTAAAGTTTAAATCCGAACAACATATTCGATCTCTTCACTGTTCCATTATTTCACCAAGTAATAATTTCCGTTTGTTTGTCTCGGGGGACATGTAAGTGTCTCTCTGAGAAAATCACGTCTCGTCTCCTTCCGAGATTTTTTTTTATAATAGAGAGATATAGCATGTTCAGTGAAATAGCATTTAAAACTGAAGTTAATTTTGGAAAAGATACAGAGAAACCATATTTTGATTTAAATAAAATACTGCCATCAATTTGAATTAACAATGTTGTGTACCCTATCTTCTAAAAATAAAGACTTATTTTAATGCAAAATGCATCTATTATTTCAAATAGCCAATTTACTTAGTGAAAAATTATGTGAAAGATAGTTTTGTTGCTCCTAGTGCAGAACACACATTCAAGTTTTTCTCGCCTTTCTTTTTTGGAACCCAGAAGTCGGCTTCAGCATTTTCATTTATGCAAAACAAAACGCATGACTACCAAGTCTGTTGATTTTATTAGTCTACAATTCAAGTGAAGGAGGACTGGGCTGAACCATTCTGGGTAAAAGAGAGGGGAAATACAGAGTAAAGAGTACCAGGAGTGCTACTTTGGTAAAAAAAAGCATTGGTTCCTAAATTTTAACTAAATTATTCTTTTAAATGTAATTTCAATAACTAGCTAATAAAAACTAATACAATTATATTCGAATATATTTGAGGGCCCCTGTCATTCACAGCCCCTTGGAATTGTCCTGCCTCCCAGAACAGAATGATGAGCATACTTGCATAAGAAATGCCCTTTCAGTCTCAGTATTTAAATCCAAGATGAGCACGGTTTATATGGGTGGTGATGCATGCATGTCTGTATTTCAAATCTTAATTTTGGCATGCATCAATAAACCCCCTCACCCATAGGTTTACTTTACATTATTGTGAAAGGCTCCATCAGCATGAATCTACAAAGAAAAAAAAAAAGTCAAGTCTGATAAGAAAAGATGGTAAGAGAAACAACGGTTTGGCTGTGCATGCTCATCATCTTTGTAGCGTGAGAATAACTTTTACCTTTTTTCTTACATGTTATCTTGACACTAAATAAAATGATTAGAGCTGGCAATTAGCTATTCATATTCCAATTCTGTCTATTAATCGTTTTCCTGAAAATATAAGTGTGAAACTCATTATGAACTGTTGCTGACCTTCCTCTGTTCTCCTCAGCACATTGCTTTGTCACTTCCATTTCTGTCCATACAGAGTGACATCAAAGATACTGGGAGCTTTGGAATCTAAGAATGAAAGAATTCCCAGGTTGTATTTTTAATATTGAAGATTGCCCAGGCACGGTGGGTGCTACTGGGCCTACGTCATTACCACTATAATTTTGTCTGTTATTGCCAAATGTGGACCCCCCCCAAGAGTTTTTTTTTTGTTATTGAGCAAAGTTTTTATTTTTCTGTCTTCTGTTGTTAACTGACTGTGTTAATGTGTTCATATTTCCATGGCTTGTTTATGATAATCATATTGCTCTTTTTTACTCTGTTTTACCTAGATTGTATGTTCATGCATGTAAATTTATAGTTTAACTGTTTCCGTTACTGCATTGTAGCTATAAACCAGTGCAAGCAGCCTGAGCCTGTACTCAGTGAAGAGAGCTATAAAAAAAGAATATACTTGAAAATGAACATTTGAAATATGGAAAAAAGTTGGACCTTCCCAATTAGTGTACTGTTCATTTTTTGTTTGTTTTTCCATATTAACATTTTAAAAATTAAAAAAAAAATACTTCTTTGTTTCCCACTTCTTATTTTAAGTGTTTATGTACCCGCTTTGTCCGTATATCTAACTTTAAAAATAAACGGCATGTGATCATTTTCCTAGACCGATGTTTAATATGTTGCTACAAGTGTTTTTCTGTACACGTATTCAATTTAGCTGTTTGTTGTAGGTTAACGGTACAACTGAAATCTTATTTGCACGTTTCAAAAGAATTAACAAATCTAAAAGCAGAGATATAAGAAGCAGTCAAAAGCATCAGCATAAACACTTCACATACTCAGTGCCACTTTCAGCCTAAAAATAAAATAATACACCTAGAAAAAAGCGGCCAGAGAATGCATGTTTAATTCCTTCCAATTCCTGAAGTCGCTTTGTCCAGTCTGGTCTTGATGTTCTATCTACAGGTCACTAAAGATGTGCAACATAAGTAATCCACTCATTGAGAACTAAAGCAACCTGTAAACTAATGGTAATGAGGGTAATAAATACAACACAGTGCACTGACTTCTTTCCCAAGTATTCAAACTCGTTTCTTCATTTGATTATGCCTAGTGGTGGGCAATTACATGAGATGACATTTCTTCTTTTATTTATCTAATCTACTCATCGAACATTCAACAGCAACATTGAATCTTCACAATAACAGAATTTAATAATCACTTAATATTAAATATATTATTTCATTTTGGGTTAGCTGTTCTTTATTTAAAGCAGAATAGAAACCATTTCTGTACTGTCAACCTGAGCAAAATGAACCTTTACATATTGCAATTAATATAAGCAGTGAAGTGAAATACAGCAGCATTTTCTCTTAGTGTTAAACTGGTGAACGTTTTCATGTTGGAGTGTCTCAATACAAGTTGTATTCTGTATGCATTTTATTTTACTTACCCAAGAAATAGATTTCTTATTAGTTTCATAATTCTGTCTCTTCAGGTAGTGTCATTGATATAAAGAAAATACACAAAGTTTGTTCTCCTTATTCTCTGAACAAAGAAAGAACAATACAAGCACTCAAGGGAGTCAGAGGTGATAGCTATTAGTTATTAATGAACACAACTGCAAAGATAAATGACTGTCAAAATTTGCTCATTCACGCTGAATCACAAGTGCAGAGTGCATTACTATAAGCATTCTTTTATAAATGAACAATTAATCCAGCAGCATCTTCAGTACATTATAAAATGCACTTCTATATAACCTGTGTACATGCGGATTGACAGCTCTTTAGTCCAAGCTGTCATTCACAAAATCACATTTTGTAGAAGCTGATCCGTTGAATGAAGTCTCAGTACCTGAGGTGTCTTTGCAGTTGATAGCTTCTCATTGTCATGATTTTTCACGTAGATACCTGAAGGCTTATTTGTATACATTTATGCACCTTTTGGGTTAGCTATTCAGGTTACTGTTTATTTTAACTGTCACGATAAATTGTTTATTTTTACTTATCACAATAAATTGTCCTGGCGTCATTTTAATGCATGTCTCTCTTACATGAACCACCATTTTGTGTCTGCCTTTGCCATGGCCATGTTATCTTTTGTTGCTCTATCCAGTTGAGTTTTCATTTCTTGCCTATTAAAATGGTTTGCATTCTGATTTTTTAATCTGGGTTTACATTTAACTGGAAGAAGGTTCTATGGTCTGATGAGATGAAAATTAAGCCTTTTCGCTCATCAGACTAAGCACCATATATGAACATTGCACATCATCAGAAACACTCCATTTGCACCTAGAACCATGGTGGTGGCAGCTTCATGCTGTGGACTTGTTTCACTACAATAGGCCCTGGAACGCTTGTGGGGGTTGAATGTAAAATGAATGCAACAAAATTCCTGTGGGAAACCTGATACAATCTGCAAGAAACCTGAGCCTTGGGAGTAGATATGTTTTCCATTAAGACAATGACCTTAACTATAATGCCAAAGCTACACAAGAAAGACTTAAAAATCAACATTGGTAAAGTACAGGAATACAAAGCTGATAGAGATCTGTTCACACAGGCTGTCAGGCTTTTAAACATTCATTTATTAAATACAGAATTCATAGGGGTGAATAATTATGTGATCATTATTTTGTGTTTTTTATATATATACAAAGATATGTTTTCACTTCGACTTTAAAAAGTATTTTTCTGTTGATCAATTTGAAAAGTTAAATTAAATCCATTTCAATTCATTGTTGTATAACAATAAAATGTGAAAACTTCCAAGGGGGTGAATAATACAGGCATTGTGCAGTATATACAGTACATGCGGCATGCTTTTTTAAGTTACAAACTTTCTAATAGAAATTGCACCTTAATCTACTTGTATGCGTGCAAATGGCCTTGTACCATTTGCCAGAAGGTAGGAATGAGAAATTGAAATCACCCTTTAAACATTAAGTTTATAACAAACTCCTTGATGTAACCAACATTAAGGGTGAGACTGTTGTCCTAGCACCATTGAGTCAGCATATAAACCTCTTCTTTGCAAGCTGTGAGACTACATTTGGGCAGTCAATTGAAAAATACCAAAATTAGAACTTTAACGGCCACAGTTCTAAGGAATTCCTTATTTGAAACTGACACGCTAATGGTTCTTTATCTGTTTGAAGGAGCAGTATCATATTGCTGTACCTAGTAATTTTGACTAAATAAGAGACATTGGAATAGTATCTGCCCCAGCCGGAAGAGTTCAGACTTAATGGATGTGTGGATGCAGGACAACAGTAATTTGTTGAGAGGGTACTCAGTCAGGCAAAGAAAAGTACTTAAAGAGCAGAGATCCTGAAGAAAAGAAAGAAATAGGTTTCATGTTTAGGAAGACAAAAATACTTAAATAAATGTTCTTGCTATTACACACTGTTTTTTATTTATTATCCTTCCAATTCGTACTCACCTCCAAAGAAAATAAAGAAAATGGCTACACGCACTATGTCACCAGTTCTTTCGGGTTTAAAGAAGCGCAGGTGGGAATGACGCTACTGAAAATTACAACAAAAAAATGCAAATTCATTTCAACACAAGGAAACAAGATGAATCTTGTAACAGCTATTTTCACATTTATATAACTAAATTAATTCTGAGAAACTCAAAAACACCCCAGTACTCTTCTCTAATGCTTCTGAGTGTAGACAATCCTACAGCTTCAGGTACATACTGTATGACCCAAATGTTTTACATTAAAGCCAAGGAATTGCTACATGACTTAGACTGATGATACAGTGATCATGTATTTCTATTCCAAGGTTACTTTCAGATCAAGATTTTCCCTTATTCTTAATAAGTTATTTAAAATAACAGTATACTGCATAATGTTATGATATTAATGGTAAAACATATAGTTTTGATCTGCATGTATATTGTCTGTGCTGCAAATGTTACTAATTTCAAATATTTTTGTAATGAATTACTTCCATGTGTATAACTCAAACATATGGAACAAATATAAAGTATTTTTTAGGAATATGATTTCTTGCACCCAATGGATTTCTCTGAAAAGAAAAAGATGCTGACTGCACTAATATGATTTATTAACATTACCTCCAAAGGCATTTCCCACATTTTGTTATATATATATATATATGTATATCAGATATATAGACACACACAATGACATTTTTCACATTGTTGGTATTGTTATTGTTATTCTAAAATAATTTTCATTAATTTTTGGTTCATCAGAAAACACTCAATACCCTAGAATAACAAAGTGAAGACAGTTGACAGGATTTTAGGAATTTCTGCACATTTATTACAAATAAAAACTGAAATACTACATTGACAAAGGGATTCAGACTCTTTGCTATGACATCTGAAATTTGGCCCAAGTGCATCCCATTCTATTGATTATCATTGAGAGGTTTCTGCTCCTTGTTTGGAGCTCATATGTGTCAATTCAATTAATTGGATATATTTTGGAAAAGCACACTCATGTGTATCAGAGCAAAAGCTAAGAGATGAATTCAAAGAAACAGCCTGCACATCTTACAGACAAAATTGTGTGAAGGCACAGATTTGGGGAAAGACTAAAAAAGTTTCTGCAGCATTGAAAGTTCTCAAGAGCACAGTGGCCATTCTTAAATGGAAGACATCTGTAACAATCACAACCCTTTCTAGAGCTAGCATCCTGGCGAACCTGAGGAGTCAGAGTAGACAGGCCTTAGTAAGAGAGGTGACCAAGAATTGTCACTCTGGCTAAGCTCATGGGGACCTTTGTGGAGATGGGAGAAAATTCTACTCTACTGATCTGGACTTTATGGTAGAGTAGCCAAACAACACAAGAAAAGCCAACTTGGAGTTTGCAAAAAGGTGCCTAAAGGATTCTCAGACTATGAGAAACAAAATTCTCTGGTCTGATGAAACAAAGATTGATCTGTTTGAATTCTAAGCATCATGTCTGGAGGAAACTAGGCATTGCTAATCACATACGCAGTACCATTCCAACTCTGAAGCATGGTGGTGGCATACTTTGAGGTTGTTTTACAGTAGCAGGACAAAGTACTGAGACAGCCTTAATGAAAACCGGCTCTAGAGCTCTCTGGAACTCAGATTGGGCCAAAGGTTTACATTCCAACAGGACACTGACCTTAACAACAAAGGGAAAGACAACATAGTATTGGCTTATGGACTACTCTGTAAATGTTCTTGAGTGACCCAGCCAGAGCCCAGACTAAAAACTAATCAAAATCTTTGGATAGACCTGAAAATAGTCTTCCACTGATGATCGCTATCCAACCTAACAGAGCTGGAGAGGATCTGCAGTGAAGAATGACAGAAAATCTACCGTGGAGACAACAGTACTGCTCAAGATGAGTAAGGCAGCGATTTGTTGGTACTGTTTAGACATTGGAAATGACCACTGTAGTGCTACTATCTGATATATTCATACACCTTGTGTATTCTTAAACCCCTGCTAAGTCACTCTTATTTTGAACTTTCACATTTTCCTAGTTTATACATTGGGTTTCTCAGGGTACTTGTGTTTCCTGGCACATTCAAAATCATGCAAAGTTTAATAAATAGTGTATTTAAATTGACCCAGTATGGGAAGGTGTGGGTCTGCATTTGATTGCCCTGGCAATAGAGTGTCTTCAGAATTTTTGCTGCCTTGTGCCTGATGCAGCTGATGTCAGCCAGTGCTGGAATAAGCAAGATTGTAAAACAGATCATTTTTATTGTACCATTCTACACACTAATATTTAAAATATTGTATTTATAAATTGTTTATTGAACCACACAGAGTTAACTACAATTTGTTTTCCCTTCTACAGATTTTTATTTATACAGCCAATCTCTTTATCTTTCAAAGTGCAGAAAAATTTGTTGGTTTCTTGAATAGCTTACTAGAGAATTCAATTGATGATACTGTATCTTGCTCTAGAAATGTACTTTTAACTGATTTGTTAAAGATCTAGATTAAATGACTTATTTTTACAATCATGTTTAATTAGTAGTCTTATTACATAATATAATTAGGCAAATAATAAAGATGTGATATGGTACTTTATATAATAATAAACTGCCATCATGTAAAAAAAAATGAGACGACTCAGAGCAACTTACTTAAGTCAAGGAAGTAGAAGAATTGAAAAGTCTCTGCTCTGTTGTAAACATACTGTATATCATATGTTCCAATATAAGTATGACTGAAATGGTATCAGAATATGTAAATGTTTTATTTGGTCCACGATTCCCAGTTCAAATTTCTATCTATCTATCTATCTATCTATCTATCTATCTATCTATCTATCTATCTATCTATCTATCTATCTATCTATCTATCTATCTATCTATCTATCTATCTATCTATCTATCTATCTATCAGGTATATTTATGACAGAAGTATAACACATTAAAGAGGTTTCCGTAAAATAATCAACAATACATTTTCGAGTACCAGACCACTGGAGACAAAAACGCTTTGTGTATTCTTGAGGCCAAACATTATTTCCTTTTCTCTGTTCTTTATTATAAAATTCTTCACAGCAGCCTATTTTCTTAGGAGGACTATTTCTTTTTAACAGCTATCTTTTCCCCAAATAAGTGTTTTTTAATTATTTTCTGACATTTGATGTTGGCAGATAGAACATCTTGGAACAATTTGCTCATTATAATCATGAAAATATATGAAAATCTGTTTTAAATTCATACATTTTGCAAAAGGAGAGAACATGGCCCTGCTTAGTCCTGGCCCGTTGTGTAACTTGATAAATTTTCCAGATTAGAACCTTTATTCTGACAGATCTCATTTAAATATTTTTTTGTTATACAGAACATGACATCCTCAGTGGGAAACCTGATAATGTGGGCTTTCTTTATCCACTTACTGTATATCTGGGTTTATTTAGCCAGTGTTGAATACTGCAGACCTAATATATTTAGTGCAACCCTAAAATTAAAAACAGAATTATGCTTTAACTGATCTGAAAATCCATAGGTTTTTAAGGTCTTATATACTTATTTTAAAATGTGTGGGATGGCAGTGAACAACAAATGCTTTTATAGGCAACATGGTTATAAAGACAAGTCACTGAAAAGTGCAGAAGCTCATTGCAGACCACTTTATCCTTCAGGTGTTTTCCTGTGAAATATTTGAAATTTAATATCACAACATCATCTTCTCAAAGTAGAATGACACCATTTGAAGAAACACTATCAGATGCACCCAATGACAAGCAGCCTAATAAATATCAAGTTAAAGTGAATCCTTTGTAGATGTTCAGCTATCAATGTCTATTTCTAAGATACATCACAAATGAAATTCTGTAATTTTATGGTTTAAACTGACTGTATGCTGTAAATATAATAACACTACCCTTTGCCCCAGCAGCACAGTGGCACAGTTTTTAGCAGTGGTATGTCATGGTTCCAGTATCCCAGGGTCAAATCTAACATTTGTTTGCTTGTTTTTAAAGTTTGAACTTCTTCTAATCCATATTACTTCACACATTGCAAAAAGACTGGGTAGAGTTAATTTATAAGTTGAAATTCACTTCATGTGAGTGTCGGAGTGTGCATGAGTTGGCTCTGCTATGGCCTTTTGTTCAATGCTCCCAGGTTTCGTGTAATGGTGCAGTGGTTTAGCTATCCTACCTTACTGGGAGACCAGGTATGCATTGTGTCTTGGCCATGCATATGGTTTTGTGTAAGCAATCAATATGTATGCATAAAGTTTTATGTAAGCAATAAATAATTCCCCATCTTATTCTGCTGAATCACATGGCTTCTCAGTTATCTAAATGGACAATACTCATTTATATCTTCCATTTTCATTAAAGTCTTTAATAGACTCGCTTCCATTTTCATTTTTAGTACAATTGTGACAAGAACAGGCCATTCAGCCCAAAAAGCTCATCCCATCCTATTCATCTAGATTGGCAAAATAACATCAAGTTAAGATTTAAAGGTCCCTTAAGTCCTTCCGTCCACCACACTACTTGGTAATTAAGTGTATGTGTCTATGGTTCTTTGCATGATGAAAAGCATTTTAATCCTTGTGTGAAATCTGGCCTTCACAAGTTTCTATGTTCCTGCAATCTTGTTGCAAAATGTATTGTATATTAAAGTAATAGCTGGAATACACTGTACTAATTCCTTTCAGAATTTTAAACATTTCAATCATGTCGTCTTGTAATATCTATTTGTTTAAGCAAAAAAGTCTCATGGCTCATATTTCTCAGACCCAAAATCAGACAAGTTACTCTTCTCTGTACTTTCTCTAGTGCGCAATGTCTTTTTTGTAATGTGGTGGCCAAAAGCTGAACACAGTGCTAGAGGTGAGGCCTCTCTAGTGTATTTCTTATATAACATAAGCATAAGCTCCCTTCATTCCACAAACATACTGTAGATATTGGCCTTCTTGATCACGGCTGTACACTGTCATGATAATGATAAGTTCACTATGGCTCCTAGATCCTTCTCATGAGGAGTACTGTGTACTCACATATGAAATATCTACTTCCAATGTGTTATAGCTTACACAGACTTATATTAAATTTTACCTGTCATAAATCTGCCCAAGCCTGCATTCTGTTCAAGTCCTTCTGTAACAGTTTAGCTTATTCTGCATTATATATAGTTTGGTATCATCTGCAAAATTAACCAGGTTATTGAATATATTCCTGTATAGATCATTTATGTATACTTATGGATGAATGAACATCATCTTAAGATATCTTGTGCCTACTTGCTGCTTCTCCCTTCGCTGTTCTCAGTTTTGTTTAAGACAGAATGACTCTTTCATGTTTCGTACTGTACTGACCCAGCCCTGAAGCTTCTTTATTCACAGCATCCATAAAGTCTCTTTCTTCCTTTATATATTTGCAACCCAACTGCTTATTCAAAATTTTATTTGCAATACTATTCTGAAATGTTATTCTCTATGCACCCCAGCCCATCCAAAATTTGCTTGACTGATGTTTTCAGTTTCCCACCGCACTCCCACTGCACCTCTGCTTCTTTCTACATTCCTTTTCTGAGGCCTCATGTATAAACAGTGCATACACACAAAAATGTTGTGTACGAACATTTCCACGCTCAAATCGTGATGTATAAAACCTAAACTTGGCGTAAAGCCACGCACATTTTCATGGTAGCTCCAACCCTGGCGGCACCCAGCGTCAAAGCAGTGCTACTGTTCCTGTGTGGTTACCCTTTCTTTTTTAGATCCACATCCCTGACGCGGCTTAATCATATACACTGAAATTAACTGCATATTGTTTATTAGTTTAAGACATTTGATTGTAATTAACCTGTAACAATATAATGATCCGGGGAATAGCCAAAGTATTCCAAATACCATAGCTGCTTTAGCGTTGTTACTCTCACTGCACCTTCTTTTTCTTCTTTCAGCTGCTCCAGTTAGGTGTTGCCACAGTGGATCATCTTTTTCCATATTACTCTCACTGAACCACTCTGAGTATTTATATCACTATATCTGAGTGGGGAATCACAGATCTACAGCAGATGATCGGAAAGAGAATTATCGGTATACAGCATCAAGCACACGCTGCTTCAGCCATGCTGTCTATTGAACTGCTCTCAAACGGCAAACGCTTCAAAGCCTTTCCTGTATAGACCTCACGGTTCAGAAACAGTTTCATCCCAAGAACTATAAACACACTCAATCAGTCCATCAAGTGCTCCTTGTAGAACTGTTTGTACTTATAAGTACAATTACCTCACTATAAACTTGCACTACAGTTATAATATTGCACAACCTGAGCCACTTTATAAAGCCCGTATTTACATATGATGCCGATATCATGTTTAAGATTAAATGCAGCAAAATAATAATTAAACATGTGAGGACATGGTGCCGCAGTGCCAGTGAGGAGCTGGCGCTCAGTTCACAGATTGTTCCTGACTCTCGCTGTATTCTTGCTGGTGCTGGTGCGACACTGGAAGGATAGATGGATAGAATACACCAGTGCGACACTGGAAGATATTTCAATGTTCCTTAAAAGTTTTGAAGAATTGGCGTTCTTAGCTTACGGGTGGCTTAATGTCTATTACAGAGCTGATTGTGCGGCGATTGGGTATTTGGAGAAAGAAAAGTAAGGACAGGAATTGGGGGTTAGTACGCTTGAAAAAGACAGTACTGCTACAATAAAGTATTTCATCAAAGGTCATGCACGGCACAGCAAGCATCCTGCGTGAGACATGAACAATCACTGCACCACCGTGTTCCCATGTTTAATAACATGCTTTAACTCCTATCATCATGGAAATGATATCACGTATACATCTCAGTATTTAAATTATGCAGAGAGCTGTAATATTACAAATGTAATGGATTCTGTGTCCTGTCGGAGGAAGAGAAAGCCCGGAAGCACGTAGTGATTCACACACATAGAGCACATAGAAGATCAAATACAAAACAAAGCATTTAACGTGCTACTTTAGTTACGATGAGATTTGAGAAACTAGTAAATTAAACGATTTTAAGATGATGTTCTACTTTAATGACAAAATAAACTACATGATTAAAGTGGAAATTTCGAGATTAAAGTTGACATTTCGTGCTTTTTCCCCACTGTGTGCCTTTTTTTTTCTCTGTACCCTAAAAAGCTTTCATATGATACTCAGACGGTGGGCTACGACTCACCTTTTCACGGCAACTTTGATATGTGACAACTTCTTTTTTATTTCAGGCACTGTGTGACTTTGTGAACTTGAGCTTTCGAGTTTCTCCGTCACACTATGTCACTCGATCAACTTCCTTTTGTTGTTTATACCACTGTTTAAACCAACAAATAGTACGTTTTTCCTTGCCTCCACTTGGTATTCGCTGAAATTCTTCTATTTTCCCTCGTGCTTTTGCCATTGTCTTTTCACAGAAGGCTGAGCTTAAGGGCTATTCATATTGATTTGCATATTCAAAGAGGCGTAATTCTGGGAGGAGTTGGGGCAGAACAGCAGGCGCGTGCATGTGCGGTACTTTTCACACTGACCGGAATTTATGTAGCAGAAGAACGTGGAAGTTGGTGTTCTCACAGGTTTATGCATCTGGATTTTTTTTGTGCGTACAAACATATCCGCTTTTGTGCTTATGCCATGTTATAGTGTGAGTTTTACGCACGGCGTTATACATGAGGCCCCTGGTCTTTTCACATGTTCCTTCAAAAAACATCATCTCTGTTTTGGTCAGGCTACTAACTTTATCAACTCTCTCCTGTCCTGGGTATGACGTTAATCTTCATCCAGCCCTGCATGTAGCCCTTCCAACCTGCAGGGAAAAACCTGGGGGTTGGTGGCAGAATTGGCACTGCAGCCACTATAAAAAACCTTATAGTGGGTCAATTCCATCTGAACTAGTGTGGTGCTGAGGTGACACCCGTTGTATAGCTGCATTCGGGTCTTAATCTGTGATCCTGAGTTGATTGGTCATGTGGTGGGTGTGGCTATGTGCTGTATCAGTGTGTGCTCCTAACCTCTCTCTCTCTCTCCAGATAAACCTAAAATTTATGATTTATCTGTTCTTGCTAATAAACAGAGCTGTGGAACATGTTTTCTCCAAACATATCCAATTATACTGACTTTAAGGTGTTCTTATTATATCATTACAATTACAATAACTTCTTAAGAAGCTTTTCCTAACCCTCTAAGTCTTTCAATTGAAAGGTTTTTATTCTGCTAGTTTATCATTGGAGTGGCGCAATGACTCCATACTTTCCACATTATATTTTCCAAGCAGAAAAGTATCTTCCCCTTGGGTAAATAAATTTCAGACATGGACTAAATTACAAATCAGAAGCTATGGTATTATAGGTTAATGCAAATAGAGACAGCAAAGCAATGTGTCATGTTTCCATTTTGAATATTAACGACTGAGTGTTAATATTGGGAATATTGATATTATTCTGTTAGTATTAATAATATTAATTCTTGGTGGTTTTCTGTATTTTGGATTTGTTTTGCATATTGTTAGATTTGTGATTTTGTTTATTTATTTTATCATTGTGATGTTGATGTGACCCCATTGCCATTTTGGCCTGCACTTTTATCACGGGGATTGTATATTCACATCCACAGCCATTTTTTTTTGTAGTAGCAACATCCATTGCCACCACATAGCCAGTGATGTTGCAGTGTGTGACGTTGTTGCATATTTGTTATTTAAGAAGGCAGCATGGGACACCCAAGTTTTTGGATTTTTTCTAAATCAAAAACACTATTTAACTAGTGATTTACATAGGGAATGCTATGACTTGACTTTCAATTTTTCTGAACAGTTCCCGTGGCTCTAAAAGAAATAATTTAGGCATTGTTTTATTTTTCTAAATGGTACCTGGGACTCTAGAAATCAACCATCTTGTTTTTTCTATGGGTACCGCCATTGTGGGACTTTGGTATTGACGGTTGCTCTCTGGTTGTTAGGGGTGACATCAGGGGTCACGAACAGCGTGACATCATAGGTCAAGAGGTGGATTTAACCAAAAACTCTAGCATTAATATCATTTGCTTAAAGGTTCCCAATCTAGGATTTTTTCTTGGTGTTGACTATAATTTTTGTCTTTCATTCTGGTTCTAGTTTTGTGAACGTTTGGTTCCTGATCCACTCACATTCATTACTGGACCTTGTTTATTGTTTCATCTACTGGGCCTTATTTATTACATTCTTTGACTGATGGATACAATCCTGGCAGTTTTTTCCAATTTTGTTCTGTCTCCCAATTATCAGCTGACATTATATGCATCTCAGCACAGGGAAAGGTTTATAAATTAGCCAAGACTTTTGATTTTATTTTTCGATCCAGTAATTTGAAATTTATAATAGACAAGATTTTGCTCCTTTTGCAGATCTAATAAATTGTATGTACCCTTAAATTAAAAACAGAATTCTGATTTAACTAAATTGAAAACAAATAGGGTTTTAAAGTCTCATTTATTTATTTTAATAACCACAGGTTGACAGAGAACAAAAAATGCCATTATCAGCAATAAGAAGGATTTTAATCTATTGGCTTCACCTTCTATTCCAATTTCATCTCCTGGGCTGTTTCTCTAGGGTGCTTGTTCATTACACAATGATGGAAAATGATCGCACTCATAACGACATCACTAATATATGACTTCAGGTTAAAACAGTGTAAACAAACGAAGCACACCTGAACTTTTATAGTAATAACAAGCAAAGATAATCCATGTGGCACAGCTTCCTTGCCACAGAAGCCACTGTCAGGGAGGTTGCACTGCAGGACTGATCACGTTAAAAAATGAGTCATGGGGACACAGTTGTCAGCTGTTTTATATGATAAAGTGTGGGGTTTTAGATACACCTACCAATAAGCAAATCTTTTGTTAGTTTCAAGTTAGTTCACGTGACAGTGCGGGTTTGTTCCACGCTACCGGTTGCATCGCAGGAACCTTTTGAACCCGCTACCACCAATAACGTACCAGAGGGATGAGCCAACATATGAGAACACAACGCAAAGAAAGTGGTTGAAGCAAAAGTGCTCCAGTGCTTTTATTAAAACAATCAAATCAAGTGTCCAAAAGTGCAGTGCAAAAAGTTCCATAATAAATAATCCATAAAACAAAGTGATAGTGGAGATTAAAATCAAACAAAAATAATCCTTTAAAAATTGAGGCTAAAAACACAGACAGAAAGCTGTCTTTTAAAATCTGGTCCCCGGTGCGTCCCTTTAATACTGATGTCTCCACTCTCATCCCACATGATGCCAAGCAGAATTTCCACGGGTCTGAGTCCATTGTTACAACAGGGCTCCCCATCCGAACCCAAGCATTGGGTCCCCAAAGGCCATGGCGCTCACTATGGGACTCTCAGTCTGGTCCTCGTCAACCCCCGCTGCCTTCCTGGACTTATGCAACCAATCATCCCTTTCAGCACTGCGTCACTCCAGTCTAAACCGCTCAGCTGAAGCGATCACTTCTTCAGCCCCTGAGCATTGGCCACATGCTCCCCGAAAGAACTCTCATTCCTGGCTGCCTACCTCCTCTCTCGCTTGCTTGCTCGCTGCAGCACTGGCTCTCTCACCCGTCTCCAGCCTGCTTATCTTTCCTTCCTTTAACCTCCATTGTCTTGATCACCCTTGTCTCATGCCGGCTCATCCTGATATTCCTCCATAGGTGCAGAATCCCAATCGAGCACCGCAGGAGGCCAGTGAAACAGTTGTGACAGACTGCACCCTCACGTGCAGGTGCATCTCGCCCCACTTATTCCACCAATCCCCCGCAGCTGCATGAGCATGCACACCCACGGAGACTGAGCTGGCCAATTAATTATATATTAATTAAAACTGCCCCTGATTGTTAAGCTGCAGACCTGCTATACCACAGTCCTATACTCTCATGTGTCTGCTGCCAATGCTTGTATTTGTAGTAAAATAAATGTCATCTTGGGCACGCAATATATTGTGTAGTTCTCATTATACCTCAAGACTGAGAAAAGCTTGGGCAATACAGTACATGTGCACTTATTCTAGTTCAACATCAGGTGCAAGGCAAGAACCAAGTATTATTGAAATATAACCAATAAATAAAGATTTATTAGTACTGGTTGTACTAGGGTGTTGTACCGTGTTAGCCATTATGAATGTAGAGAAAAGCCAAGCAAAATGACACCTTTTATTGGCTAACTAAAAAGATTACAATATGCAAGCTTGCCTAAAGAAGGGGCCTGAGTTGCCTCGGAAGCTTGCATATTGTAATCTTTTTAGTTAGCCAATAAAAGGTGTCATTTTGCTTGGCTTTTCTCTTAGTACTGGTTAAAAGGTAATTTTTAAAGTTACAATGTTGTATTTAAAGTTTTGCAAAATTTTTCAATGCAGTTGTTCTCATGTTCTAAATAACTTTGTGTAAAACCACATGTGTCCTTCCCCTGGTTCAGTGGGTAGTGTAACATGGAAATAATTTTAAGTATGCAGTATGTTGTACTATTTTCACTATGAAGACAGAATTGGCTTGGGAGAGACTTGACTTTTAAGCATATTATAATGCAGTTACAGTATTTAATGTAATGAAACATTTAATCTCTATGAATGATTTTGTTTAATTAACACATACAGGTAAAAATTGAACTAACTTATTCAGCTGATTGTTATGCACCTTGTTATTTTCACTTTATTGTCTTCTGGAAAATAAAACAAAATGATAAAGAATTTCTTAATAAGCAAAAGATTTAAAATCAAATGAAACCATCAAAACTGAGAGACTCTTTTTGCTTTGAAAGTCAAGCTTTATGAATGTCAAAGAGACATAAAAGTCACATTAGTAATAATTTCTAAGACAGCAGACAAAGAGCTAGAGTGATTAAATGAGGAGACCCATTAACAACAAGACTGGGACTCGATTGAGAATTGGTTTGTAGAAAAGCCTGCAGCCTCTGTAGTCCTTCAGGACCAGGAATTTAAACCCCCTATTTTAGGGTATATAGAGACCTGTGCAGACTATGTTGTTATGACATACTGTATATAGAATCAATGGCATAGATTAGTTATACAATCCCCAATATCTATATTGAGAGATATTAGCTGGTAATCACTGCTCTTGGGAGTCTTTTTGGGGAGATCAATAAAAGCTTTGCAAAATTGCATGATTTAAATTTTCATTTTCCTTATAACTATTTTTCCAGCCTTGATAGATCATAAGGCTAAAATCTTAATGTAAATTTCCTTTCATCTATCCATGGATTTGTCTGCTGAGAGTTGCTTGATTTTTTATAACACTTCAGTCTTCCCTCTGGTCATTGGAAAATGACAGCTCCAGCAAGGTTTTAGCCAAGGCTCTTGTACTTTGCAACATCCATTTTAGAGGCAATCCCAATATGCTTCCAAGCACATGCTATTGCAAACAAAACAATACTGTGATGGTCTCAAGGGATACTCATCATCTTCATAACATTCTTTTTCCTTTTTTGTCTGCCGTTTTTTGTTCTTGACTTCCATCTAAATTCTCTTGGTTCATACAGTTGCTTTTATCACTGTGTCAGTTTAGGTTTAACATTCAATATTTCACTAAAGAATCTTACGAAGAAATCCATATGCTGTGATGTCAAGTTAAGCAATTTAAAGAAACATAGGAAGGGTTGTAGCACTACTTTATGACTTTTCATGCTTATATAGCGTTTTTTGGAAAGTTCAGACAGGTTCATGCTTTTAAACAGATTCACTAAGGTAATGCAGGAACAGTATGTTAGATGACCATACAGCATTTACCTGCATAAGCAAGCATTTAATAATAATAATAATAATAATAATTCATTACATTTTTATATAGCGCTTTTCTCAGTACTCAAAGCGCTATCCACACAGGGAGGAACCGGGAAGCGAACCCACAATCTTCCATTTCTAGTCAAATAACCAATAATACATAAGTCACTTACTTTGACTAAATGAGTTTCCAGCTGGTAATATAAATGACCAGAGAAAGAAAAAAGTAAAAATCCAGTAGCAGCCTGGGGGTCCATATTGCTTTTAAATAGGTAAAGTTATCCTGATCAAAACCAACTGGCTGCCTCTCAGACAACCTACATCTTCACATGCTGATGTCTATTACTGTAGGATAATATTTTGGTCTAGTGCTGCTTCAGTAACCAATTATTGTGTAAAATAGTAACTATCCTGGAAACAAACAGGAAAAAAAAAGGTCAATAAAACTTTATCAAGATTGACAAGTTATTATTTTTATAACTAACACATGTACAGAATACATTAGATAAAAATAATGCATTTCAGCCTAAACTTGAATGCTGAGTCCAATGAAGCATCCATAACATAAGCAGTTCAATCATGTTTTGAGCTTTGTCAATTATTGAGTAAATTGTGTGGAAGATTCAGCCTTGACACAGACAGACACAGGACATCCAAGTCCAAAACACACACGTTTATTGTTCTTCTGCCTTCTATAGCAAAGCACAATGCACAAACCCACAATTCTCAGTCCCTTCTTTCTCTCTTTCTTCACTGCCACCTCCACTCCTTTCTCTTAAGCTTTCTCCTCTGCCTCCCCACTCCAGCTCCTCGAATGGAGTGAGGTGGCCCCTTTTATAATGCACCTGGATGTGCTCCAAGTGCTCCCTGACTCTCTTCCTGCAGCACGTCCTGGTGTGGCAGAAGTGCTGCATTCCAAGGCTCCAGGATTGTCCATGCGCCCCCTGGCAGTGGCCACAGTCCCTAACAGGATTGATCTTCCAAGCTACAGCCCCGTGCCTCTGATGCAAAGCAGCAGGGGGCGTTTCTCTCGTGTCCCGGGAAAGGTATTGCCTCTCTCCCGGTCCTTCCACTCTCCAGGCATCCCAGTGGGGTAAGGTCCCTGGTCGTCTGTCACAATTGGTCGTAAAACATTTTGAACAGCAGATGCATGTAGCCATCCTCATTTCAAGTAGTTATAGAAAATGAATGAAACTGAAATGTTGCAAACATAGGTAGTAGTGCAACATAAAAACTTTGTAAGTAACTATGACTTTACAGGGTACTGTTGGTTTTAGTGCCATCTTTGTTGAGTTTGTTTTTTTTCTGCACAGGTCAAAAACAATTATGAATTTAAGTGTATTTTTATAGTAATCATCAAATGCAGATCTGAGAAATTAAAACAGTGGATGCTGCTGTGTCTAGGGTTGGTTCCAGCCTTGTACTTTATGTTACAAGGACAGTTTGCAGTTCCGTTTACAATGAGTTGGAATACGCAGAAATGGAAAACACATGAAAAATATAAATATATTGTCTGCCATGTGTGATTAGGAGGCATCCTCAAGGCTCTACCACCCTCTTCTGAGAGGGGGGTGCAGTTTAGGGTACAGTCATCCCTCACCTATCGCGGGGGTTACGTTCCAGAGCCCCCTGCGATAGGTGAAAATCCGCGAAGTAGCGACCTATATTTATTTTATTATTTATACATATTTTAAGGCTTTATAAACCCTTCCCACACTCTTATAAACCTTTCTCACTCTCTTGTTAACCTTTCCCACACTCTTATAAACACTTCCTATGCTCTTAAACACTTTCTACATTCTTAAACACCGCAGACCAACACTGCACACTGCACGCAGCGATCAGACGTCGATGTGTCTGCACTCGCTTTGTTAAGGGGGGCGGCTGAACTCACGCTGAGCAGAAATGGACTTTGTACTGCTTCTGCCAAAACGCCTGCTTGTTGCTCTGCGCGTTTGGAAGGAGGAGGAGGAGTGGGGGTGTGTGAGGGCTGAACGCACGTTCGCTCAAACCCTCCTCCCCGGAGGCGCAGTACGCTCCTGCCACTTCGCATTGTCAAGGGGGTGGGGAGCTGAATGAATGCTAAGGAGAAGTGGACTTTGTGCTGGCTTTGTGCTGCTTGTCGCTCTGTCAATAATTTAAAAGCCTGTACAGCATCTATTTTCTTGTCTCACTGTCTTGTCTTGCGTGAAGTTAAAATGTTTTATAATAGTGAGATGTTAGTCATATCCTTAGCCCGACATCCACATATCATATGTGTTAACAAAGTGTGTTTTATAAGTTTACATGTGTTTAAAGCATGTGGGATGGGTATTTTAAGGCTTAAACTATAAAAATGTTTATTTATATGGTCTTTCTATATCGCGGATTTTCTCCTGTTGCTGATGGGTCTGGAACATAACTTCCGCAATAGGCGGGCAATCACTTGTATTTAAAAACCCGCGAAGTCGTGAATCCGCGAAAAGTGAACCGCGAAGTAGCGAGGGATTACTGTAATCTCAATTGGAAAGGGAGTGATATCACTTCTGGGTCCATGTCATTAGGACCTGCCCCTTCCGGGAATCAGCCATTTAAAACCAACTGGTACTGGAAGGAGACAGTCAGTTTGTTGACTACCAGTAACTGAGATGCACAGCTTTCTTTTCTCCATGCTATTTATTTTGTCATTTTATCTCACATTAAACAGGAGTATGCTGGTTCCCCAGCACTCCTTTTGGCTCAAAGTCTGCTATTATCTATATATTGAAAAAATTGACTCATTTACTCACTCATTTACTCACTCACTAACTCAGTCACTCATCAACAAAAGCACTATTTCCTGTTTAGTTAAAAAGCTAAAATTTGGCAGGATGGTACATCTAAGTCCATAGGTATCTACTAAGAAAGGACATTTTAATATATCAGTTTGAAGGGATCAGTGATGATTACACAGAGAAATATGCTGGCTGTTCATGCAAATAAATGAAACAAGCTGAATAGCACCACTGTAAAAGCTGACACTCTAATTGTGCAGAAAAATGGGGCTGGTGATGAGTAAAAAAGGGCAGCAGCTCTGCACAGGAAAATGAGACAAGATGGAGAAATTCATGTAAAATGAGCTCTGAAGTGGAAGAAGAGAAGTTAGGTGAAACTGAAAGAAGTCACTGATAGCAAGCGGCCTTCTTGGTTACATGCGGTATTCTCTTTTCTGTCAGCTTCTTCCTACTCCTCATAATGTGGAATAAAATACATTCAAATTCATGACAGATTGGATTGTTGAGTGTTCTTATATACTTAAACATAAAAAAACACAATGTTGGAGTAGTGGTTTGGTGGTAAAATACCTGTAATACTGCGGAGAACTGGGGTGTCCCCATCAGAACCAGACCGCAATATGCTTACCAGCCCATTTCAAGCCCTATCTACAATACAAGCTAGGAGAGACAACATGCCTTGGCCAGTTTAAATGCTTACATGTCCCAGCTAAGGGGTCCCCCACAGTGGACGCTGTACATAGTTCATAGATATTATTTCTTTCTTAACTGTATATGATGGTTAAAATGTTAAGTTTGTTCAATGGGACACGTAGATGAGCAGCCTGTGAATATCAATGTTGTATAATAATTTAAAGAACACTATGATTCAGTGTATATTGCTAATGATCTTAACCCTCCAAAAGTTTTTAACAATACAAGGTTACAGATCAAAGAATTACATTCAAATCTGACATGGCTAACACTTTTGCAGGATTCACTACATGAAATTATATTAATACACTTAACACTGTACTAGTAGATAAGAGCTCATAAGTATCAATTAATATTGAAGTAAGATTAACTTTGTTTGGTAGCATCTGAGGTGATAATTTCCTCAAGGGTATATCAAAAGTTAAATTTTTTTTTTTAAATGTTAAGTGCCTTCTTGTTATCACTTGCAATCCAGACAGTATACTTTCATCCCATTAGTTTTCTTTCTCTCTTATTTCTGTTCGTTAAGCTCATATTTAAAACATGCATACAATTTAACAATTTCTCTTTCACATTTTAATGGTCCATAGTCTATTCTTTAATTGATCCTTCTGTACCTACTCTATTGATGTTTATACTTCCGTACTGCTGTTTCATTCCCTCTTTGTTCTGTTTTATGCAACCACTTTTTACTTGCATACACTTTTCAAAGTTTTCCCTGTAATTCATCATGTATTGAATGATCTTGTGTTTTATCGTTACAGTATTTTTGAGTTTTCTGGTTACTCCTTATTTCCTTCCACATTCCAAATATGTGCATGTTTGGCTAACTGGGCATTCTAAATCAGCTCTCTGTGAGTGTGAGTGTAGCTTTGTGTGTGTGTTAGTGTCTAAGCATCTCAAGTCTCATTTATTTCCTTTTTCTATTATTAAATGCAAAAGAAAATCTAATGTGTATTTAATTTCACACCAGCTCTAAATTCTAGTAATGTGAATGTAAAGGATTTTTAATGAGTACTGCTGTGGCTTATTTCAGGAATTCCAGGGTTATACTGCTCCATGTTGTCGTGCTTTCATATACTTCTTAATTTGCCTCACAGTTACTGAGATGTTTCAAAATTTGCCCATGAAATGAATTTAAATTATTACATACTGGAAGCTAAATCCATCTATTTGTCTTTTCCGCATTATTGATGATGAAATATGAGTAATTGTTTACCGTGCTTTCCCTTGCTTGTTCTATTGACTTAAAAAGAAAGGTGTTTTATCATACAGTACTCAATACTGTTTAAAAAAATTTTTTTTGAGAAGTTTACTTTCTTAACTTTTTCCACCATCAGAAGTTATTTTTATAAGTACCAAAATATGAAGTAGGCCTTTAAGTGGTATTAATCTAATTGCATAGATACCTAATGTATGTACTGTACATTCAGTAGTAGCAGTAGTAACAGTAGTCACATTGTCATATGTACAGAGTTCAGTTGATTTTACCCTTCACAAGCTAAAGCAGTGCATTTTCATTGGGCTCTGCTATTAATTCTTTCATTCCATCTAGTTCAACTATACATTTATTTTCTGATAAACCTCTAATAATTCTATGTATTATGGAACTAAATAAATTATCATGCATTCCGAACAAGTGTAAGGAAAACAGGTTAAAGAGTATATCAGCTAGGCTATTTTGTGTTTGCAATTAAATACTGTATAATGAAGTTATGCATTTTAATACACTATTATTTATCACGGCACTGGTGAGTGGCACAATACAGTAATCGAACACATGCTAAAATTGGGTTTTGTATTTTAGTATTAATATATATTTTTGAATTACTGTAACACAGTGAAGCCCTACATGAAGTAAAGCAAAATAAACTAAATTACTAAATAATCACTGGTTCACTATGACCAGATGTTAAGCTTTGGCTAAAAGAGCACAATGCAGCCTTTAGGTCTGGGAATGGAGTCTTCACTTCCAGTCGGCCAACAGGTCAACAGAAGATGCCACTAATACAGCTCTCTGCACTGTACTGACTCAGAGCAATAGGGGGCATATGTGAGGATGTTATTTGAAGACTTTAGTTCTACCTTTAACAAGATTATCCCCAGCAGAATGGTGAACAAACTGCTCTACCTAGGTGTCAATTAGCATATATCTAGATATATCAAGGACTTCTTAACAAACTGACCACAGACAGTTAGGCTGGGGACCCACCACTCCCCAACCTTGACACTCAGCACTGGAGCTCCACAGGGCTGCATTCTGAGTCCTCTTCTTTATTAATTAAATATCCACAATTGCGCACCAATACATTGTACAATTATAATCATCAAGTTTGCAGATGACACCACTGTGTTCGGTTACATAATGGTGATGAGTTTGCCTATAGGGACGAGGTCAGCAAACTGCTGGATTGGTGCTTCATCAACAACTTGGTACTCAACACCTCCAAAACAAAGAAGCTGATTATCAGTTTCAGGTGGCAGAAAGAGGAACCTGCTCCTCTGTACATCCAAGGAGACATAATGGAGAAAGTGCCTAGCTTCGAATTCTTGGCACACACATCTCCCAAGACCTCACATGGTCTGTTAGCACAACTTCTCTGGTGAAGAAAGCAGAAACAGAAGTGGCTCTGCATTTTAAGGATGCTGAAGAAGTCTAGCCTGTCCTGTGGAATACCGGGTCCGTGGCTCAGCAATTAGTGGCCAATATTAAATAAATAATCGCACCCTGAGAAGGACTCCACTTGGGTGCCGGTGTGCATGAGTGCATTTTGCTTTGCAGTTAATTGAAGAACTGGCTGACTGTGGCACATACACGTGCGGAGATGGGCAGCTCAGTCATGCACCTCAAAGATGCCACAAAGGGAGCTGCTCTTCGTACTCATACCCAATTAGGCAATACAGGATAAAGAAGCTGCCTACACAGGACAGAAGGGGAATGAACGAAAATAGAGAAGAAAAGAGATCGGAGGAAGGAGAAAAAAGAAGTTAAAGGAAGGAGAGAGGAGGAAGGAGGCTGGGTAAGCCGGTGTGGGTGAATGAGAAATAGGGAAGGCAGGCAGCTGGGAGGAAGTCCCTGGGGAGAATATGCGGCTGGCGCTTGGGAACTGAAGGAGGCCACTTCAGTTGAGCAATTTGGGAGCTGGAGTGACTGATGCGCTGCACAGCTGGAGCAACTCCATGTAACAACAACAGAAACAACATTTATTTATATAGCATGTTTTCATACAAATGATGTACCTCAAAGTGATTTATAAGGTGAAGAAAGGAAAATTAAAAATATAATAATAAGATTAGGCAATACTAAGTAACAAAGAATAAAGTAAAAAAAGAAGAAAAAAAACTTCAAAGGGCTGAAGAAAAAAAAAACAAAATCTGCAGGGGTTCCAAGACCACGAGACCGCCCATCCCCTACATGTAAGGCTGGAAGAAAGACAGTGGGAGGTGCAGGGTTATCGGGAGGCTCAGTGAGGTACCCTGTATGTGGGGCCATGGACTACAGGGGCACAAGCCTGGCAGTAGGAATCAGAGGCTTGGCGTGGTGACCGGGGTGTAGTGAGCGGGGCCACTGATAGAAGTAGTTGCCCAAGACCGGGACGCATTCACTCGTGTCTCCATACAGTACAGGCCTCACTTACCCACACCGCCACAATCCTCTGGCCAGAGATTCCAGCGCCTCACCATTCCACCCACTGTCGCAGCGTCTTCCGTGGCGCGATCGCCTTCCCCTCCAGCTCGACTATCCAGTCTCGAAGGTCGTGTATCACCTGCAAAAGCGACTCGGTGAACCGAAGGGAAACCTCCAGGTCGCGCCGAGCTGCACGCACAAACAGAGCATAAGCCTGGCGGAGGACTTACCTGTTGATCAGTCCTACGCACCGGCTGCGCACTGTGGAGCTTTCTTCCGTGTTTCGTCGGGTCCTCCCCCAGCTTGGGATGGATGTTTGCTGGTCCCGCCTCTGACCAATCACCGATGGAAACACGACACACACCATCCAATCCCTCACCTGTCATGGGGAGGAACTTCCGGTTCGTCACCGTCATCTTCTTCCTTCTCCCAAGGGGGTGGTGAGACTCGTGGCAGCTCCTCTGCCGCGGCTTCTCGAGACGCAGCAGATCCTCCCTTTCTCTTAGTGTCGCTACCCCAGCTTCGCTGTATGGATCGGCACACCTCGGCTGGTGACGCGGATCCAGGCAGTCCCCTCCTGCAACATAAATACTGGGCCCAGCACAACTGACTCCCGCGGGCCGACTGCCGTAGGGCTTGGGACTCACCTCCTGGATCCCATCTCTCGGAGCTCCTCGCCTCCTACCGGCCGCATCCATGGATGTGCTGACCACGGTCTTCATGGCAACAGTGAACACTGGGGAGTCTGCAGCTCCCCTACCTTGCCTGGCATTCCTCTCCCCCATCGGGTTGGAGACGGCGCTGCGATGAACCACTGGCAGTCGCGTGTGTGTGTGCGGAGATCTGAGGTGCTGGACCACTCACAAAATTATTTTTACGATGGGTCCCCGCCTTGGAACAGCTCCCGACTCTAGCTCCCCGACTGTAGGAATGCGGCCCCTTTTATATCCACCCGGATGTGCTCCAGGTGCTTGCTGATGACCTTCCGGCATCCCTGGAATGTCCTTCCTCCACCTTCCCAGGTTTGATGGAAGTGTCGATCTCCCGGGCTCCTTGACGCTCAGGGCGCCCCCTGGTGGTGGTAACAGGCCCCAGTGGCTTTGAGCCTCCTTGCTCCATCCCCGTGGTCCCATCATCATCCAGGGCAGTTGCCCCCTCATGGCCCGGGGGATGTATAGACCACCTCCCGGTCCTTCCATGCATCCCGGCTGGGTCTGGCCCCCAGCCTCCTGTGACAATATATATATAAAATTATTTTAGAGTTTTGTTGTTTGTCATGTTTTATTTTTAATCTTATATTAATTATGTTTTTAATTGGTTTTATTTGAAATAATGCAATTTTATGACTGTTTATTTTGTTTACATATTCATTATTAATTAATTACATACATTTTTTTTAGAATTCACAAAAATATTTGTCTGCACAATATTAGTTTATTTCTAAATGGACAATATCTGGGGTATCCTTGTACAATGATTTAAAAAGAGAAAATAGGTTTATTATTCCTTTTGATTTTGAAAGATATTTGAAATGTTCTTATACTTTAGTGTCTAATTGAAAGGAGACACTAATTTTATGCTGTAAGCATGAATTCGATTTCATTCAGTGCATTACCAACTTTTATCAATACCTGTGGAACTATGGGAGAAGTCTTTTTTTCCTACACTGTGAATATAATTACCACTGTATTATGACTTTATTAATACATACATTTCATTGACTGGCTAATTTTACAGTTAATGTGAATCTGACATTGTGCTTGAGAGGGCAAATTGCTTTAACTGGGTTGTAAAAGTCAAAGCTGAACAGACTGACTAGAATACATTTTGTTAATCAACTTCTGCATTGGTCCATGGCTGTTAATGTACAATTAATGGAAAGGACATTATAGAAAACATGAATGAATTACATGCAAATTGACTATAAACACTATCAGGTAACAGCATTCATTCATGCATTCACTACTACAAGCAAAAAATCTTTGGAAAACAGATGATTTTTTTTCAAATATTTAAATGTAGCTATCTGTGAAAATGTTGGAAAAAAGTAGTGAACTCTTATGTGAAACAGATAAGACATTTGTTAGGCACATTATTATCCACACATGTCTGAATTTCCCTTGATGAAATGCATAATTTAAATATGAGATTGGCCCAAGCAGAAAGGATGTCTTGGGGTGACTTCTGTAAAAGGACTTATTGTAAAACGTCTTATCTACAAAATGAGTAGAACTGGTACAAACCATGCCAGAAAATCAACAAATTTCTCTACAGAGACCAACAAGACATTGAAACTCAATATTACATAAGATCAGTAATATAATGGAACCTGATACAGTCGAGGTGGTTACATTGGCCAGAGGCTTAATTTGTAAAACAAATGTGTATTTTGTGGCATTTGATGATTGTAATAGGATTTGATTCAGCTATAGCATCTCACTCCAACGTTGATCAGGACGGAGTTTATGTGCCGGGCAGGTGCTGTGAATTCTCTATGTAATAAACTTAATAAGTTATAGCGTAATGAAAATTGCATAATTAGATCTGGACCACCCTATATATATATATATATATATATATATATATATATATATATATTGTGACAGATAGGGGCGCCGTTGACCCCTTGAACCCTCAGACCACACGTCAGACACCAGATAAAAGTCCAAGAATTATTTATTTTATAATAATAATGTGCACAAAGCACCCTCCACTCCACAATACTCAATAAATCAATAATTACAAATCCAATAATCAAATCACAATCCTCCAATCCCAGACGCTTAGCCACCCTGCCTCCCAACTCAGCTTGCCCGTCTGGTATTTCCCACAGTCCTTTATAGTCCGTGACCTGGAAGTGCTTCTGAAACCTCAGTCCATGTGACACTTCCGTGTCAGATCAAAACTCTTCTTTTTCATTCCGGAAGCACATCATTTCTTCGGTCCATGTAACGGGGATATGCTTCCGGGGTGTAGGGAAAATAGTCCTTACTCCTCCCTGCAGCGTCCTCTGGCGGCCCCCATGGTATCCAGCAGGGCTGTGAATAAACACTCCATTGTTCATAATTCCTTCCTGGCATTCGGGGCACTTCCACGCTACACGGTGGGCTCCACCTGGCGACCCGGGGGTATTGGCTGGGATGATTGTGGCCATATCCCACAATATATATATATATATATATATATATATATATATATATATATATATATCCATCCATCCATCCATTTTCCAACCCACTGAATCCGAACACAGGGTCACGGGGGTCTGCTGGAGCCAATCCCAGCCAACACAGGGCACAAGGCAGGAACCAATCCCAGGCAGGGTGCCAACCCACCGCAGATAAGAGCAGTTCACTTCTCGAAGTGGAGCCGTGCGGGATCGAACTCGCCACCCTCTGATTCCCAGTCAGGAGCTGATACCATTACGCCATATATATATATATATATATATATATATATGTATATATGAAGCTATAACAGAATTAATTATTAAACATATAAAAAAGAATCAATGGTAACTCAAGCGTTAATTAAATGTGACTGAAAACACTTACGTTCTATGCCTCATCTTAGAGAAGCTACCAACATCATTTTTCAGGGTTAGAATGAGATAAATGAATAACAAACACTCCTCCAGAAATCGGGGATAAAATGATGGGAAACCCTATAACTCCTCCTAGGAAATGAAGAGCATTCCGCAAAACACCCCTCTTAACAAAGTGGTGTTCAGTGTAATGGGTTAATTGACATGAATCAGAAATTACTGGTGGCATTAGTTCATTGGATAAGGAGAAAATATTCTGCATATTACAAGTCAGATGACATGATGTATTAGATGAGCTGATGTAATTATGTATAAAAGCAGATGCATTGTTTATTTCAGGGCTTACTCCTTTGACTGAGACATTTGTGCATAATTCCATGTAAATAAAGAATTGTTCTCCATTTTGATCTGGACAACGAAATAGTTTTCTTTGAAGATGGAGAAAGCTTTTTTTTCCATTAGAACTTTTGAAACATTTTTTGGTCAAACTGCATTATAGACTAAAATGTGTGACTATTTTTTTGGTTACTTTTTCTTACAACAAGTACAGTATCTTATTAATTTTTACATGTATCGCTCATCTATTACTGGCTGAAACAGATGTGTCTAATGTGGTAGTGGTGACTGTGTTGTTCATCACAAAGATTATATTTTGCGTTTCTCTCCGACAATATCAGTTGCAAAACACAATTGCAACATTTGTAATTGAAATGTTCTTGTTACATTGTATTGGACAATCAAAATTTGAAAATTAAATATGTGGCCTTCTCTGGCCACCTATACTTTTAAGCTCATTTTTCTTAGTCCCCAGCCAGAGATCATGACACTAAGTATGAATGAGGATAGAAAGTAAACAGTAAACAAAAAAGCCAATACAGTGTACTACAACATCGGCAAAACTCTAGCTTCATCACTACACTCACTTGTGATTGAGAACCTGAAGTCCTTTACCTGAAGGAGGTGCTCACTCTTTACCTGAAATCTTTTCCAGGAGAGGACCTTATCCTCAGAACTGGAGAATAATTCTCATACCAACCTCATCACACTCTGCTGCAAACCGTATCAATGCACAATGAAGAACATCTAATGTCTGATGAAGGCAAGGGGATAATATTATCCACAAACAAAAAATATGCATCTCTTATTTACCCAAACCAAATACTTACCAATCTTTAGTTGAGCCTTGATGTGCTATACATGGAAGTCAGGAGAGTAGATTGACAACTATTAATCAATTATTACTGTTAGGTATGCAAACTCTACTCTTAGTTTGTAAATAGAGAACAAATGGCATGCAGAAGTGGTCTCAGAGCCCAATACTCTTGAAATGCCTAGTACAAGATACTAAAGGGTTCAGGTTCCGAAAGCACCTGTAGGCAGGATTTACAAATTTGAGGGACACATTAAAAATCAGTACAAAAACAAGGAGCAGCTCCTCTGCTCCATAACCAGGATATAATCTGCAAAATGTGCCTTTCAGTGACAAAGCACTAGCTTTCAAAAAAGGGTTGAGGAGTGTAAATGGGACACTCCTACTGGAATAGATAAAATACTCTTTTGGTTTAAAATATTCTTTTACTGGGTAAGATTAACAGAATTATTGAATTTTTTCATGAACTTTATATTGCAAGGCCATTCATAATTTGAAAAACCATGTTTAATAAAATCTTTAGTAAAAGTATATACTTGTTACCACCTTAATAAAAGGATACATGCGTGTCTCTGTCATTCTATTGTGATGGCGCATCACAAACATTAACACTGCTTTTATGAATCCCATACAAAATGGCATATAAGACAGCTATATGCATTGCGTGGTGTACTGGAAACATTAATGCTGAGATCTACATTGAAAACCTAGACTTCAATGAATCTTAGATGGTTAGCACGGCTAGTCCTAAATAATTTAGTGTAATTATACAAACAGCTAAACCAGGACTTTTATAGACACACAATGCAACAAAGGCAAAGTGAGCATGCAGTCTGCCTTATATGTCAGTTAATTCTTCTTCATGCTAAGTAGGGGTGGATCTACAGGGGCGGCATATGGTGGCATTTGCCACCCTAAAAAATTATTTGCCACCTCATTTGCCCCAAATGTAAATATAATGTAAATCACAAAATTTGTAATAAATAAGTTCTTGTAATAAATGTCAAAAATTCTTTTGACATAAATCAAGTCCTGCACTCAGCCTCCCATGTAAACTGTCCCTTCAGAAAATAAAGGTTTGTTCCATGCACCATGTGTGTCTCCTCATCCTTTTTTTTCTCCTGCTACAATTTACTGGTGCATAATTTGTGAGATTCAAATTGTCTGTCTCCGATGAAACAATGAGGTAATATTAAAAATAATTTGTAAATTCTGTCCTTTTCCTTTGGGTCTTTGTGGCATGTGTGATTTGCTGCTAGGTGCTTAGCTGAAGTTAACATTAAAGACGGTGGTTCACCAAAAAAAGAACTAAATCCAAAGGAAAACACAGCCTGCTTAACACCAGCCCCATGTTATATTACTTTTTACGTGTTATAATTCCATGTTTTACATTTACAGCATTTTATACTTTGTTCTATTTATTATTTTTTGTGTTTCATGTGCATGGTTTGAGAACTTCATTTTACCTTAATACATACAAATACTTGTCTTTGTGCACTACATTTTCTATGCATTTGCTGTTATTATTGTCAATATATATAAGAAACAGTGAAAATATGAATTTAACAGTTTTCAAACTTTATAAACACATTACAATCACACACACACACCATTGTGCCATTTTCTTTTAGCAAATTAAGTCATTGCCCATTTTCAAAGATAGCTGCATTCGAGAGAAGCCGTACACATGCAATGGTCATGCACATTGGTTCTGCCTCCTCTTGCTTAGTTCAACAATTTGCACAGGTTTGTATAATCTCGCCTGTTTTTTTTTTTGCTTTAACTATATACATTGCTTTATATACGATGCAATCACTAGGTATTTTTCGTTCGGCTCACTTTGGTAAAAAGATGTATCCTCTGTCTGAAGCATACTGCTGCCTTTAATCCTGAATGGCTTGTCCATACAAATATGCTAAATTCCAAATACAGCATAGTAAGCATGCTGTACATATAATACATCTTTTAATCACATTTCAGATACATTTGAAAAGTTGTGTAGTCTGTTTTCTAAAATGAGGAGAAAAGGTGACATCGCTTTTTTTTTTTCAACCCATAAAAAGAGAACAGAGAGCCACAGCAAAGAGAATTGAGAAAAGAGAGAAAATTATTGGCTGTTTGGCGAGAAATGGTTTGGATTATAAAAAAACACTGTAGGTCAAGCATACGAAGGAGCAGCAGTTATGAGTGGGGTACATTCAGGTGTCCAAGCTAGGATAAAAGATGTTGCCAAGTTTGCATTTTATATCCATTGCAGTGCGCATTGCTTAAACCTGGCAATAGTTGACACAGTCAGAAGTGTAACTTTTGCTGGAAATTTTTTTGCTTTGTTGGAAAATTTGTATACATTTATGTCTGGAATTTAAGTCTGGGACTTACGGAATATACCAAAGGTTAGACCTCTTATAAATGTATAAGATGCTGAAAAATTAGTTCAACCTTTTGTTTTCAGTTGACTAGATTCGAGTAATGCACTCCTAACCGGACTACCTAAGAAAGACATGAATCGGTTGCAATCAGTGCAGCAGCCAGAATCTTAAACAAGAAAAGCTAAATTTGAGCACATCACACCAGTTTTAGCATCGTTACACTAATTACTTATGCCATTCAGAATTGATTTTAAAATGCTACTAATGGTTTACAAAGCCTTAAATAATCTTTGGTCCTATATTTTGGAATGCCTATCCCCCTACACCTCAAGTCGTAACTTTAGATCTTTGAATGAAGGTCTGCTTATCATTCCAAGAGCTAAACTTTAAAGAAGTGGTGAGGCAGCTTTTTGCTGTTATGCACCTAAAATATGGAATACTTCACTGATAGAAATTCGCCAGGCTAGTACAATGGATCATTTTTAAAAAATCACTAAAAACCCATTATTTTAATATGTATTTTTCATTGCTACATTTTAGTTGTATTTAATAATAGACTAATTGGGCATAGAACTATCATATTCTTCAGGGATCCACAATCTGTACTAATCTTTACTATTCTCTGCACCACCACCACCTGATCAAGGCGTCATGCAGCGCCCTGTGTTGATGGATTGAAGGCGGGTGTCTCAGCTGTCCATAAGAACAATATCATCAATAACTATCATGTGAAATGTGAAAACAATGAGAACTGATTTATGAACATTTATGTTAGGTAGTGTGCCTAGTGGGGGCTGAGATATCTTTTTGGCCTGGAACTTCTGCAGATTTTGCTTTTTTCTCCAGCCTAACTAAAGTTTTTTTTGCTTTTTTTTGCTTTTCTGTCCTCTTGGCCATCTGATCTTACCTTTTGTCTTTGTTACTTATTCTTTAATATTATTGCCTAATCTTAGTTGTTTTTCATCTCAGATAACTTGTCGTCTGGTAAAGCACTTTGAGCTACACTACCTGTATGAAAATGTGCTATATAAATAAATCTTGTTGCTGTTGTTGCCTGGAGTCTATGTCTATCAGAAACAGTTGGATGTGCAGTGTGAGATGTTTACAGGGACACCAATGGACCTGGGCATGTCACAATTACAGTGCATCCGGAAAGTATTCACAGCGCATCACTTTTTCCACATTTTGTTATGTTACAGCCTTATTCCAAAATGGATTAATTTTTTTCCTCAGAATTCTACACACAACACCCCATAATAACAACATGAAAAATGTTTACTTGAAGTTTTTGCAAATTTATTAAAAATAAAAAAACTGAGAAATCACATGTACATAAGTATTCACAACCTTTTCTCAATACTTTGTCGATGCACCTTTGGCAGCAATTACAGCCTCAAGTCTTTTTGAATATGATGCCACAAGCTTGGCACACCTATCCTTGGCCAGTTTCGCCCATTCTTCTTTGCAGCACCTCTCAAGCTCCATCAGGTTGGATGGGAAGCATCGGTGCACGGCCATTTTAAGATCTCTCCAGAGATGTTAAATCGGATTCAAGTCTGGGCTCTGGCTGGGCCACTCAAGGACATTCACAGAGTTGTCCTGAAGCCACTCCTTTCATATCTTGGCTGTGTGCTTAGGGTCGTTGTCCTGCTGAAAGATGAACCGTCGCCCCAGTCTGAGGTCAAGAGCGCTCTGGAGCAGGTTTTCATCCAGGATGTCTCTGTACATTGCTGCAATCATCTTTCCCTTTATCCTGACTAATCCCCCAGTCCCTGCCGCTGAAAAACATCCCCACAGCATGATGCTGCCACCACCATGCTTCACTGTAGGGATGGTATTGGCCTGGTGATGAGCGGTGCCTGGTTTCCTCCAAACGTGACGCCTGGCATTCACACCAAAGAGTTCAACCTTTGTCTCATCAGACCAGAGAATTTTCTTTCTCATGGTCTGAGAGTCCTTTAGGTGCCTTTTGGCAAACTCCAGGCGGGCTGCCATGTGCCTTTTACTAAGGAGTGGCTTCCGTCTGGCCACTCTACCATACATGCCTGATTGGTGGATTGCTGCAGAGATGGTTGTCCTTCTGGAAGGTTCTCCTCTCTTCACAGAGGATCTCTGGAGCTCTGACAGAGTGACCATCGGGTTCTTGGTCACCTCCCTTACTAAGGCCCTTCTCCCCCGATTGCTCAGTTTAGATGGCTGGCCAGCTCTAGAAAGAGTCCTGGTGGTTTTGAACTTCTTCCACTTACAGATGATGGAGGCCACTGTGCTCATTGGGACCTTCAAAGCAGCAGAAATTTTTCTGTAACCTTCCCCAGATTTGTGCCTTGAGACAATCCTGTCTTGGAGGTCTACAGACAATTCCTTTGACTTCATGCTTGGCTTGTGCTCTGACATGAACTGTTAACTGTGAGACCTTATATAGACAGGTGTGTGCCTTTCCAAATCATGTCCAATCAACTGAATTTACCACAGGTGGACTCCAATTAAGCTGCAGAAACATCTCAAGGATGATCAGGGGAAACAGGATGCACCTGAGCTCAATTTTGAGCTTCATGGCAAAGGCTGTGAATACTTATGTACATGTGATTTCTCAGTTTTTTTTATTTTTAATAAATTTGCAAAAACCTCAAGTAAACTTTTTTCACGTTGTCATTATGGGGTGTTGTGTGTAGAATTCTGAGGAAAAAAATGAATTTAATCCATTTTGGAATAAGGCTGTAACATAACAAAATGTGGAAAATGTGATGCACTGTGAATACTTTCTGCATGCACTGTAAATGGACTGACTGCCTGCTATTCTTAAAATGCTTCAGGAAACTCAATGTGAGAACAATCCACAGAGAGCTCCTGAAGCTTAAAGAATTACTGGTGAAGAATGGTGATAGAAGCATTATGCTGTGGGGATACTTCAGTGCAGCAGGTCGTGGAAGGTTGAGGTTAGAGGGTAAAAATCAATGCAGTTAAATGCAGGAAAATCCTGGAGGAAAACTTGATGCAGTCTGCAAAAAAGCTGTGTTTTGTTAATCAGAAAGACAACAACCTCAAGTACAGGGTGAGCCAAAATGAAGTACAGTGATCCCTTCTTGATCGCGGGGGTTGCCAACGTTCCAGAACACCCAGCGAAAGGTGAAAATCCGTGAAGTAAAAAACATGTTTATATGGTTAGTTTTATATTGTCACGCTTGGGTCACAGATTTGTATAGAAACACAGGATTTTGTAGAGAGACAGGAACGTTATTCAAACACTGCAAACAAACATTTGTCTCTTTTTCAAAAATTTAAACGTGCTCCATGACAAAACAGAGATGACAGTTCTGTCTCACAATTAAAAGAATGCAAACATATCTTCCTCTTCAAAGAAGTGCGTGTCAGGAGCAGAGAATGTCAGAGAGAGAGAGACAGGGAGAGAAAAGCAAACAATAAAAAATCAAAAGGTGCTGTTCGGGCTTTTAAGTATATGAAGCACTGTGTGGGAAGCATATCGCGAGACAAAGCAGCCGCAAGTAAGCCCAGCAAGGAAAGGAGCAATGTGAAGGTAGTCTTTCAGCATTTTTTATAGGAGCGTCCATATCCTCTAGGGATGCGAACAGCCCCCCTGCTCACAATATATTTGAGGAGTTTTATTTAATACGTAATACATGCTCTGATTGGGTAGCTTAATAGCCAATAGCGTCCCTAGTATGAAATCAACTGGGCAAACCAACTGAGGAAGCATGTACCAGAAATTAAAAGACCCATTGTCTGCAGAAATCTGCGAACCAGCGAAAAATCCGACATATATATTTAGATATGCTTACATATAAAATCCGTGATAGAGTGAAGCCGCAAAAGTCGAAGCGCGATATAGCGAGGGATTACTATGCCACATTTCAAACATTTTTTCTACAAAGATGCTACAAGATTAAATAAATTTCATTATGACACAAGAAACAGTATACAAAATAGATTTTTTTTCAGTGTTTTAAAAATGATTTCTTCTAGGTGGTGGTCTTCATTAACGATACACTCTTCAAGATGAACGCTCACATGACTCGTTTGACCATTTCAAGGGGAATAGCAGCAATTTCATGTTGAATAGCATCCTTGAGGGCTTCAAGGTTGGTGTGTGTATACCTTCGACTTGAGATAGCCCCACAAGAAGAGTGAGATCAGGCGAACGTTAAGTCCACCCGGCATCGCTGTGCAGGGAGATCAGCACCTCCACGGAAACATCTCCCACAAAACCTGCGTGGATCTCCATGCCATATGAGCTGTTGTTCCATCCTATTAAAACCAGGCATCCACCACATAATTTCTTCCAGTAGGGGTCGCAAAACATTCTCTAGCATTTAAACGTAATGTTCTGAAGTGACTGTTTCTCCTCCCTCCTCAAAAAAGTAAGGGCCTACAATGTCAAATTCTGCAATGGCGCACCAAACTGTAACATGCTCGCTGTGCAGTGGTCTCTGATGTTCACAGGGGTTGGTTTCAGCCTAAGAGCAAAAGTTTTGCTTATTTACACAACTATTCAAATGGAAATGTGCCTCGTCGCTGCACATGACGATGGCATCTCGATGAACGGTTTGCAGAATATTCACACACAACTCTCTACGGCTCTCCCAGTCTCTCTCAGTGAGTTCCTGCACTACCATAATTTTGTATGGATGGAAATTAAGGTCCTCATGCAAAATCCTCCTTAAAAACATGTTGGAAATGCCTAAGGCAGAAGCATGTTTGTGCGCTGAACATCTAGGAGACTGTAAAATTAATGCTCTTACAACCTAGATGTTTTCAGGCGTTCATACAGTCCGAGGACAGCCAGGAGATTTTCTGTTCAATGTTGTACCTGTCTGTCTAAATTTAGCTACTCACTGAAGAATTATTTTCCAATTTGAGACATCACCGTTACGAGGAATACTGAAGTGCATTCGGAAGGCGCATTAGATTTGTTGTTTTTAAAGAACGCTTTGACAGTGAAAGCATGGTGCTCACCAGACCAAGGCATGTTGCAGACTGAAAACTACAAGGGATCACCTATCAAAGGACCCCCACGCCAACCCACTCAGTTGCCTTGCACAATGACCTTGAGAAATGTGGTACTTCATTTTGGCTCACCCTGTATAATGCCAAAGCTACACAGAAATAGCTTAAAAACAACAATGTTAATGTCCTGGAGTGGCTGAGTCAGGGTCCTGATCTCAATCTAATTGAAAATTTGTAGCTGGACTTGAAAAAGACTGTTCACTCATGATCACGATCTTCATGTGTCCTAACAGAGTTGGGACAATTTTACAAACAACAATGGGAAAAAATGGCAGTGTCCAGATGTGTAAAGATGATAGAGAGAGACCTGAGCACACCGACGCAAGGCTGCAATGGCTGCCAAATATGCATCTACTAAATTCTGACTAATGATTTTGTGTTTTACATTTGTAATTAATTTAGATCACTTCACAGAGATCTGTTTTCACTTTGACACTAAAGATTCTCTTTCTGTTGATCACTGTTAAAAGAGCCACATTAACACCACTGTAATTTAATTCTATATAAAAATAAAAAGTGAATATTTCTAAGGGGTGAACATTCTTTAGTATTTTAAGGTCTAGGCAGAGACTATAAACATAACAACACTTTGTTATTGGAAATTTTACTAATTTAATTGGAGACTGTTATGAAGTGCACATGAACCCACTTTTCAATACGTTTTACCTAATTATAGACTGCTATGTGAAACAAATAATGAAAAATATGCAAAAACTAATCCAAATGATGTCAATTGTTAGCCTTCCTAAAAATGTGGCTGACAAGACCCATAATCACTCAGGATAATGCAGTTAATTGCCAGGCTTTGTGAGATTGTTGAAATGATAATAAAAATGTACTTTGTTTAATGCAGTTTGGTATTCCAGAAAAAAAAAAATTAGAAATATACTGCTAAAATCAAATGTGTTTAAATCTTAATATTAGAAAACCTAAAATTCCCCCAGGTTTTGCAGTAAAATGCTAAAATAAAACAATCTGACAGATTTATGCTGTATTGCAGTTGACACTGAAATACGCTTCATAGTACTGATTATAAATCTTCTGTTGTGCACATCAAAAAAAATCTATGACAAGCCATGGCACTTGATGTTGTTTAGATTTATAGGCATATACCACAGTGACTATATACTGTATGTCCCTTTTTAATGTATCGTTAAATAACATGAACAGTGCATGCTGCTAAGGACACTTTTATTAAATCACTATCATGGAAGAAGATATGCTTCTGACATGGAGATAAACTTAAAATAATAATACATTTTTTGGTGCTTGAATATTCTCATTTTTCCAGGTATATTTGTTCTTTTCACATAAATGACTATGAATAATAATATCCATCCATCCATTTTCCAACCCACTGAATCCGAACACAGGGGTCTGCTGGAGCCAATCCCAGCCAACACAGGGCACAAGGCAGGAACCAATCCTGGGCAGGGTGCCAACCCACCGCAGGACACACACAAACACCAAGCACACACTAGGGCCAATTTAGAATCGCCAATCCACCTAACCTGCATGTCTTTGGACTGTGGGAGGAAACCGGAGCGCCCGGAGGAAACCCACGCAGACACGGGGAGAACATGCAAACTCCACGCAGGTAGGACCCGGGAAGCGAACCCAGGTCTCCCAACTGCGAGGCAGCAGCGCTACCCACTGCGCCACCGTGCCGCCCTACTAATAATTCATTACATTTATATAGCGCTTTTCTCAGTACTCAAAGAGCTATTCAGTCAATGACTCCATCATACATGGAAAGACCATGTTTGTTAAACAAAGCACTAGCCATGATGTGGTAGCTCAGAACATACTTGTAGAATCACCCCTGTTGCAGTGTGTGGGGCTCTTTCTACCAATCAGATGGCAAGAAAACTGGGAATTAACTGCCCTTTTCTTGTGAATAAAGTGACAATCTTTACCATTAACACTGCTGGCTACTTTTGGACCCCCTTTCTAGATTAGTTTTAATAATCAAGCTGTCAGTTGTAAGCATGTTCTGCTCTGTTGGACTTTGCCAGACAATAACATCAAAACAAAGCTGAATAATGTATATTTATATCATTCATATTACATTCTTTCATTAAATGTATGCTTGCTTTATTGAAGACAACTACAAAAAAAAATTATTTTGTCTTTAAATCAAACTAATCAGAAATGCATGGATTATACACCTTGGAGAGAAGGAGCTTTGATCAAGTTATTATTTTGGTATCTAGGTTCAGAATCTGGCCATTGATAAAAACTACTGATGATATTCGATGCAACACAGGTACAATTATGAGACAGGTTATAGTTGCTCAATTAACAGACAATGTCTATGGAGGAATATCAAAGTTCATACATCATGGAATGTGATATGGAAACTGAAAAACCAATCAAGGCTGTCAGTCTGCAAAAAATAAAAATATCAATTTGCAGTGGGCTCAGGTACTGTAACACAAGCACTGTACCTAGACAAAGTTCCTGGGAATGCACATCTGAAAATGACAGCAGTGTAAGCATTTGCAATCAAATTTTTATCAGCAGGATAATGCACCGTACTCAGCACTCTAAAAGTCCTGGAATTGTTCCAGAAACATATGAAATTCAGCTCATTACTGCTGCTTGATCTCATTTCATTCAAACATCTGACATACTGCATGACCAGGAATGATTTCTTTAAAGTAGAGATATCCCACTAGCCAATTTAAATGTATACATTGGACATGCTGCAGTTGATATATTACAGCAACCATTCAAGTTCATGCAAGCAAGCAATCAATAGTTGAGAGAAGAAAAAAGACCAAATGTGAAAATCTAAAGGGAGGAAAATGGAGCTGTTTGATCCTTATGGTAGAGAGTTGTGCTGAGACAGCAAGCAGATGGGACATCTCACTGGACACACAGGGATTCAAAATCTAAAAACTCAGGCCCAGACAGGCAGCAGGGTATAGTTTTTGTATGTTGTTTTCACATTTTGTGCTAATTCCTTTGTCTCGTCTCTGTTTATTTTTTTTTTTTGTACATTTAAAGTATTTTTGAGTAGTCGAATATATTTTATTATTATTTCTGTGACATCACCACAATGCCATTTTGTACTGTAGTTTGAATCTCAGTCACTGTCATTTTAGGTTCTCCTATATCTCCGTAAGCATTTTCTTCTTGACAACAATGTCTGGTTGCTACCTTTTCTCCAGCAGATAAGCATAGTTTTCAACACCTATGTTGACTTTGTGTAAAAAAACTATACATACTTTAAACCACAAATAACAAAACTTTAAATTCATGTATATTAGTAGAAATGAGCCATATATACTGTACATATGCGTGTGTATAAATATATATCTGCGCGCATGTGAGGCAGCAGAGGGGTCTGGCTAAGGCTGAAACACAGGTATAGGGGTAATCATATGCACTAATGCCTCTTCTCCCATCCTAACAGGAACAGTAAAATCTAGTCCTCTTCCTCTTCCGGCTTCAGACCACACCCTCTGATGACCTTACTTCCGCTTTTCCACCAGATGACCCACCTCTTCCTTTCCTTCTGCTATAAAAGCATACCACCTTTGCTCTGCAGTCAGTCTGTTTACATTCCTCCATATGCAAACCCCATGGCATAACTAGGGTTATTGTATGAGGTTATAAACACACGAAAACAAACACCCCGATGCGGTGTTTATTGTGGCTGCTGACTTTAACTAATATAACTTATGGACTGTGATGCCAACATACCAACAACACGTTACTTTTCCTATATATGAGAAAAACACACTGGATCAAGTGTATAGTAATGTGAGGGTGGTGTATAAGACTGTACCTCATCACTCACTTTAAACAGTCCAAAGACATGTCTGTATTTTTCTATTCAGCATACATATAGCTCTTCAAACAAGTTACTGCTGTACGGAAAACTTTTAAAGCGTAGACAGACGAATCTGAGCAGGAGCTCCAGCACTGCTCTCAGTGGTACTCGGTGTAATGTTTTTGAGACAGCTGCTATGAATGAGGATGGCACTGTTAACCTGGAGGAATACAGTTTTTTAGTTTCCAGCTATGCAAACACTTGCACTGACTTTATTGTGCCCCTCAAACACATTTGGTCATATCCAAACAACGAACCATGGATTAATTCAGAAGTCCACTCCACGCTTCATGCTCATTCTATGGCATATGCCTCAAGCAATACCCATCCATCCATTTTCCAACCCGCTGAATCCGAACACAGGGTCACGGGGGTCTGCTGGAGCCAATCCCAGCCAACACAGGGCACAAGGCAGGAACCAGTCCTGGGCAGAGTGCCAACCCACCGCAGGACACACACAAACACACCCACACACCAAGCACACACTAGGGCCAATTTAGAATCGCCCACACACCAAGCACACACTAGGGCCAATTTAGAATCGCCAATCCACCTAACCTGCATGTCTTTCCATTGAGTACAAAAAATCCAGATACGATTTACACAGAGCTATTAGAGAAGTCAATAAGAAATACAGACTTAAACTGGACGATCTCTACACTATAGCTGACACTTGGGGTATGTGGAAGGGATTAGGAAACATCACAGGTTACAGGGGGAGAAGTAGATGGTTGACCACTGACAGACACTTGTCACTGAATAAGTTCAAAAAATACTATGCCCACTTCAATGCCCACTACACCAAAACAATGGGCAGGGAGGGAGCTAGTAAGGCCTGATTGCCCCCATTCACAATATCATCCGCAGAGGTGGAAAAGTCTCTGAGCACAGTAAACCCCCAGAAGGCAGATAACATCGCTGGATGTACACTCAGAGCTTGCACTTCAACCCTTGATGATGTTCTAGCTGACATATTTAACCTTTCCCTTATATAAGCCACAATCCCCACCTGCTACAAAACAACCAACATTATTCCACTGGAAAAAAGGGCAAAACTAACTGTTTGAATGACTACCGACCAATTGCATTGACTCCTGTAGTGATGAAAAGAGGATAATTATGAGCTATATTCACACATTCATAGCCAACTCGATGGAATTCCTACAGTTTGTATATAGACTAGACAGGTCGACAGAGGATGCAGTTAGCATAACATTGCATACCTTTCTTAATAATAATAATAATAATTCATTACATTTATGCATACCTGGAAAACAAGCACTACTATGCCCGATTGCTATTTATTGATTATAGCTCAGCTTTTAATACTGTGATACCAGCTAAGCTCATCAATAAGCTCTCTACTCTAGGTGTGCCTCCTACTCGCTATAACTGGGTCCTGGACTTTTTAACAGGCAGACCACAGTCAGACAGGCTAGGAAACAACATTTCTATTTTTTATTGTTGTGTATTCTTGTCTGTTGCTGTGTATTCTTGTTTATTACTGGAGGACTCGCAGAATAAGATTTTCATTGTATTGAGTACATATGACAATAAAGTTGAAGTTGAAGTTGAAACTAAATAGCACTTTGCAGACGGATAGATACTGATGTATTTTTTTCTGATCTGTTCAGTTATTGCCTTTGATCTTGTCATTATGGCTTGTTGAAACCTTATGCTGGCAAGCTGACACTGATGATAAAAGTCAATGTAAGTGTGGCTCATTTTGAACAGGGCTGGCTGTATAGCCAGGCTGTGTTCAGTCAGCTGACTCTGATTATCTCTTTAATTGGGTTGTTTAACTAGGGGATGTCACTTTTTCTAACAGTTTCGGTGCTTAGGTAAACATCTTTGCGAAAGTTTGTTTTTACACATACTTAGGTAGCACTGAATCTTATCCATCATTTGTATTATTTTTTTATAATTTAGTTTTTTCAAATCAGCAGTTTTGCTGCACTGGCTAAAAATGAAATGGTTTCAAATGCCTGTATTGTATTTAAGGTAAAGTTCTTCTTTCTATGTTTTCCCAAAGTGAATTGTATCCTAAGACATTATTATTGTACCGTGTGCCTTTTTTTTTAGCATTTTTTCAAAGATGCAGTTAAACATTCACAATCTTCTTTACCACTAGACATACCTTATCATAAATAATATTATTATGACTATAGCAAAAATGTTTAACTAGTGAAACAGGATTAAGTCTTCCTGACTCACTACAATACCAAAAAGACCAAACTATACTGTACAAAAGATAGACAAATTAACTAAATATAAAAGAGGAAGGAACCATGGTGAAAACATCCAGCATTAAATAAGTAGGGTACAAAATATCATCACCACTATCTACGTTGTGCTTGATGACTTATTTGCCAGTGTATCACAAAGTTATCCTCTTCTTCTCACCAGCTGAACACTTGCCTGCTGTCTTCCTAGCTCTAGACTAAGCACACCTATGTGGTGAAGGTAGGATTAAGTCCCATCACAGTATCACTCGTGGCCAAGCTGCATGGGAACCCTATGTTTCTAAGAGGATAGACCTCTCTTCAGCAGTGTATGGTATCCCCAAGCTGAACTGTAAGATACTTTAAGAGGCCCATGACTGCATTCTCCCTGCCCAAACTATTAAAAGAAAAGTTCAGCCAATGTTCTCCCAGTTTGTGCCTGTCTGCCATCTTCAATCTTCTAGAAATTTCCACAACCTCATTAGTAAATATCTTTAACTCTGGTTGGGTTGCTTGGCCTCTATCTCCCTGTAAGAGTGTAGCTTGTTTTCAACCAGGTTTACCTTCTTCTCCTAACTCCAGCCTATAACTCTTCTGGGTCATCCACTGAAGACACAATGTACTGTTACTTCTGCACTGACTTGGTGACATGTGTCATCCTTGGCCTCCAAAAAGGCAGCCACAAAAAAATGATTTACCTTTTGCAAAAAAAAAAATATATATATATATATTTTGTGCAATTTTAGGCTAAATGAAACAATGAAAAACTGTTGTGTTGTACTGCATGATGTTACAGGTAGCAGACACAAGAAAATCTACAAAAGTTAACTAGTAGACAGCAAAAAGATCCATTGTGAGAAAAAAACCCCATTTATGTCTAAAGCATCTGTGGAAGATAGAACTGGTGAAATGCTGCCCATGTCATAAACGGAGCAGATCAACCATCACGGCTAGTGAGATGGAAAAGGCTTCGTCTGATTGTCCTCTTTGTCTACCTCTTCTCATTGTAGACGAACAAAAGCTTATTTTTAACAATGTGCCAAGTAATCTGACAGCCCCAAGCCCTGGTAGAAATAAGAATATGCAGTATTTGATTAGAAAATGGAAATTATAAAACTGGGGTCTCAAAATGTACAACCCCAATTCCAATGAAGTTGGGACGTTGTGTAAAACGTAAATAAAAACAGAATACAATGATTTGCAAAGCCTTTTCAACCTATATTCAATTGAATACACTACAAAGACAAGATATCGAATGTTCAAACTGATAAACTTTATTGTTGTTTTGCAAATCTCTGTCACCTCCAGCTCTGTCTCCTGTTTTTGATCAGTGCCACTGTCTCCAACCCAAATAACATACAGTAGCTGGTCTCATTACCGTCCTGTAGACATTCTCTTTCACTCTTGTTGATACTCATCTATCACAAATCAATCCTGACACTCTTCTCCACCAACTCTTCACTCTCATTTTCACCTCTGTTCTACACTCCCTGTTACTCTGTACTGTTGATCACAAGTATTTAAATTCATCTACCTTTGCCAGCTCTACTCCTTGCATCCTCACCATTCCTCTGACCTCCCTCTTATTCACATACATATATTCTGTCTTGTCCCTACTGACCTTCATTCCTCTCTTCTCCACAGCATATCTCCCCATCTTTACAGAGTCTCCTAAACCTCTCCCTACTCTTACTACAGCTCTGCACATCCCCCTTATTCTTAAAAATCGGTACCAGTACACTTCTCCTCTCCTCAGGCATCCTTTCAAGACTGTAGTAAACATTCTGGTCAAAAACTCCACTGCCATCTCTCCTAAACACCTCCATGCTTCAACTGGTATGTCATCTGGACCATTGGCCTTTCCATTTTTCATCCTCTTCATGGCTCTCCTTACTTTCTCCTTGCTAATCCATTGCACTTCCTGATTCACTATAGCCACATCATCCAACCTTAATAACAATACAAATTTGCTCAAAAAAATTGTATTTTGTCTTTGTTAATATTATTGACCATTAAATTGTTTTAGTTGACATCGCAGATACAATTTCTGTGGCCTTGGTTGTATGGTTATTCATCATCTGCCAATAAAAAAGCATAAAGACATGTGGTACGGGGCACCATTTACAACATATTTTGTGAAGAACAAACATGACATTTGGTAACTATATGAAAACATGCATACAAAATGTTTCTGAATCACCTAATTTGTACAGTGTCTTTAGAAATATCTTGTTAACCTGTTAATCTGTTTTCAATTTTAAAACTTTCAAGAATTTGAAAAAAGAAAACAACTAATAATAGATCTGGTGGAAAGATAGGAATGAACTTTGTAGAAACAAGCAGAAAGTTAATTAAAATATCATCCAACAAACCAGTTAAAAATCTTCTTTCATTTATATAAATTGTAAATGATCATTAATGATTTAAAAACATGATTGACAGTTACATGAATAAAAAGTGAATAAAGGGTTGTCTTTTTCATGCTGAAAAGCCAAAAACCCAGATGGCCGTCTCCTATTATGCTAAAAAAGCTGGCATTCTTCATTACCAATTCAGGCATCTGATGAACTCACTGGAACTCATCTGAAAATAGGAAATGGTTATGAGAAATTAATCAAATGTATTTATATGACATTGTTCTTCCATTAATGACTTGATCTCAGACGTGTCATTAGCACAAATGTAATTAACTGTGTTTTTAAACTTATGTTTGGTTTGACATTAGTTTTGTCAAACTTCACTGCTGATATTAATAAAGTACTACTGTCTAAAATATTGTATGAAAACTGAATAGTTTTATAGATATAAATGTCATTTGGAATAAAGCATAAAACCTGTAAAGATTTAGGTGAGTCCAGTCTGTCTCCAAATTTTAAACAGAAGTCAATTGAACTACATTTCTTCCGGCATTACTTATATAACTTCTGATCCTGTATGTGACCTAAAACACAATCAGATAATAGTATTAAAAAGAAATTTGTTGAAATATTTGACTGGGTGTAAATTTAATTTTAATACATGCAGATAATTTAGTTAATGAGCTGCAAGTTCCTTAGTTCGTTGTCTGGAAAAGGTGGCTAATGCTAATTTTAGTTTAGATCATATTGCCTATGGCTTCTCTTATATTATTGTGCAACAACAGAGCATCTGGGATTTTGTAAATTATTTTAAATCTGCAACTAAATACTATAGGTGGTGAGCATTACCTTTTCCAGTAATTTACTGTACATTTTTGGTCACTTTGACACCAATGATTTCAGTTATCATGTGGTATTTCAATTTGCTAAAGATCCCATTATTTCAATATGCAGTGTGAAGCCCAATTATATGATTCAAACATCAAGATTTCCACACAAACCTTTGAGTTCCTGTCTTGTTTATAAATGAATATACATCTATAATGAGAATATTAATTAAAAAAAAAAATATCACAAACTAGTTGGCTCAGGGGTTCATGATGCATTAAATGTGATTATGTAAAGAAGCTTACAGTATTGAGATCATGAGATGCACTGTGCAAAGGTTGACCGATAAAGCATATACTGTAACGTTTACTGTAAATGTTTAATTACAACAGCTATCTGGCTCATTTTTTCATATTCTATTTTATTTAAACAAGACTAAACAGAACAAACAGATGAACACTGACACACAAATAAGACAGCCAATGATTATGTAACTTGTATGTAATGATTTTTTTAAATGTTTTATTTGGAGCATTGCTGCCATCAAAAAAGTAGTAAAATGTTATTTTGCTGAGAAGAATTTGCCTAAAAAACTCAAAACAATTGAATAAGTTAATATACTGTACCTGTAGTAGTGATGTGTGACAACAAATAGGGAATGACTGGTCAGGCAAAACTGACACTAGTTAATCACTTTCTTTTAATTTAAAAATTTAAAACTTTGGTCTCTTGAATACCTATAATTTGCCACATGCTAACCCTTCAATGGGGGGAGCTTTTTTTGTGTTGGGCTTGACTATTGTCTGTCGTCAGTAACAACACTATATTTCATAACGGAGTTGACTTTTTAGGTGTAATCTGACAATTGTTAATTACAAATTGAATAGATTTCCACCTAAATTATTTTCTAGCATAAATCCAAAGTGATCTTTGGTGTTTCATAAGTTTACATTGAGTTCAACTACCATGTTTTTGCATGTATTTCTCTTTATTTATAGATTATTTTCTTCTATTTTCACTACACTACAACCACCATGCATCTTTTCAGTAGTATAACCATAGAGGCTATACCAAGTAGCTTCTGAATCCTTTTGTTCTCAATAAAGACCCACCAGTTTGCATTTTGATTTTGCATTCCTACTGCTCTACCCCCAATACAGTTTTTGCTGATCGACATATTTACAAAACAAATGATGCTGATGGAGAAGTGCGAAGGAATTTAAGGTGGGCCAGGATTACAAGTTTTTTCGTAGGTTTCAGGGATTCTAGTGTTAATAAATGTGATTGAGTGTGTATGCAATTTAATACATGCGCCAGCATTTGAAACCAGGTGTACCTCATTTTTTTTCGTTGAATGTATTAAAAGCGTATAAAATTCCATGCAATCAAGTCAAACTTAACAAAACTAAAATCAAATCAACCCCCACCCATGAGAAAGAGAGAAAGGCTAACAACCAGAACAAAACGTTTAAGAGTAGTAAGGAGAGAAAGGAGTCTTTTCCCCCAATATAAGTGCTTATTCTATAATGTTATTGATTAGGTCCTACCAGGTTTTAAGAAAGTTTTGTATAGATCCTCTATATCTATACCAATAGAGGATATAGAAAATAGTGAAAATAGTGAAAAAATGATCTTTTTACAGTTTCAAATGGCATATAACATCAGTTACCCACTGACTTAAAAAAGGTGGGTTAGGGTTCTTCCATTTGAGCCTAATGTTAAAACCTTTGACTACAGGGTACTGAGGATCTCTTTGCCATCAGAAGCAGCTGCCATAAAAATAAATTTACAAAAAATTCAAGTTAAATGAAGTGAAGAAGGCACAAATGAAATAGTCAACTAACCCACAATTGAAGTTGCACAGAAAAATTTCCGTTTTAAAATAGCAGAGATTGAAAAATTGCCAATGATTTCTATGAAAAACATCTCATTGAAAATGGAACTTCCCCAACACTTGAAAACTAAGTGTGCCAAATTTCAACTAAATTAAGTCTAATGGGAGCTGAATTGTTTAATATGGACAAACTGAGAGACAGTGCAACTACAGTAGTTGCTTTTCATAACATATTTGAATGCAACTTAAACAAACATTGGTCACAAATGCGTGGTTACTGTACATGCGCAAAAATACAGTTATACACAAAGGTTTGGGCACCCATGATTTAACTGGATATTGACTAACTCTTTAGGTGAACTGTAGTTAACTCAACCTCTGCAAAATAAAAATATATGCAAGACATATTTCTGCCTTTTTTAAATAATTATTTACACTCTTCTTTTCATAGGTTTTCAAACACTGAAATATTTTGAAGTCTTCTGATATGCACTGACTGTCTGATATACACCACCAGGCCTCCGGCACTATTGTAGACACTGCAAGTATCATATCTAAGAACTTAATTCTTTTAAAGGAGTACTTCCTATATACTTTCTCACAACTGTGTGTGCCAGGATGTACAATGTGATTGAGCACTTTTGTGTTTGACATTGTTTTCATTTGTTTTAACTTTTTATGTGTCTTGTTCCATTCCCTTTTTTTATGTGTATGTCCACCTGGTTTCACATTTACGGTATTATCAGGCAAAGCAGACCCATGTGCATACACTTTTATAAACGTGTAGGTAGTTTTTTGTTACTCTCAGCGAACCTTCAGGCGACCAAATTCACCATGCATATCGCTGCGGTTTGGTTGTACAGTGCTGTGTACATCTGTTTCACAATCCATGTCAACATCATCACTATTGCTTAATTTAACTAATGAATCAGTTTCAGCTTGTTCATATTTATTATTTATTTGCAGCATAATGTTATTTTATGCACTAGATGGCAGCAGTATACTGTTTCGAGTGTTATTCAGGCTTAACGCTGTATATTGGATTACAGCTATATCCCAAGAAACATTTGGGGTTAACCACTTTGACACAGAATTCTGTGCCAGACAGAGGCTTGAGGCTAAAAACAAAGGAGTTTAATAAGTGATATACAGTCATCCCTCACCTATCGCGGGGGTTACGTTCCAGAGCCCCCCCGCGATAGGTGAAAATCCGCGAAGTAGCGACCTATATTTATTTTATTATTTATACATATTTTAAGGCTTTATAAACCCTTCCCACACTCTTATAAACCTTTCTCACTCTCTTGTTAACCTTTCCCACACTCTTATAAACACTTCCTATGCTCTTAAACACTTTGTACATTCTTAAACACTGCAGACCAACACTGCACACTGCACGCAGCGATCAGACGTCGATGTGTCTGCACTCGCTTTGTGAAGGGGGGCAGCTGAACTCACGCTGAGCAGAAATGGACTTTGTGCTGCTTCTGCCAAAATGCCTGCTTGTCGCTCTGCGCGTTCAGAAGGAGGAGGAGGAGTGTGTGTGTGGGGGGTTTGGGGCTTGGGGTGTGAGGGCTGAACGCACGTTCGCTCAAACCCCCCCACCCCGGAGGCGCAGTAAGCTCCTGCTACTTCGCATTGTCAAGGGGGTGGGGAGCTGAATGAACGCTAAGGAGAAGTGGACTTTGTGCTGGCTTTGTGCTGCTTGTCGCTCTGCGTGTCAATAATTTTAAAGCCTTGTATTTTCCTGTCTCACTGTCTTGTCTTGCGTGAAGTTAAAATGTTTTATAATAGTGAGATGTTACTCATATCCTTAGCCCGACATCCACATATCATATGTGTTAACAAAGTGTGTTTTATAAGTTTACATGTGTTTAAAGCATGTGGGATGGGTATTTTAAGGCTTAAACTATAAAAATGTTTATTTATATGGTCTTTCTATATCGTGGATTTTCTCCTGTTGCTGATGGGTCTGGAACATAACTTCCACGATAGGCGGGCAATCACTTGTATTTAAAAACCCGTGAAGTCGTGAATCTGCGAAAAGTGAACCGCGAAGTAGCGAGGGATTACTGTACAACTTTCTGTCTGTCTTCATACTCCTGTGATGAAACTATTAAACATTTACTATCTTTACTGATTGAACAACTAATTTACAATTACCATCATATTAGCTTTTCTATTCTTTTATTAAACCACTGAACAAATTGGTCTGTTCTTTAAAAAATAAATACATGACAAGATCTGACAAATAAGGCCATAAAGTCTCTCATGAGCATGATTTTAATCTGTTTTCAGAGCTCAAAGTAAGAAAGTACAAAAAAAGTTGAAGTAAACTATGAGTCTGACTTCTGTTTTATAGTCTTACGTTCTTCTTTTTTATTTCCTTGGTTAAAGCAACATTTTACATTTATGTCAACATAATATTGGAGCATTTGAAAATGACTCTATAAATCTGCTGCTTGAATACGGTATTCTTATTTCCTTGCTTTAAATAGTGTAGTAAAGTTGAGAGCTCAGAAAATGAACTCCAGCCTAGTTCCTAATGCATTTGCAACACTTTAGTGATTCCTGTTCTCCAATAATGTTCAGAAAACAGAGTTGTAGGAAAATATTAAGAGTCACACTGACACAGTAGCACATGGATGAGAAGCAATTTACAGTTTGACTCTGTTTGAGTTTATAATAATCATATTGGAAAGAAGTTCACACAAAAAGATAAAATGGTTAAATCGGTATGAAAAGCATAATGCATGTGGAAAAATAAAATATTGATGATATATTAAAAATAAACATAATCTAGCCCATGAAAGTAAAGTATAATTCAGATATTAAAATGTGTCAACTGCAAATATTTTATACTAGCTGTTAACAAGCTGAAACGTTTAAACAAAAGGGTTGAATTTTGTCTTGCTGGTCAGACTGACTTACAGATACAGTTTTGGGATGCAGGACAAAAAACAAGAGAACATGAGATGAACCTGTGCAGACACAGGGAGGATTTGGAAACTTCACACAGACAGTAATACTCAAGCCCATCACATCAGTTCTTATAGGGAACAGTAGGGACCACTGTGCAACTATGCTTCTCACGTCTGTAACATTTTTATTTATACAAGTAAATACATATATAATTAATAATAATTGTTTTAACTCTGATTTTTTAAATAGACTAATTTAACATCACTAGCTATTTCTGGTATTCCATTTTATTTCCTCATACGTTGACATAACTGGGAATTTATCTGAATATGTTACATTTGTCTGTTTTCATGCATGACATTTGCAGGTGAAATAGCAAGCATTTTTAGTGTTGCATGTGGGATCTACAGCCACAATAAAATTTCTAATATGAGCTTGAAGATCCAGAACCTATCCTGATAGGACTGGATATAAGGCAGGCACCATCAATCCCAGGTCAGAAATTTCATACTGTGGCAGCTGCCGATGGTCATCCCAAAACCTGCAATGTCTGGATTACAGAAGCCCCCAGAAGCAGTTCCTTCTGTACAATAAGCAGTAGGAGTAATCTTTTCCTTGGGGTTGCAGGGAATGCCTGTAAGCACTGAAAGCAGGAGCCTTTCCTGGTGACATTAGCTGAGCTCTTTCTGTCCCTCATCTAGCCCCCACCTTCCATGCAGCACTGTTATTACATTCACACATACACTTGAAAAAGTGCACTCACTGACACAGGCCCCTCACAGAGATGCCAAGGACCCTAGCATTCATTCCTAGAGATGACATTGTGTAAATACACAGAGAACGGTTGCATTAGTTACTGTATATAGTCAAGGTGCATGCTATTGATCTCAATCAAAGTAATAACGCAGTCTGAACTGTTCTATCTAAAAAAATTCAAGACAATGTCCTTTTGTATTTATTCTGAACAGTGAAAAATCACAATCTTTTCTAATTAAATGAATGCATAAAAAGAGGAAATAAGTCAGCAATAGCATAACCATACTGCCAATCTCACTGTCACATCTGGAGACAACAATGAATGAATTGTGTTTATACCTGGGTGGAAACAATTAGACAGCTCACTGAGTGTCACATTTCTAAACCAATAAGATGTCTCATGAACGCGGCACTCAAAGTAGGGGTGGAAATGTTGAACTGCAAAGATCAGAGGCGATGCCATGAACCTGGTCTGAAAGATAACAAGCTTCAGTTTACCATGAACTATACAGTCATAAAGTTTCCTACAAAAAGCTCTGTTAGGCTTATAAATGTGTCACGTGTACAGAGAGCATATTACACACTTTAAAAATAAACCTCACCTGTTCTAAAAATAAAGATAACCTGTTGCAAGGGAAAAACTTGTATGTAGCATCAGTATATACACTGGTGTTCGAAGACATTAATGGATGAGTGGCAAATGTGAATGATCTGTTGTGACAGGTGCTGCATGTTGTTCAGCATTATGACGATAGCATAGGAGTCCATGTATGCTTGAAAGAATTGGCAGTTATGCCTTTGAAAATATGAATGGCAAAATATGCATTTAAAGTAAATTGTGTGTCACACCCCATGAAAAGGACTGCTGTTAAGAGATAGATAGATAGATAGATAGATAGATAGATAGATAGATAGATAGATAGATAGATAGATAGATAGATAGATAGATAGATAGATAGATAGATAGATAGATAGATAGATAGATAGATACTTTATTAATTCCAAGGGGAAATTCACATACTCCAGCAGCAGCATACTGATAAAAAAAAAATAAATTAAAGAATGATAAAAATGCAGGTATAACAGACAATAACTTTATATAATGTTAACGTTTACCGAACGGGTAGAATTAAAGAGTCGCATAGTGTGGGGGAGGAACAATCTCCTCAGTCTGTCAGTGGAGCAGGACAGTGACAGCAGTCTGTCGCTGAAGCTGCTCCTCTGTCTAGAGATGATACTGTTCAGTGGATGCAGTGGATTCTCCATGATTGACAGGAGCCTGCTCAGCACCCGTCGCTCTGCCATGGATGTCAAACTGTCCAGCTCCGTGCCTACAATAGAGCCTGCCTTCCTCTCCAGTTTGTCCAGGCGTGAGGCGTTCCTCTTCTTTATGCTGCCTCCCCAGCACACCACTGAGTAGAAGAGTGTATATGGAATATATTTCAGTACTCAAAACACCCAATTCAACAAATCTACCTTACAACAAAAGTAGATGGACAGGTGAGGAAGAACAACATGTACCTTCTGACTGCACATCTAAATGAATAACTTAAGACATTTAACAATACTTTCTAATTAGAAATGCAAACATGCCATGAGAAAATAGCCACAGTGTTTTAACATATTGTATATCCATAGACTACAATTCTTTTCTAAACTATACTTGCTGTTTTTATGTCTTATTGTTATGTGGTATTTGAAATGACAGAAAGTTATCATGGTAGACAGAGGCACTTCTTAAACATGTGGAGCCCAGTAGCTACGGTGGTCTACATGTGCATGTGTGTCTGTCTGCCTGTCTCCACTGTTGCAGCATTCATTACAATGTACAAATTATTTATTAAGATTCAGTTACCTTATGCTACTGAGCTCCTGAATGGATAACAGCAAAATCTTTTGCTGTCTTTCTGAAACCCCAGTGACGGTTTAAAACGCATGGACTGGAGAAATTGGGGGCAGGTGTTTAGGAAGAAACCCTGTGGGTGTAGCCTTTGCAGCACAGGATTTTGCTACTATTCACTTATTAACCGATTGTTTTTTGTGATTTAGTGCAAAATTTAGTTCACATACCATTTCAATCAGTGTTTTGGTTCACCATTAACTATACAGTTCAGTTCCTTGGACATTCAAGCTCCATTTCATTTTGCTGAGTACATACTGTATTTAAGCAGAAAAAAATACTAGTGTCTAAGTCATAACAGTAATGTCCTCAGTCTTTATACACTCTTCCTATAAAGTATAATATTAAATTTCATTTGAAAAAAATAATTATAATGGTTATTGTTGATGAGTGTTTTGGAATTGTTGCAATGCTGCCAGTCTGTACTAATCAAATGTAGATTAGCAATATGTAAAATATTACAAAAAAATTACATTTAACTTTACCATTGAACTGTACCAGTTTGTTGCACCTGATGTGAACTAAACTATATAATTGGTCCTGACTAATAAATGTGTTTATATATAGGTTTATAATATAATCATGTAGCTTTGAGCTTCCCAGGTCTACAGTTTAAGTTGCCATTTTGGTCATGTACTTGTTCACTTGTTTGCCACTAATTAATTTCCATAACAAGTTTACTCAAGGAGTAAGTGAAAGATGCAGTTCTCTAACAGATTTATTCAGGCCTTTGGTACTTTTACATTTAGAAGCTTTAATATTTTCAGATGATAAGAAGTTTTGTTATGGTGGGATTCAGTTCACCAAAGTGAGCTGTTGATTTGCCACTGACTGAACTAAAACTACTAAATCAGTTTACAGAAAGTTCACTAAAATAATTTGTTACATAAAATGTTCAATCAGGAATTGCACTTAACAACTGGAATCCTTTCATAGCATTAAACCCCAATCCCCATAATTCTCTACTAAAGGTTAAACACCTTGTGCGTCTCCTACACTCTCCTCTGTTAAGCAGGTTTCCCCTAACTCTCTCTTTGAAACACAAAACTCAGAGGAATAAGTACAAACTCTGCTTATATGGGAAGACCTCTTTTCATGGATCTTGTGTTTTTAACAGAAAATGTTTTTCTTATATAGCGAGCCATAGTGATCCATAGTATGTTATGTGCAACATACAATGCAAACACCAGTTAATGTAAATTAAACTTTACACAATCCGAGTTTATGTGTGCGCAGTGTTTAATTTAATTCAGTGCACAAAAATTACCTTTGTTTTTGCATCCAATACAGAATTCTGCTTAAATCCATTCTTACTTATATACCAAGAAACAAACAGAATCATTTGACTTGCCTGAGTGCATTTTCATAGTCTAATGAGAAAAGTATCGCTAGGCAGTTGCATATTTTTCATATAACCTTCCTGGTGTGGATTTAGAAGGTGATACAAGGCCTGTTCCACTTGAATGGCTAGTACTTACCAAGGAGCTTGCTGTGAACATTTTTTATTGAAAATTACATGATAGTTCTTACAATAAATGAGTTTATATTTATGCAAGACTTGCAGTTTGCACTTCCTGGAGCAGAAAGACATGTTTGTTTTAAATTGTTACTGGAACTAAAATACTTGTTTTTGGATGAGAAAAATGAACTGGCTTTGTGTACGTATTGTGTGGTATGCTTTGATAGAAATGTATATTTTTGGACTCCTTTTTAAAAATTCAGCTAGCTGTTTTTTTTTGTACTGAAGATAAACCATGGCCTGAAACTTTGTCACCCCACTCTTAACTTTGACTTCTAAAATATATTATATATTGAAAAATATTCTCTTTTCAGTGTCCATGGCACTTGGTTTGCCTCAGCACATATGATGGACCTGTATCAGTTGTTTTCTGTCTAAGCAATATTGATATAATTTACCTATGGAATGATTGTTTTAATGAATCTGTCATGCTCATTTTTAAATATTATAGTCTAATTTGTTATGTTTGTTACATAATTCTGTTAGTTTTATTAATGTCATTCATTTTTCACATTATTTTGCTGACATCGTGATGCCATCCTTTTGTGGTGTTACTTCGATTCTTGCATGGCCTTCCTCATTGCCAGTCATGAGACAAGAACGTTACAGGACATGTTATGTCATTTGCATTCCTACTATTCTAAAGGGCAGCACACAGCACAGAATCCTGTTCCGAAGTTTCTGAATTTCATAAAATAACTACTTGATGATCTTAGTGGTATTATGCTTAGTGAAGATATTTTTAATTATGGTTAGGACCCTTGTTTTGTTTTTTTGACCCATGAATTTTGACTAACATTTTGGCTTTGCCTGCTGTCTTATTTTGACATTCTGGATCTGATAATCTACTCTAATCAGTTGACTATTCTTTGGTTTTTCCTTTGATTCTCAGTTTGGGCAGGCAATTTTTCAAATTATGTGGTAAAAATAGTGGTCAACAAAGAGCATTTAGAATTTATGTGATTTTGAGTGAACATGGGGGAAGGATTTGAAAGTAGCACAACAGTTCAAATGTTTCTCCTTTTCTTCTCCAGCCAGGAACTTGTGACCCAGATGCTCACATCTTTGCTGCTGTGCCTAGCCCCCAAATCTCTTTAACAGAACATAGTCAGTTGATACGTCATGACATCTGCTGCTTGACTATCGCTCTCAAAGCAAAAAGACTTGTACAAGGACTGTTTTTTTTTTTGCTTTCCACTGCCTCAATACAGCAATGAATGGGGTTTATAGGTTGAAACCCCAAAGCTTTATACATTGTGGTCTCTTGTCTTTCCATTATATATATGACAGAGTTCCCAGAAAATCCTGGAATCGATCAAAAGCACTTAATTGGGGTGTAGTTATTAGCTAATCCACTTGGTATTATATGTCTACAGTCTTGTTAATCGATCTCCAATGTGGCATTGCGCTTTTTTTACCAAATATAATTTGGTTGTTGCTTTCCATCCTCCAAATTATCCAGATCTCATTCCCTGACTTCTGCTTTTTCACAAAATTAAAATTAAAATTGACTCTGAACAGAGGTAACTGTGGAAGAAGTCCAGAAAAAAATTGGCTCTGGACAAGGTAAAGATGACTCCTGGAAATATTTCCAGGAATGAAAGAATTGATGGAACAAATGTATTGCATCTCTACATGTGTATTTTGATGATGAGTAAAAAGGAATCATTGTAAGTTTTATGATAAAGTTTTTATTTTTATTTTTTTTAACAATTCTCAGAATTGTTGAGTCCCCCGCATACATAGTATGATGTTTACCTGTTTATATTTCAACATTATGTTTGGTTTCATTAATGTTTTTCTAGTAGATTATTCATCATTGAACTTCAAACAAAGTTGACAAATATAAGTGCAATTAATAAGAATAAACTTAATAACTTAAATAACTGAAATATATAAACTACTTTTGTAAATTACCATTCTTTAAAGACTAAAACAATACATATAATATACAATTTGGTATGTACATTTTTGTAGAGGCATTTTTTTTTACTAACACAACAGACCATAATGGCTGTTTTAATTGTAAAGAACAATCAAATCTCCACTAATATGATTGCATCAGACATGTGTTGCTTTTGTTATGCATTTTAATGTATGTTTCGTGGTTCAAAGTGTCAGAAAAAGTTATAGATTGCATTCTGGTTATTTTGTCCGTCATTTCCCCCTCATTCTAAAAATGAAGGAAGCAAATGGGTGTCTTGGGTTTTTTCCTGCCATTGTCTGGCTATGAATAGACCTTATTGGACAGGGGACATTTGAAGAGGTGTTTCTGCCTGACAAATTTTTGGTGTAGTAGTGCATATGCCACCTCCGTGATATGTTTCTAGGTGAGTATGTTAAAATGTAAGCACTTAGTTAAGAGTCGAAAAGTCAAAGATGTTTGTCTCTAAATCTCTATGGTTCTGTGCAAGCTTCAATCTTGCAATGTAGTTCAGTTCAGGAGCAACTTTCCAGCTATATAAAACGATTCAGATGATTCGTCCTCTTCTGTTTTGTCAGCTTGTCTCAGCCTGACCATGTACGGATATGTTGGGGTTTGATGAGTGTGACAAGGTATGCATAGGGTTGATATTACCTTGAAAACAGGTCATTTAGTGCTTTAAACTGACCTAAATGACAAGCATAAAGTAGTTCTTACTACGCCTACTTTTGCATTAATTGAAATTACCAAACACATATTTTATTTATTTTAAACTATACTCTTTACTGAGTCTTGAAGTTCAACTTCAGATCCACATTATGCTTTTGGCACAAGACTCACTTTATTCTTTAGCTTGTGATTGTTTCTGAACAAATCTTTGTCTTTGTATCCACTATATTTAATCTTCCAGCACTCACTATTCTACCAACACGACTACAATCAATTTAACTTTTTTTTTCTTTTGTTTCAGGTTATTTTGCCCTGCTATATATTATTCCATTTCAAGTGGACCTTTGCTCATTTATCTCAATTCAACCTATGTAGCTTTTTCTCTGTTTAGATGGTTCTGTTACAATTGCAACAATTTGCAGCCACAGTTTATTTTTCTAAAGGAAAATTTACTCCACAAAAATGATTGCATTAGAGCCTGAATTATTATTTAATCTCTGTCTGTCCACTATTATCTCGGCCTCTGTAATCCATTGCTTTCAGTATAGTCTGAAGCTCTCCCTTAATAGAGCTATTTTTCTAAATTTAAATAGAGAGCCACTACTGCTGCTGCTGTGCCTTGACACTGCTGCCTTCTTTGTCTCCACCATCTGATTCTAACATATTTGCAGAGCTATTTGATGATTAGATGCAGTTTTCCATGAGTTACCTTATTCTACATGGAGTATGATTTGCTTGCAACTGTGTTTCATCCAGTACTGGGTGCTTGGGTTTATCGATTCCACTGGAGCTAGTAGGCATTGACACTTACCTGAAACCAACTCAGGCTTTCAAGCACATAACCATATGATAGGAAAATATTCATTTAAAAATATAGAGAGACAGTTACTAGACAGATGCCCTGGTTCTTTTTAAAGTCTTTATTTGTGCTTCTTTCCTAAAATTATGCTGAAGAAAATCATTTTCAAAACAGACACAAATTCTGTCAAACTGAGTACTGTATATTATAGAGTATTTCTATGTCTGACTTTGAAAAAGATTAATTGATACTGTTTTTGTATAGTGTTTACCATTTTGTTTGTAGTACATACTCAGTTTCTACACTATATTTAAAACAAGTTAGAAAATATAAAATGATGTAACATTCTGGTGTATTTGAGGGCAGTGCAGGCCCAGTAGTCCTCAATGGACCGAGTTTAGTAGGTAGGTTCTAGATCCTTTGCAATCCAGTTTGGGGGCCAAAGGCCTGGACACCTTCTCTAGTCCATCACAAGGACCACTGCCACTCACACACACACACCCACCCACACACACACCATATTCACACACAATTTGCAATTGGCAATTAACTTCACTTTAATTTCAAAAAATAAATAAAATAAATACTTTTGAATTCTTTCATTGCTTGAGCATGTCTGCCCATGCTAATTTTATAGTAATGTACAGTGGAACCTCTAGATACGAGTTTAATTCGTTCCAGCACTGAGCTTGTATAGCGAATTTCTCGTATCTAGAACAAACGTCCCCATTGAAAATAATGGAAATCCAGTTAATCCGTTCCGCATCCCAAATATATTAACATAAAAATCAATTTTCCTAACAAATAACACTGATAAATTATATATACTGTAGTCTACCTTTAATAAATAACACTGGTAAATAATATAACTGATTATTAAAAGAATCAAAACAGGTGTCCAAAGTGCAGTAGAGCATTCAATAAATCTTTAAATAAATAATCCTTAAAACAGTTGTGAAGTGGAGGTTTAAAGTACATAAGAATAACAATCTTTTAACACGAGGTTAAAACGTCAACAGGAAGCAGTCTTCAAAAAACAGATGACAATCCCCGGTGCTTCTTCTCTGTTAGCGTCTCACCTGCTTCTCCCATGCGGGCTCTGCAACAGGCGAGACACTTAATGCAGCTGACCTTCTCTACACCGTCCTGCTTCAGCTGTTTGGCTCGCCTGTTCAGCTACACGCGAGCCTGTACTCGCTCGCTCTCTCGCACCGACTTCCTACTGCTGCGGATTCCTGCCTCCTCCTGCAACCTCCGTTCTCTCTCCTCTCCTCTCTTTTCTTTTACTTCTTCTCCCCCTTAACTGGCTCGCGCTTCTCTATATATGCGGGGAAGACATGGCAGCTGCTAGGGTTACCACTTTTAATACAAAAAAATAAGGGACGCATATGTATTGATTCAAAACGGGACGCGCAATTTCATTCTCAAATACGAGACGATTCCGTTTTTTAAAGGATGGGTGGCAACCCTGCCCAGCCCATCAGCCACAGGACAAATCATGGATGTGGGCAGTTTCCCACCTGTGCACTTAGGTGAGAAACGCAGACACCGCAGATCGCCCTGCGGCTCGCTACAGCTACCACGCCCCCTCGCTAAGCCGCGAGCTATACCCACAGCCTGGCTCGTGGCTCGTTACGTGAGCCAATGCTCGTATTTAGATCTGAATTTTTCGCTCATACTTTCCTCGTATTTTGAATTTCTCGTATACAGAGGTGATCGTATCTCGAGGTTCCACTGTAACTTGAAAAGCTATTCAGTAATGACAAATGTTGGGGAACAACATATGTGAAAGGTAAACGTTATTACAGTGACTGACCATTACAAATATCAGTGGAATGTGGCACTGTAGTGGTAAATTATTGGGTGAGATTTTCAAAGTCCAAAACGTGAACACTTGCCTTGTATTTATGCCTGCACATAAAGCCCATGCTCATTCATTTAATGCCTTGCTTATATCATCATCATCAACAGCAAGGGTTCAGGGAATCTGCAAAAAATATGAAGGATTCCACACAATGCTTGATATGGACACATATAAATGGTAGCACTATCTCTTTTTGTCTGCTTCTTGGTCATCCTCACAATATTCTTCAAACTTAACACAAGTTCTTAATCATGCTTACCCCCTTTGAGGTTTGACTGTGCATTTATATTACATCAAACTGAGAGCTGAGGCATGGTGAAACACTATTCTATATATATTCTGAGGTTGTTTATTTCGGCTAAGCAATGTTTTATTAAATGGGAAGCCTGTTAAAACATTTAAATATTCTTCAAAAGGCCTGAAATCGAGACTCTCCCTGTCACCTGTATGCCTGGCCACCATAGTATATTATAGTGACAGTGAAATTGCGAATTATTGTAATGTATAAATAATGGAGCTATGAGGTTGGTTTAGTGTAAGGTAAACAATATTGACTAAATGTTTATTTGCTCTGTGTAAAACAATGCACACCACAGGTTGCTTCATTCACTTTGTTTTCCTTGCTTGCATTTTATAATTTTATGGTTAGCAAGATCATTTAACTTACCTGTTTAAACTTAAATCATTGGGAGGAGGAGGAGGAGGATGCATCCAGCAGTTTCTTAATTCGCCGAGCTGGACTTGCTAATAAGAGGATTGCAGTCCTGCATATGCACAAGCAGCCAGTGACACCTACTTTCTACCCACACACACAGCCTGTTGGTGTTTCATCAACTTGTACTGGGGATCTGTTTGCCGTTAATAACAACTAGCAAAGGTGAAAAAGATGGAAACATACAATTTGGTCTAGCTACTCTCATGGTAAAACTGAAGCAGTGAACTAATTTGTCATTGGAGTCACACAGAATATTTCCCTGCAATATAATCTAACAACGGGTTGTGTGAATAAGTATCCAGCGGGAATGAATAGTGCCCAATTAAGCAAATTCCATTCTCTGAAAGTACAATACATGTCAAAAGATGAACCAAAACGGCACAATTTCTCTTATTTTTAAACTATGCCACTACCCATGGAGTTACTGCTTATCCAATAATCCTCAATATTGGAGTTTCAATCCTGTCATGCAATTTAACACCACAAAACTATGAGACACAACTTAACCTTCTGCCAAGATCTGAGTGAATGAACAATTTTATCAGGATTTACTAAGAGTAAGAATCTACCAGTTCCCTGTAAGTATCGCACTTGCTATCACAATTAATAAGGTATAGTTCCAAAATTACAGAACAACAAACACTGACTTACAGTTGAAGTCTTTTTCCCATGGCTGGATTTATCCAGTGTGCTTGAGAGTGACTGGGAGGGAACTATAGTTTTGCCACTAACACAGCTACAGATAACTTTTAGTGAGAAAATGTTGCCCTGATATACATTAACTGATGCATTAAATATGTTATATGATTTAAAAAGAATTTATTTTGCTTTGAATATTTAAAATGCTTAATTGGTGACCAAGTACTGCCTACAGTTAGGTCCATAAATATTTGGACAGAGACAACTTTTTTCTAAGTTTGGTTCTGTACATTACCACAATGAATTTTAAATGAAACAACTCAGATGCAGTTAAAGTGCAGACTTTCAGCTTTAATTCAGTGGGGTGAACAAAACGATTGCATAAAAATCTGAGGCAACTAAAGCATTTTTTTAACACAATCCCTTCATTTCAGGGGCTCAAAAGTAATTGGACAATTGACTCAAAGGCTGTTTCATGGGCAGGTGTGGGCAAGTGCGTCGTTATGTCATTATCAATTAAGCAGATAAAAGGCCTGGAGTTGATTTGAGGTTTGGTGCTTGCATGTGGAAGATTTTGCTGTGAACAGACAACATGCGGTCAAAGGAGCTCTCCATGCAGGTGAAAGAAGCCATCCTTAAGCTGCGAAAACAGAAAAAACCCACTTATTACGAGGGGCAAAATCTACAGTTTGGTACATCCTGAGAAAGAAAGCAAGCACTGGTGAACTCAGCAACGCAAAAAGACCTGGACGTCCACGGAAGACAACAGTGGTGGATGATCCCAGAATCATTTCCATGGTGAATAGAAACCCTTTCACAACAGCCAACCAAGTGAACAACACTCCCCAGGAGGTAGGCGTATCGATATCCAAGTCTACCATAAAGAGAAGACTGCACGAAAGTAAATACAGAGGGTGCACTGCAAGGTGCAAACCACTCATAAGCCTCAAGAATAGAAAGGCTAGATTGGACTTTGCTAAAGAACATCTAAAAAAGCCAGCACAGTTCTGGAAAAACATTCTTTGGACAGATGAAACGAAGATCAACCTCTACCAGAATGATGGCAAGAAAAAAGTATGGAGAAGGCGTGGAACAGCTCATTATCCAAAGCATACCACATCATCTGTAAAACATGGTGGAGGCAGTGTGATGGCTTGGGTGTGCATGGCTGCCAGTGGCACTGGGACACTAGTGTTTATTGATGATGTGACACAGGATGGAAGCAGCAGAATGAATTCTGAGATGTTCAGAGACATAGTGTCTGCTCAAATCCAGCTAAATGCAGTCAAATGGATTGGGCAGCGTTTCATAATACAGATGGACAATGACCCAAAACATACAGCCAAAGCAACCCAGGAGTTCATTAAAGCAAAGAAGTGGAAAATTCTTGAGTGGCCAAGTCAGTCTCCTGATCTTAACCCAATTGAGCATGCATTTCACTTGTTGAAGACTAAACTTCAGACAGAAAGGCCCACAAACAAACAGCAACTGAAAGCCGCTGTAGTAAAGGCCTGGCAGAGCATTAAAAAGGAGGAAACCCAGCATCTGGTGATGTCTATGAGTTCAAGACTTCAGGCTGTCATTGCCAGCAAAGGGTTTTCAACCAAGTATTAGAAATGAACATTTTATTTCCAGTTATTTAATTTGTCCAATTACTTTTGAGCCCCTGAAATTAAAGGATTTTGTTAAAAAAAATGCTTTAGTTGCCTCACATTTTTATGCAATCGTTTTGTTCACCCCACTGAATTAAAGCTGAAAGTCTGCACTTCAACTGCATCTGAGTTGTTTCATTTAAAATTCATTGTGCTAATGTACAGGACCAAAATTAGAAAAAAGTTGTCTCTGTCCAAATATTTATGGACCTAACTGTATATGGGCTGCAGCTGTATGGTCCAAATATCTAAAAGGCTGATAGTATAATATAAAAAACTAAAGATTTTAAAATGTATTTACAAAAGTGCCTGTGTAAAAAATGTGTTCTGATTTTTATTGAACAAAGAGATCTTCATATTTTTTTTACAACACGTTACCAAAATATCTTTAGATTTTGCCACATGTCTCTGGATACCTGACTTTCTATCAGTCAGTGAAAATGGCCAAATAATAGTCAAGGCCTCTGACCCCAAGTAAAGGGTCCCTCCAGGGCCTCGTTCCATCTCTTGTCCTTTTCTTTCCCTACACCAACCAGTGCACCTCCAGTGACCCATCTGTTAAACTGCTGAAGTTTGCTAATGACACCATCCTGATTAGCCTGATCACACATGGGGATGAGGTACCATATTGGAAGGAGGTGGATCAGCTGACTAGATGATGCACCCTCAACAATCTAAACTTGAATTCCCTGAAAATAGTAGATAGACTTTTTTTTGTCCCCAGGGAAAATTTGGCTTTTTACTGTAGCTTGTTAGATAGATAGATAGATAGATAGATAGATAGATAGATAGATAGATAGATAGATAGATAGATAGATAGATAGATAGATAGATAGATAGATAGATAGATACTTGAGGACTATGCAAATGGTCATATACAGGACTTTTTTTGCCCATGAGGATGACTGAATTATGAACTGATTTAAGCTCCCAAAGGCCATTATTTTGAAACTGTGTGCTGTGTTGGGCTTGGAATTAGAAGGACAGACTCCCAGAAATCAGGCTACACCTGTTTGTATCCAGATTTCAACAACATTTGATTTTCTGGCAACAGACACCTATTAAGGGGAGTTGGCAAAAAGACATAATATATATCTCAGCCAAGCTGCATCTTCGTTATGCCCACTGTGCTGGAAGTCATAAAGCGATAACGAGGTGCTACATTCAGTTTTCACATGGTGTGAGTGTACATGTCAACATAAAAAAGCAATTTTGAGCAGACTTCAGTTTTCCAAACGTAATCGACTGCTCTCATTTTGTAAAAAGGGCTTCTAGCAAGAATGAAGCTGCTTTTGTTAACCGTGAGCAGTTTCATTCCATTAATGTTCAAGTCATCTGTGATGACAAGATGAGACAGCTCTGGCATAATGCCTCATACTCTCTAATTGCATATGCCATTTGCAGATCAATATCAGAGAGAGTTGATGTGCTTTCTTTTTTGAATGGTGTGGCTGGTCTAGCTCATGGCATTCATGGCAGCGAAAACTACCATTCAGTAGATCTGCAATTGTTGATGGCCCCCACAATTAGGGCGCCAAATAAATTTTTTTGCATGCCTCTACGTAAGAGTAAGAAGTTTTTGCCTCTCTTCTCTCGTCGCCAATTTGTTACATTTGTACGAGGATGATTAGCATGCCCCATATATGGCTGTTTTAGGGTGACAGCTGGGTGCGGTTTGAGGCGCATTCACATAAACGCATTTACAAATTGACTCATAATCTATAAACAGTAAATTATGTACAAACATGCATGTTCTAGGTTTTATAAGTCATATTTTCCCTCTCAATTCCATGCAAAGCTTTATAAATGAGTCCTTAGGTGTTGTTCCTGAATAGACCCCAGCTGCCCAGTTACCCTGCTCTGGATAAGCAGGTTAAGAAGAGAAGAGGATGATAAAATATATTGTTTTGTATGCAGAGTGTGATTAATAAGGGACTTTCTGTTCCTACTATCTTCTTCCTTGTTGTTTATACATATTTGGAGAGGCATAGGACCAGAATGAGCAGTCATTTTCTTTTTTATTTTTGGTCTTCTACAGTGAAATTATCTATCTTTGGTATTAAGTTGTCTATCTGAGTTGCTTTCTCACAAGTGCATTTTTGGTGATTTTATCTGAAGTTCTCAGTCACGTGCTCCAAGTCTCTTTCAAGCAAAATAGTGCATATATTTTACATATGGTACATATTCAATATTAAAGTATTTATTAAGACATTACTGAAGATATTATATGTATTAATGTACTATAATTTCATGTGTGGTGATGATGGGTCAAGGATTATTTCAGCTATCTAGACCTAAATTAAGCGAAGAATTCAAATTTCTTAAAACTGTTATACTGTTTGAATAAAAGACAAAAACAGTAGGAGTAATAACAGTTCTGCTAGACCTGTAAAACTATCATTATCCTAAAGCGTTCTGACCGCAATATAAAAGGCTGTGTATCTTTCTAAATTGACTAAATCACTTGAATTCTAACAAAACTGTTATACAAATGTTGAAGATTACCATGTTGCAAATAACTACAATAACATTAAATTATAGCCACTTAATATTTTATATTACTAACTTGACACTAGCAATTTTACACACAACCTATAGAAATACTAAATGAAGATACTTACTATATAAATCCTATATATTTTTCCACTTTCTGATGCTGGTATTTAAGAACAAATATGTTGTTCACACAATTATGTGGAAGGTAGTATATTTGACAAATGATCAATGAGGGTGCTTTACTTCAGGAATCCACTACACATACATACAGTACATAATAAACTGGAGTGAAGTGAGTGAGACAAACTAGCAGAACGCATTGTGCAAACTGCACATACACAAATGTTCTAAACTGGCATCGCTATTCCAGCCAATTTGTAAACTAGTAAAAAAAAACATGTATAGAATTGCCACTATATATATATATATATATAAAAATCCTCTTAAGAAAGTTTATCCATTATTGGATCAAAGAATTGTTGAAAATTAAGCAACTTGTGATCTGTGTCATTATTCTCATGACATGACACATCACTGTCCTCCAAACCTCCATAAGAACTCACCTCATGCATCCATCTGATATGCCATCTTCGAAAATGAAACAAAAAGCTTACCTCTAATCAAATGAGGAGCAGTCTTATCCTGGATTATATTTCATTGTGTTTGCACTAGTTGTTCTCCTGTACTCCATTGTCCCTTCTCAAAGAAGAAGACCAGTCATTATGCCATTACTTTGTGAAAAGAAATCCTTGTGAATGAGAAGGATCACTGTAGTATAAATGAAACTTAGCAATGTGACAAGGTCTACTTTTTGTCAAATTCAAATTTAAAAAAACTTTGCATTATCTGCCATGTCACTAATTGGAAATCCAAATTATACAGTTTCTGCTAAAGTTTTTCATGCAGATTTATGATAAAATCTCAAAATATTATTAATTAAAATATAAGAAAAACATCTCTCATTCTTGCTGAGCTTCACTGGTGAAGCTTGTAACCCCAGCAAATTAAAACAGTGATGAAGCTGAGGAACGTGATAACTAGCATTTTTGTACATATAATATACTTTTTGTACATGTAACATATCAATAACTCATTAAAGATATTCCTGCCCTGTTGCTACAGTATCATGAGGTGCAAAAGCTTTGGTGTATATTGCCACTCCACATGGCAAATCCCTTTAAGCTCAACCAGGCTGAAGGCTGCCGGGTAAAAGATAACTCATTTCATTCAGAATGTTACCTACATGAACATGTGTCTCATTAGATAGATAGATAGATAGATAGATAGATAGATAGATAGATAGATAGATAGATAGATAGATAGATAGATAGATAGATAGATAGATAGATAGATAGATACTTTATTTTATGAAGTCAAGTTATTTGTACATATATAGAAAGGAGGAATGAATCTTATTTATTGTCAGCTGTTTTTACAGCAAATATTTATTATTAACCATTTAAGACATGAATTTGACATGAAAATGTTCAACCTATTCCAGTTATACTAGTTTAGTATGTTAGTATTAGTATTTTTAACTGTCTGTGTTTTTGCAGGTAAAAACATGCCATTGGACCAGAAAAAGATATTAAAAAATAAATCTTATGTCTGAATAATACCTTTGTTTAATCCTGGATTTACTTCCTGCCACGTTCCTCCTACTATTAGGACAGGCTGTAATTCTATATTGAGCGAAGAAAGTGACAAGAATGGATGGCTGGAGTTACAGCTTGTCATTAAACACAAAACCCATTTCAGTGTCTCTGCATTAAACTATCACACTACTGTAATAGTGTATTACTACACCAAGCTAATATTACACTACTACTATTACTATAAAAGACATATTTCTTTTCGTACAATGGGTAAGTATAGAAATACTGAAGTATTTTCTGTATATAAATATACAGTTGCTTTGAGGATAGAGATATGGGCTTTGCACCATTTTCTTTCCCAAAATCATTTATTCTTAATTGCTATTAATGATCTGTTACTCCCAACATAATAAACAACAAGGACAAGACAAGCTTTCTGCTAAAATATTCAAAGGAAAAAAACACATTAGCCTCCTTATGGTCATTGCAAATTTTATCCAGACCATTACCTTTCAGCATCATTTTCACAATGAGATACAGTAGTTTGCAAAAACCTGTCAATCATTGTTGCTTGTGAGAGCTTATATTTATGAATCATAGTGGTTTCCTTCATTAAGATATCCTTCATAAGATATATTTATTAATCAATATGTAATTGGATATTGGATAGAAATGTTCAGATAAAACAGCTGTTTTGACACTGGACACTCATACATGTTTATGATGAAATCCTTTATCCAAGCAAGGAAACAACACACACCAACAGACTTGCTGCTAGGCAAGTTATACACCAATGTGACAAATAGAAGATGCATTTTTGGGGTGAAAACAATTTATGAAAGGGGTTAGACATAGAAAAAATATAATAACTACATTTAGAAGAGAGCAAACATTGTCAGTAAGTAAAATTTTTAATCAAGTATCTGCACTGGGACACAAAGATGGAAACTGAATGTTGCTGGTGGAACTAATCTTGGGACATTGTGCTGGTGTCACTGTCTAATGCACCAGTGTTCTTGAAAAATATATGATGATATTCTGATCCTCAACTCGTATTGTAAATTATTTAGTTTATCATATTAACATAGCATTTAATAGTCAAGATTTGTATGATATTGTGCTTAACTTGAAGGGGTGCTCTTGTCGACTTTTGAATCTGAAAATAAAACATTTCCAAGTGCAAAAATGTAAAACAAAAAATAGAGAATGCATTACCAACAAACACTAGGAATGGATGAACAAAAAGGGACAAACTAAATATAACATTAGAAAATCTGCCTGACTGAAAACAAGATCATGCCCCCACCGGCTAGGATGTGTGGTTTACCCACTTTCCTACCTGTCATACGCATGCATTTCGGGAACAGCTTAAGGGCGTATGTGATTGTAATTCTGCTCTGGGACTTGAGGTGGTGCTATTCAGTAACATTTTCTCTTCTCCTCTCCTCTCTGCAGAGAGGAAGATTGACACAATAACACCTGTGATGTCACTTCCGGGGTCAGACCTGCCTCCTCCTCCTCCTCCTCCCAGAATACCTCAAAACCAGAAACTATGCCATCTTGGGCAGTCAATTAGGAAATTAAGACATCTCAACCATTTGCACTTAACATGCTTTTTTGATGCCTTTTGCATCTTTTAGTATATGGTGTTGGCCTTCAAGGTTCCCCAAAACACTTTGCTTGTTTCTTTTGCATACCTTATAGTACACCTCCTTGTTCACCTCCTGAATGTCTCTCCTTCTCCACTTTAGCTTCCACCTCCCACCAGGTGACCATCTCATAACAAAACCCTAACTTGACGGAGGTACAGCTTGCCTTTAAAGTCTTAGACCAGCGTGACTTCTGCAGTCAGGTCAGAAATTCTTTCAGGAAATACTGGAACCATCTTTACAGAGTTCCCTTGTTTTCCCAGGAACTCTTGCACTTTATATTTTTCAATTACAATAAAAGGTCCACTCTGCTATTCATAACTGACACATGTTCCCAAAAACAGCAATGTACTGCCACATAGTGATCAGGGGAATTCCTAAATATTTGCTAGACTAATGTGGCCACAGATTAATAACTGTTGTGGCAGGACATCTCTTACCACCACCTGCACTGCCAGCCCCTAACCAACCACCCATCACAATAGCAATCTCCGTAGAAAAATCTTTATATATGTTATAACATACAGAGTCCGCCCTCATTGTGTCTCTTCATACAATGAGGCCAAAGTAACTGCATGCATTAAAAAAAGGAACTAATAAAGGCCAATATTGTATTATGTGAAAGGAAAAGGAAGAATCACAGTTTTTCCCTCCACCTGAAGTGCGCTTGATCTAGGGAACAAATCTGCATAAAAATGCTAAATCATTGTCTTTACACAGTAACATTTACTGGAGATATTTTGTTCAAAAATAGGCTTCAATAATTGGTAATTGACTTTGTGCATTTGATAATGCTTGTAATGGTGCCAAATTTTATTCATACTAAGGGATTTGATTTATGAGATACTGCGCCAAGAGACTCGTATCTTGATACGCAGGCATATACTGTACATAGACATCACTGCAAAAACTGTCAAATTATGTTAACATTTGTAATATTTTTTACTCCATCACAATCCTTTTCATGCACCATTACTGTATAAGGAAAGCGAAAAGCACACAACAGTAAGGGACAAATTATAGTACAAAGTAAACAGAACTAAAACTAAGACTAAACAAAGGGAACTAGAGTCAGAGAGCACGTCACACTTAATGACTGTGGATGCATCTTCACATTACCTTGAGGATGTCAGATTACATGGATACATATTAGAGATGAATTACAAAATCCCCTCATGACAGTTTCAGAGTTCTTACTCTTCCACAAATGTATTGTAAGGTCAACATGTTTTGGTAGCCAATTAATGAGCAGAATCTCATTTCTTTCTCCAGTCTGTCATGGAATGACTGAGTTGAGATATCACATAAACGTTTGTGCTGGCTCAAAAGTTTTGTGATCCTCTCTTTTTGTGTAGTCCAAAAACTCATTTTCATTCTTTTCTTGAGACTGCCATTACTTTTATGTGTTCTTCTATTTCTAGAGCATTTGAGTGGTCTCTTCTCTGTTTGTGAGCATTTTGTGCATTGTGATTCTGGCCGAGTACTCATTGGTTGCCAATTCTTGCACACACAAGAGACTGTCCCTGCAACCTGCAGTGAAATTCGTACTGTCTGATTTTGTCATGGCAAGTCACAGAGCACTATGGCTGAGTCGTTGGTGATGTCGTACTATAAGACTGGAAGTCATTGACATGCACCATGTCTGCCCACAGACAGCTAAGATGAAGGCTAACTGAAAATTATATAAAATTGACACTCTGCATTTCCCTACATATGTCTCAAACCGAAATGTAGCTGGTGAGGTAGCTCACTTGCTCTGTATTTGTCATAGCCTCTTCTTCCCAAAAGTGAGCCTTCACTTACCCACACCAACCCATAGGCTGGACTTGCATTCTGCCATTAATACTTTAATTCTAGGATGTACTGTACCTCTACTTTTGTTCAATGATACCAAGCTAACCATTCCTTCTTACTGATTCTCAAGGGTATTCAGAATACCTATTCATATATTTTTCTATGATAGGAGAACAGAATACGACCTCACATGGTAGACCATGGTGACAAAGTAGATATATCAAAGTAAGATCAACATCAGACAAAATTTGCTTACTAAGACGATAAGAGCAAAGATCAGGGAAAGTATATTCAATGCCAAAAGGTAAGCTCGGCAGTTACAATGTTAAGAGAAGTATATTATGGGAACAGCAACAGGTGTTTCTCATTTTATGTCTGTGTTTCAGAATTGGCAATGTACTGCCATTGTGTTAACCTGAAATTGAGAAAAGATGTAGAAGATTTCATTCACTGAATACATGTCCTGAAAAAGAAATACATGTTGGCTCCAGGTGATTTAAGACAACCTCTTACCTGAGACGAATGAGACTGATGCCCCATCTACAGCTGTATTCTTTATTGTCGTCATTGTATACAGGATATTGCCGAAATGCTCAGAAAGGTGAACAGAGAAAAATGAGCATCTTTAGATAGGTAGATAGAAGTCTATGTGGCATCCAATGTCCAGATGATAAAACCTCACGATATTAAATGTTTTTCTAGAAACAGATTGGCTCCATAAATACACCTAAAATGGAAATGCAAGTATAGGAGAAATAATACACTTCAGATATTTTTTATGAAATCCTGTTTGTCATGATGTTCTCAAAATGAGAATATAAATAACAGTTCTGTTCACTCTTATTATTAACAAGTCACTGCAGATAGTTCTTCTTTTTGTATCCTGAACAGCTCATCTTAAATGTCATCTTTAAATTACTTCAGCACAAAAAATATCTGTCTGCTTTATATTTTACAAAAATGCAAGTGTTTTAAGATTTCTGTCTGTTTTAAGGTAGCTTTGTTCTCTGGAAAATACTTCAGACTTAAGTACATATGCTTTGAAATCTTTGTGGCAGATTATAGAAGAAATGGTATGTGAATGCTGCCAAAGTTTAATTTATTTCTCTCAGCTATTAAAGGGTTGAGTAAGTACATGTTATTTTTTTTTCTGTTGTTGTTGCAGGGACCTCTACAAGCAACAGATATTGTCCATAGGTCAGTTTTTATGAAACTACAGCTGTCAAGAACAGCCACTGTAAGACTCTGCAATATATTTTGGATAAAATTGACAAAAACATGGACAATGAATAACCTTTAATATACTTTTTAGGCATGAAGTATCCTTATTTTAAAGAAGTTATTCTTTGCTGGTTGCTCACAGCCACTTGTCTTGCCAAATTGAATATTATGCAGGAACCAAACCAGGATAAAGCACCAACCCCATCATAAGGCATACTTACACACATCTGAACTCACGAGAGTTGCCAATTGATCTAAAATATGTGTAATTAGAATGTGGAAGGAAGCCAGAGGGCCAGGAGAAGAAACAAGGGAACTGCGTATCAAATTCACAGAAACAGAACCATTCTAATAATTGTGAGGGACGGCCCATGTCCTTACCTGGAAAGGATCCAATCGGGATGGACAGACCAAAGGAGAGAGCATGCCCAGAGTATTATCTGCCCCAGAATGCTATATGGCAGCCCCCCTTGGGTTGTATCGGTGCCTTGGATTCCCACATGGCAGCATGGGCCATGAAGTTCTTCCATTGGGTTCCACGGTTGCTGCTAGTGGGTGCTACAGGGACTGGGGAGCCCTACTTCATAGGGTTTCCATCTTTTGGACCACGTCTATGGAGTACCAGAAGTACTCCTGGTTGGGAGATAAAAAAGATCTGCCTGCCTCTCATGGACGAGCCAGAGTTGGGTGGAATCTGGATGAAACTTGCGAGGAATGGAGTAACAAGTGAAGAAGACAGAGAGAAGGAAGAAGAAAGTTGCTGTGTGCCCATTGTGCTTATTGTGCTTGTGGCTGTGGTGGGAAATGCTTGCTTTAAAGAGTCTCCTGTAATAAAAGACTCATTAGCCTTTTAAACTTGTGTCTAAGCCTGCTTGTGTTGGGTGTTTTGGGAGCTGGGGCGCCCTCTGGTGTCCACATAATCAAATGCAGTCCTTTTAATCTGTGAGCCAACAGTGATACCCACTTTACAGTTCAAGGCATGCAAATTTCACTACAGAAACATCAGTTTATGTTCTGCTTCTTAAAAAGCTATATTTGTAAACATTGGGTAACCATTTAACCACACTTCATCAATTTTCACACCTGAATAATCGCATTGAAAATCCTAAACTTAATCTGTCTAAATATAACAGTGAATCTTGCACATGAAACCATTTCTGTGAAAAATAAGAACACAATTAGAGAATTAGGGAAATAAAAATAAGCTATTTATTTAAGGTTTTTGTATAGTGCATTGATTCTCACACTCTGTCCTGATGACCTCATGGGGCTGCAGGTTTTTGTTCGCATGAGTGAGTCCTTTTACCTTGTAATTGATCTCATTTAATTAGCTGGTCTTTTGTTATCTTCTCTTTTTCTACATTCAGAAAAGCACAGCAGGCTGATTTTTAGATTTATAAGATATTTAGAAATATTTTTATTGTTGATGAGGCTTTAAATGCTTAACTCTTTTTTTGTTGTTTTGCCTGTTTATCTGCCATTTTGTGGCAGACTATGGAAGAAATGGTATATGAATGCTGCCAAATTTTAATTTATTTCTCTCAGCTATTAAAGGGTTGAGTAAACACATGTTCATTTTTGTTGCAGGGACCTCTACAAGCAGTAGACATTGCCCATAGGAGTTGTAGTGAAACTACAGCTGTCAAGAACAGCCACTGCAGATGCTCTTTTGTAGTTTGCCCCTTTAATTTTATCCTAATAATGACAATTAACAACTAGCAATGCAGACACCAGATTAAATGATCCTGAATGCGGAAGGACTGCAACTACTTCAGTGTCAGAACCTCTGACATACTCATTAGTAAATAATGGATTAAATAACCTGGAAAAGAATAAAAAATCATGATGAAGATACAAATCTTAAGATCATGAAATGAGAAAAGCACTAAATTATCCAAGTGTAACATAGTGTGGCAGACAACCAAGGACCTTGCCCCACCAGGACGCCTGGAGAAGGGAAGAACCAGGAGAGGGGTAATATCTTTCCTGGGGCGCAAGAGGGCAGCCCCCCTGGATTACATCAGGGCCATGGATTGGGAGCTTGGAGGCTCAACCCTGTTGCGGTCTGTGGCCACCGCCAGAGGGTGTCTGGACAGCTCCGGAGCCTTGGCATGTAGCACTTCTGCCACCCAGAAGTGCTGCCAGAAGAGGAGCTGAACTCGCATGCAGCACTTCCAGGTGCAGTATAAAGGAGGCCGCCTCACTCCACTCAGGGAGCCAGAGTCGGGTGGTAGTGGACAGAGCTTGCGAGAGAGGAGTGGAGGTGGCAGAAGAAAGAGATAAGGACTGAATTTACTGGTGATTTGTGCATTGGTTGGTGCACTGTGCGTGTACAGAGGAAAGAAAATAAAAAGCGTGTGTGTTTTGGACATCCGGCTATCTCGGTGTCTGTCTGTGTCCGGGCATCTTTCACAATACATAAATGCTCATACAAAATGCCAAACCTAGTTTTGTAATTTCTACATTGACCCCAAAACTTAGAAACTTGGAAATAGCAGCTTGTTTAGTTAGACTAGGAAGTTGGTGGGACTTCCCATGTCATAATCTTTTGCGCAGAATCTCCTCCGATCTGGATGGGATTGACTTTTTGACTTTTCTTCCAGTTAATCTTACATACATCAAACTTCACATACAGTTCTGAGACTTTTCATCTGCCCAATTTCTCAAGCAACTCTGTAGTGTTGAAAAGAAGTTCACATACACTGTACAAAGGTGTGATGAATAATGTTGTTGACCGCTGCAGAATAAACTCCCTGCAGCACACCCTTAGTAAAATCGAGGAGGTGGTGTTGGACTTCAAGAAGTGTAAAACCTTCCTGTCTCCAGTTTTCATTTTGGAAGCAGAAGATGAGGTGTTCAGTGTATATTAGTACTTCTGGATTTAACTGAAAAGAAATCTGTTTTGAGCTAAAAGTCATATTTAAAAAGAGCCAAATATTTCTTGAGGACGCCCATGTTTTTTGAGGTGGGTGAAACATTTCCATGTGTATTTTTTTGCAGTTTGTGGATTTAAGTGTGCTCTTTTTGGTAGTAGTATTTTAGAGTAATAGCATAATAATAAAAAATGGCAACAGACCTCCAAAAATGAATCAGAAAGGCTGTCTGTTCTGGATAGTAGCATGGATTCTAAGGAGGCAGTAGCAGAGAGAGCAAACAATGAAGCTGCTGGATATCATGAAGAATGACTCATACCCTTGCCATCCTGCAAAAAGCATCTTCAGCATAAGGCTCATTCCATCATGGTTGTCCAGGAAGTGTGAGGTCTTTTTTTTACCAGCCACTAGATGCTGCAACATAATCTCTTAGTATACTGTAATGTATGTGATTTTAATTTGTGTTGTGTGTTTATCTGTGATTGATCAGGGATTTATCCTGTCTTGTGCCTGATGGTTGCAAGGATAGACTATAGATTTGCAGTGATCCTGCCCTAGATAAACAGGTTCAGAAAATGGATGGATTAATGGATGAAATGGATGGGTGGATCGTTAAATGCATATAGGCATAATAAATTTAAAATGTTTGATTTGTTCTTTTGTTTGGTTTATTTCTTAATCTTGAATATCATCGCATCTTACAAGAGCACAGCATTCCCTTCAGATCAATACAGTATCTATCTATCTATCAAGTTAAGCAGCAGAGATAAGGTACAATGATTTTACTGGGGTCCAATAGACAGTGATGTAGCAACCTTTACCAATTCACCAGATATTTTGCATTCAGTTCAATATGCACAACGGCGTCCCAACAAAGCATGTATGTATTATTGGTCTATCTAAAGAGTTGGTCAGTTTCCCCATCAGGTTGACTCTTGTCTTTAACTTTACTGGCATTTTGTCAGATGAGCTTGATATTAACGTCTTCAGCTCATAAGCTGATTGCTCAATTAAACACCTGGCTCATGATTCACTCCAACATTCAGCAAATGAAAAACATTTGACATGCGAGAGGCCCACAGAATTACAGTCTATGGAGATTTCACACATGAAGAGCTCAAGTGCACAAACAAGCTTTCATTGTCAGTCAATACACCACCACATCACTCCATTACTGTTTCTCATGCTTAATTGCATTCAAATTGATCATTTCAATGAACCATTTGCATAGTCAGTAATAGTGTTCTCTCAAGAGCTCATATTTAGATCAGATCCTTGCTTTCTGAAAGAGCCTGTTTCAAAAGTCTTACTATTACACGAGCCTCAAATTTGCCAGCAGCTGCTTTTTTGCAGAAATGCTATTTCTGAAATAAAACTAACTAATGACAATAAAAAGAGGCATCAGAATGTACTCAAATGTGCTCACAGACAATCATTGTATAGACACGTTGCTTAGCCACAAGCATGAAATAGTTTAATTGCATTTTGAGAAAATCCTGTTGCTTCATTTTATTTAAAGAATTAAGATGTAAAATGCAAGAAAAGATTAAAATCTTGCCTTTTCACTTGGCGATAAATAAATGCCAATTAAGATAATTCGTAGTCTCTTGGCAATTCAGATTTTATTAATATGTGAGTGAGCGATTTAACAGTAATAATTAGGCTAACAAAAAGGTTTACTCATGCTATTGACCATTCATACTATTTATTCATAGTGTTTACTCATACTATTGAGTATGAGACATTAAAAGAGAAATGTTACGAAATGAGTAAAATATATGACAAAAATGTATTTACTTGGTGTGGAAATTAGATCCATCCATCCATCCATTTTCCAACCCGCTGAATCCGAACACAGGGTCACGGGGGTCTGCTGGAGCCAATCCCAGCCAACACAGGGCACAAGGCAGGGAACCAATCCTGGGCAGGGTGCCAACCCACCGCAGGACACACACAAACACACCCACACACCAAGCACACACTAGGGCCAATTTAGAATCGCCAATCCACCTAACCTGCATGTCTTTGGACTGTGGGAGGAAACCAGAGCGCCTGGAGGAAACCCACGCAGACACGGGGAGAACATGCAAACTCCACGCAGGGAGGACCCGGGAAACGAACCCGGGTCCCCAGGTCTCCCAACTGCGAGGCAGCAGCGCTACCCACTGCGCCACCGTGCCGCCCGGAAATTAGATTAATTGGTAAAACATCATATGGCAAACATTACCTGTATCTTTTGCCTTATTTACTTTTGAAACACACATTAACTATTATAGCAATTTATAATATCCATCCAATATTCAATATTTAATCCATTTATAATATATGTATTTTCTCTACAAAAATCGTATTTCTTGATCATCTTTCTTTAATATACACACTGCATTGCCTATCCACATTTCTATGAAAGAATGTCTGGTTTTGACATGTACTTGATCATAAATACACAAATCTTATGAAATGCTCCAGGATAGTGTTTATCTACAAAGAGCTGCTTCTCTGTAAGGAACTTTCATAATGGGAACCTTATTGTGATGAAAAATCCACTTACTTGCTGTAAGCGCAGGGCCAGTGTGCAAATCATTTCAATTCAAAGTATCATTATATGGCAGTGTTCTCTGGAGGCAGTCTGTGAGTGCCTATAAAGATTTGCAAAAATAAAACAGGAACATAAATACACAAAAGCATGCAAAACTTTTCATATATAAATAAGCACACATATCTACTTAAATGTTCAGCAACAGATTAATGACAACCAGTTTACTGCACCAAGGGAGGAACTAAGGAAACATCTATCTGGAAAATTAAAGAAGTTTAGAAATATAAGAAAAAATAAGCTAAGAGACAACATTGCCAGCTAGCAGTCAGGATATAGAGCAGTTTGAGAGCATTTCAAAGTCTGATTTCTCCGTTTTCTGTGCATTTGTGTTTAATCTTATCCTTAAGTCTTTTCCCAGTTTGGTTCCTGATGGTCATGAGTTTCTTTCCAACTTGTGATGTCACAGAGACATTTGATATAAAAATTAGTGTACTAACAATGCATGCCAGATATTTGATTTGCTCATGAGAAACTCTTGTTTTGCTTCTCTTTCTCCCTAAACTAAATGGCTTAAAAACAAAGAACAAAAGCAGAAAAGTTCTTCTAAACAAACAAAGCTCCATTTATATTCATGTTATAATTTACCAAAATTAAAGCCTCTTTTTATTTTTGTTTGTTAAAACATACCTTTGTTGCTCTAGACAAACTTGGAAAGAGTTCAGAGCTTTTAGTTTTGGATTCAGTCTTTTCTGGCTTCAACACAAATGTGCATTTTTGTGCTTGTGTTGAAATCTGACTTGCCCTGGCCATCTGGATGCCCAGCTTTTCCTGCCCATCCAAAAATATCGTAAATTACCTGCTAAAGTCCCTAAGTGTGATGTAATAGTTCTATCACTACTGATGCCAAAGTTTCCCGAGCACTATGACAAATTGTCTTATGTTTAGGAGAAGGACATGAGAGGAAATAGAGAACTGGTTAGTGTGGTAAAGTGAGGTCCGCAGCTGATCAGCATCATTTTAAATAAATGATTGCTACATTCACAGCTTTAAGGATGGGGCGTGGTAGCATGGCAGGAGCGGTTCCTGGGGTGTGATACGGGTGATCCTGCACTTAAGTGCTTGGGTGCAGAATCATCCGTGGCTGCAATTGATGCTGGGAGCTGCTAATCACCACACCTGTGCCACATCGCCATTTTAAAACGTGAATTGCAAGTACGAGATGGGGGAAGAAGAAAAAAAGGCAGAACGGAGGTTAGTGAAGGAAGAAGGCAGGAGGCGAAAGAGCGAGCAAGCAAGTGAGAGAGGAATGGGAGCAGGCTCGCTGAAGAGAAGGCAGGCATCTGGGAGGACAGCCCCTATAAGGAGTGTATGGCCGACACTCAGGGGCAGTCAGAATGGGTTGCTCCCACTGAGCTGTTTTGAGGAACAGGAGTGACCAGGAGTTTGACCAGCTCGCTGCGGGATGCAGTGGGGGTCGAGGAGGCTTGGTGGGGGAGGGAGTGGCCCAGCATGAGCACCCGGATCTTTGGGGGCCTCTATGTAGCCAGGGGACGGAAGACAACCAGACCTGATGAAGGTCACCTGCGTCTGCTAATAGGGCGACTCCTCTGCTGCGAGGCCCATGAGGGGTAAGCAGAGGAGGACCCAGATAAAAGCAGAAGGCACTGGGGTTTTTTAAAAAAATGATTGTTCCTGCTAGTATTTTAACCTTGTTTTAATGGGATTTTTTTTAACCTCCACTTTTTCATATGTTTTTATGGATTATTTATTTATGGACTTTTTTGAGACACTGCACTGTTTATTCGGACACTGTTTTGATTCTTTTTAATAATAATAATAATAATAATGCATTTTATTTATATGGGCACTTTACATTAGATAGATAGATAGATAGATAGATAGATAGATAGATAGATAGATAGATAGATAGATAGATACTTTATTAATCATTAGCAGTAAATCTCAAAGTGCAACATAAAACAATAATTATAGCATTCTTGTTAATATGCTTTCCTAAATAGAAAAGTCTTTAGCTGTTTTTTAAAACAACCCACAATCTGCTGTGTTCTCAGGCTCTCTGGTAGGGCATTCCAGAGCCGTGGAGCAGCGGCTGTAAAGGCTCAGTCACCCATTGTATGAAGTTTGGTCACAGGGGAGCAAAGGCGGTGGGTATTTGTAAAATGGAAGTTTCTTGTAGTGGATTGTAATATAAGGAGTTCTTTAAGATATTGTGGAGCATTTCCATGGATACACTGGTGAGTAAACAAACAGAGAATGTATTCGATACGGAGATGGACAGGGAGCCAATGAAGTGACCGAATGATTGGTGAGATATGTTCTTATTTCCGCACCCTCATCAGGATTCTTGCAACACTATTTTGAATTTGTTGGAGCTTTTGAAGGCTCTTGTTGGGTATTTCAATGAGGAGTACATTACAATAATCCAGTCTGGATGAGACAAAGGCATGAACCAGCTTTTCAGCATCACAGAGGGAGAGGTAGGGACGGAGTTTGGCTATGTTTCGGAGATGAAGGAATACAATTTTACAAAGGCACTGTACACTTTTTCAGCTCATCATGACTATCAACGTCGGTTTCAAGGGGTCCCATTATGGAAGAGGGATCATGGACCCAGACTCGCACTGTCACAGTTACTAACAATCTGACATTATGAGTCTGAAAATTTCTACATTACCGAAATACCTAACAAATGTTTCTGAAAGCCAAATTAGCAGCTTTAATTAGCTGTATTATTCTGCAGACTGTTCATCCCATTCAGTAGACTTCTCTAGTCTTAGAACTGTTTTGTTAATCTAAGCCAAAGACCCAAATGAGAAAACTGGTACTATAATGTGACCAAGGAAGAGGAACATTGTGACTATGATAGCAAAGCCAAGCACATATTATAAACAATGTTCATATCATGGAAAAAGTACAAGGTTTTGTTTCCCATTTAAATATACAGTACTTCTCACATGAACATTACTAAAACAGAAAAATGAAAAGCAAATATGTTGTTAATAAATTCATAGTTATAACTCAAATCAGGCAATACAATTCTTGGGTATTTCATTCCCAGTGTAAATATTTTTTTTACAAAAGCTATTTAAAATATGAATAGTGAACACTTGAAAGATTCTTTCCAACGCAGTGTGTGGCTGACAGAAGTCTTCAACAACCAGCACATTTTCAGCTCAGTCTGTGATGCAGCAACCCCCAAGACATACTGAGCATTCATTCTGTTTCTTTATTTGTTCTTTAAATATACCAGTGTCGAAAACCCAAATTCATACAATTAAGTTGTCCCAAAAGCTGCAAAACTGGGGAACTCTGCCTTCTTCATGGAAGGTGCCCAAAACTCAGTGAGGTTGCTGGAAAAGTGTTTTTGTCAATACTTGCTTGCAGTGAAACTTGAGTTTCAATCAATGCCCATCTCAACCCTATTGTCTAGAAGTGTTAGCTCACCCACAACATATTCTTCAAAAACTTTGGGGTGATGAAAGTACTGTTCAAAGGTCTTCTGAATATATCTAATTTCACATCCTCAAAGAGAGGAATAGCCATCTATAGGAGAAGCTGGACACAAAGGAAGGAGAAAAGCACTTGTACCAATTGTCCAGACAGAGGGACTGAGTGGGGAAGGTCCTGCTGCAGGCCAGAGTAATAAAGGATGCCGATGGAAATTTGCTGACAAGCTGGAGTGTGTGTTGAAAAGGTGGAAGGAGTTACTTTAAAGGACTATTGAATATAGAAAATAAAAGAGAGTGTAGGTTGGATGAAGTAGAGATAGTAAATCACAAAGTATTGGGGTTCAGCAAGGTGAAAGTGAGGGAAGCTATAAAGAGGATGAAAAATGGAAAAGAAGTTGGCCCAGACAATATACCAGTGGAGGCATGGAGATGTTTAGTTGTGATGGCAGTAGAGTTTCTAACTAGATTGTTCAAGAAAATCTTGAAAAGTGAAAGGATGCCTGAGGAGTGTAGAAGAATTATATTAGTACCAATTTCAAAAATGAGGGAGATGTGCAGAGCTGCAGAAACTATAGGGGTATAAAGCTGATCATCCACACCATAAAGATATGGGAAAAAGTGATGAATGCTAGGCTAACAGAAGAGGTAGCAGTCTGTGAGCAGCAATATGGTTTCATGCCAGGAAAGAGTACTGCAGATGCGATGTTTGTTTTAAGAGTGTTGATGGAGAAGTACAGAGAGGATTAAAAGGAATTGCATTGCTTGTTTGTGCACTTGAAGAAAGCATACGACAGGGTGCCAAGACAGGAGTCATGGTAAAAGTATAAATAGTACTACCACCATGAATGTTACCTCTCCTGTATTGACACAGAAGAGAAATTCTTCCTGGATGTCATCATCATGTATGTATTTTGCAAATATCATCAACCAAGGGATTCCAAAAATATCTTCAGACTCACCAAATGGCATGCAAACTTATGTGTGCTCATGTTTTTTTCTACAACAGGTACTTGTATATGCTCTAATATGTTTTTTATCCTTTTAGTATCACTATCATTTGGCAGTGGGTCAGAATCAGCTTTCCTGTTAGCCTGGTCTAATCAACTGTTCGGCAATTGTGTCAGCCTTCTCAGTTTTGACAAAACAGTATGAAGAATAATTTGAATAGATGCTGTGAATGCTGTCCTGTTTCTCTTAATGGATATGAAAACATTTATTAATATTGCCAACAGACATACATTTAAATGAAAATCGGTATTCTAAAAGAAAAAGTGTGAAAAAAATGTTCCCCAATTACTTTAGTGGTCAATAATAGTAATTTTCTTAGGTCTTTTCTCTATTGCGTAACGGCAATACCACCATTCAGGAGCATAACAGACTCTGATGTGCTGCTTATTGATTGTGGTGTCAGCCATAGAACACACACTTCATAGCCAGATTGGCAGTCTTACATTCTAACAAATGAACATTATGTTAAACTTTAAATATTTTCTGTGTCTAGCTAGCCAGCTAATCAAGCAAATGATGCATTTGTGTTTTCATCCACAAGTCGATAAAACAACCAATTGGCAGAAATCCTCCACAAAATAATGTTGCCTATAAGTTGTTGGTACGATATACTAGACCTTGCAAGCTACGCATAGTCTGTACCTGTCATACAAACTGATTAGCTACCTCAGTCGACTTACTTTTCTACTGTTTTTTCTGTGTGCACTTCAAGATCTCCCTTGTCTTTTTGAATGCTGTGCTTTGTTGAAAATTGCATTTTGATCTTGTTAAATTTAGGCTTTTGCTACTGAAGACAGCCTCACACCGAACACATTGCATATTGCTTGTCACCATTTCTGTAAGATTTAGTGTCGTCAAGAAATACATTTTTGATTATGGTTTTGTTTTGACATTTCATATTATTGCCCTTCACTTCACAAGCTTGTCTTTGTCCTACTCTCTACTCCACCTCACTTGTGCTCTCCCCAGTTTCCATACATGTCTGTGCTGTCAACTACATCAGTTTGATTGTTTCACTCATTTTGAGTGGAGAATTGGTCTTGGGTGGGAATATTTACAATGTTTTCATAGCAGAGAATAAAAACTTTCTGCAATTCATCACTATTACAATATGCTGTTTAGTGACACAGTTTTTGGTTTATATTAACAAATAAAGGGTGGTATAGCATGCACATCAGAATTTATAACTTAATAAACTTGGGTAATTTTAAAAAACAATTCTGTAGTAACTCATCACCGTCCAATTTTAGTCACGACCTATAGCTTAAGAGCTAAGTGTATTAGCTAAAGGGAGCAGAACCTTGGCTCTCTTTATATTCAAGTAAAGAAATTTTCAAATCACTCCAGAACTTAAATGAAAGTCAACAAAGAAACCAACAAAGAAACCTAAAAACAGAAGTTTTTAAGTAATTAACTGCAGGATAGCCAGTGAGTAAATAAACCTTCACTGCAGTCATTTCTACTTATGACAAATACATGAACCGGCTTTTCACTAGAAAGAGGCTATTATAGTCTTCCATCATTTCATTGATGTAAAAAACTGTGTTAGCTAATTAGTACCAAAGACAACGTGATGATGTGAGCCTCACTGTTAAGATAGTGAGGATTAAAAAATTTCCAGAGGGAGCACCAACTAAAGCACAGAAATAATATTTAGTGATGGTCTGCTCAATACTGACTTGTTGACAATGTGTCGAACTTTCGAAACACAGATGTTTGAAGCGCTGCTTCGAGGCTTGTTTCAAACTCGTCTGTCACGTGATCCTGAGGCACACTAGCACCATGACGTCACTGGCATCTCTCCAGTCAGGAGCTGATTTGGTCAGCGAATCCACTGCAGGCCTTCTTTGGCCAGTGTTGCCTGGTCCACTGTTTTCATATCCAATTTGTGATCATTGTCCGTGGGAAAAAATGGCCTTTTAGGGTTGTGGTTTTTTGGGCTACATTTTAAAAATCAGTGCACTATTTTGGGCTATTTTTCAACCCTCTTACAAAAAATTTTTACATGTTTTTCATCCATCTGGCACCCAATTCCCTGCTATTCGCATTTGATTGTTCTTTACTGTTGTAAAATCTCCTCCTTTGTGTGATGGTATGTACCCATTCTATCACTCTTAAATAGTAAATAGTAAAAGAGGTGGCCTGTCCCATCTGCACATCATGTTCTGACATGAGTTTGAATCTTGAAATTCCAGCGGGTGGGACTTGCACATAGAGCACAGTCAAAGCAAAAATAAAGATATAAAAAAAAACAGTTACGCTATTTCTCAATAATTTAACAAATACTTCTAGGAGACATTCTGAATGATTCACGCGAATACCACGTTTCTTAGTGTAGAGTCTTGTCTACTTAAATTGATGAGCATATTTGGTGTAAGGCAGCTTACATATTGTAACTGTCCAGCTTCTATTCTATTCCATGTTGATCACATCAGAGTGGCCGAGAGACATTTTACATTAGAATTTACAAAGCTGACGTGAACATCACAACAGTATATGCACAAGACACTCCTCAATAAAAGATAGTATTAATTTCATATCTGTAGCTAATACGTATTGTTGAGTTCTAAATGCAATGTGAAAAGAAGTATGGTCTGCGTAACTAATTACAACTGTCTTCAAAACAGAACCAGTGCCATTGATTGCATCCTGTGGAGTTTGTGGGAGGTTTGGGGCTTCTATGTCAATAAGACAAAAAAGTTGAAAAAGAAACAAAGCAAATTCATCCAAAGATCATACAGATCACTCAAGTACTGGCAAGAAGGAGCAGCTGGATAAGCACATCTAGACCTAAACATTCAAAAAAGCACCTGATATTGTCAGCAACGTCCGTGCCTTGTGAATGCATTGTATCAAAGGCTGGTGAGGGATCAGTAAATAAGAAGTTGTTCGAACTGCAGCACATCAGAATAAATCATGGATGTAGAATTAAAGGAAAACTGAGCTGTTGTTGTTTCTGTATTTTTAAACTATTTTCCAATTAGCTAATCCCAGCCACTGGCACATTTAACATTTTCCTGTTGTTTACCTGTCGTGTTACCCAAAGCAGGGACCTGCTGTCACTTGTCACCAATCATCAAAACTGAGTTTCATTCACGCCCCTAAACCCACAATCATTAGCCATAACAACAATTGAAATCATCAGTCAAATGTTTCACTTTGTTATACATAAGATGCATTTTCTATGCATATACTGTATGTTCAATATTAATAATAGTAAAATGGCAATAATAAAAAAAAAACTACAAGATGCAAATATTTATAAGAGCCTATGCATCAGCATGAGGAGGTGTCTTGTCTCCCATTATGTGAGCTTGTCCACTGTCCCTCAGTCTATCAGCCACACTGGTGTGCATTATGCACGGACCAAATGCAATAGGGAATACTAATAACGTACACCTTCAGAAGTGGAATAAATCAACTGTATACTGAAAGATTCCAATGTCAAATGTAAAAATACAAAGCAAAACATTTCACACAATCAATGAGTTTTGGTAATTAAAAAAACGCAATATAATTACTATATGTGTTATTAGTTTTTTGTTTATTCTCACCAAACACAACATATCTACACAGGCAATGAATATAGGGAATTTGTTTAAAATAATACAGATTAAATTAAAATAAAATACTGTTAAAGTATATTAATAAACAAACTGAAAAACAATGGCCTTTAGGAAATATCAAAAAAAGCTTGTGAGCTGTCATTTAGGACAGAATGCATTGTTAACTGCACACATGATGTTACCGAAAAAAAGAAAGAAAACAATAATACAGCACAGTCCACACAAACTCATATAAATCTTTCTTGATTTTTGATCTTGTGTTTAATTGTCAGTGTCATAGAAATTAAGTCATTTTAACAAGATGACAAGTCTATTTGTCAGGTCAATATAAGCTCCCCTTAAAATGTTATATACAGAATATGAGATGATCTCAATGAAGTGGGACTAGTGAGTAGTGGGGAATAATATATAACACTGAGGAATTATAATATATTAGAATGGGAACGAGCAAAATTGTAACTCAAACAATACTTAACAGTAAATAATCCAACAAGTCAATTTAAGTAAATGAAGAGCTTGTCTGACACCGCTCACAATTGTCATGTTGGATGTTTGGAAGGTGTTGTTTGGCTGAAACTGTTTATAGCGATTTGTCCTAAAAGGAAAATTTCATATAGAAACAAAACCACCCATTTAAGCATGCTGGGCCGTAGTGTATGTTTCTACATTATAAATTCAGTATGACAGCAGTGGCTCCAAACACTCAAATATGAACTTAAGTATGTTTTAAAGTGAAATTCTTAATATATATAATATATAATATAACATATAATAATATATCTTTGACAATATGAATCAAATGAAAACACAACAAGCCATAATTGTCAGCAACTACCTGAATTGTCTTTTCAGTCTGTCACTGAACTATATCAACTGAAATTTATAATGTCAATACAAATTACAAAATGTCACTTGATTGGTACTTATCTATTAGTTGGTGGGCTGCTTTAGCAGGTGGCCAGAAAACACCCATGATTTAGGGTAAAAAAATCTGCAATAAATTATATAGAATCAACTTTTTTAATTAGAAAAAGGCAAAAGTAAAAATAATGCACATTCTGCTATCTACTCAACTAAATCAACCTGTATGCTCCATTAAAGGAAAGTGGACATTTAATGCCCAATGCCTGTCTTTACCTTAATTAAGTTGCTTTTCAGCACATTGGAGAGCTCAAATCAACCCTCTTTTGCAACCTTAAACTCCGTAGGTTCTCTTGATTCTAAAATACCAAAAAAAGATATTACAGTAGGGGGAAGTGAAACAAAAAATCTTCAAGAAATGCAATATGTTACAAACTTTTAAATGTAATTTATATTTTTCTAAATATATCAGAAGACACTCATCAATAATTAAATATCAGATAAACATTTTATTTATTTAATTGTGAGATTCCTGAAATTTGTTTCTCCTTCTTTTTACTACCTTATCATTAGTAATTCTTTTCTAAATATCTTTTCAGATACTTTAACAGTATCTCCTAGTTTAAGAGTATTCTATTGTCTAAAAAAGACTAAAAAGACTATTAAAGCCACACCAAATTGTATTTGAGAAATGATTAATTATTTAACTATGTAGACCTAATTTTTTCCAGTGAAGTGATTTATTCTGCAGTAGAGAATGGTTTCATCTTTAGTGTCCAAATCAGCAGCTTATTCCTTTCTTTGAATTCAAATCTACTCCTTATTATATGAAAAAGGGTCAGGTAGGCTTGGATCTCCATTGGTACACCATTTAACAGTGATGGTATATGTTGTAACCACTAGGGGGGCACAACTGAACCCCAACCCACAGACACAGTAATACCCAACACGATTCTGGATTCAAATAAATGTTTTTTATTTATCTACCATACCTCTTCAATAATCACCCATGCAACAGAACAATAATCAAAGTACAAAATGCTAAAGTTATTTCCTCCTTCCTTCCTCCAAGAGTGTTGTTTGCTACCTCCTGACTCTGCCTTTGACTCTCTGATGTGAGGTGGTGGGCTTCTTTTCTAGCTGGACCTGGGAATGCTTCTAGTGTCACAATGTGTCCTCTTGGAAGAACTTCTGAATCATATGGAAAGCAGGAAGGTCTCCCCACTAACAACACCCTTTACCAGCACCCTGTGTCTCCTTCCAGATTGTAATTCCCAAGTACCCCTGTGTGTATCTAAACTGGGATGCCACCAGAGAACCACTGACACCTGCCATACAGGGGATGGAACTGCTCCTGGCCTCCAGCTTCCACTAGTCCATCAATTTTAGTGCTCCCATCGGGCATGAAGCTGTTTCCTCATCCAGCCAGCAAGCTCGTCTGTCCTTCCAGTCTAGCCTCCCGTCCGGGCAACAAATTATCCTCCATAATGTCCCAGCTCCCCTGATTGGTCAAGTCCTTCTTGACTGAGGGTGGAAGAGAAGAACAATTAAGCAGCAAATTTCAACTCCTTCCTGTTTGCAGTCCTTGAGTCAGTGTAAACCTGCTTGAGACACCTTTCTCCTCTTAATTTCACAATGGTTCAGAAATGGAAGCAACCTAATTGCCAAAGTTAAAATAAAAAATCCTTAACCTATGTGGCTATCAACATTGTTAACTATTGGAGCAGTACCAACATTTTGAACTCTGTTATAATGTACCCACTGATCTAGTGTTTATCCAATCATGCATTTTCAGATTTCCCATTTTTTAGTAAGTTTTCATGTTTTTTATATTTTCTATTGCTCTATTATGACTTCTCTAGGATAAATGATTGCCAGAAAATAGAGTATATTATATACTATATTCTTTCAATATACTGTATATATATATATATATAGAGAGAGAGAGAGAGAGAGTCTTTAGCTCAGAAATTATATTTATTTGGGAATGAATAGGCACCAAGAGGTAAATGATTCACCTGAAACCTTACTGCATAATTACACATTAAATGGCTTATCAAGGAGCTAGAAATTTTAGAAAATAATGCTGAGAAGATCAGCTTACCTCAGAACAGGGTTACATAAGGCTTGTTGGCCAGGTGACTTTAAAAATCATCCTAAAGGTATTCTGACTATTGACATACATTAACACAAAAGAAAACAGCTTTACTTGGAGACTTGAAAACACCTGCATTGTACCTCTTTATCCTAATATGAAAAACTAGTACCTTTTGGTCATCTCTTTTCTTTTATGAACGATACAGTCATCCCTAATACAGCCATAATAAATAAATGTTTTAGGAGATGCATGTGTGTACAAAAAATAAAGAGCAATATGCAGACTTACTAGAGAAATCATGGTAGTGATTCTTTTGACAAAATATTAATTACACAATGCTGTAGAGCACATGAATAAGTGCCAGAGAGAAATTACATTCACAACCCAGTAATTGGCATGGTCATTTTTTTTTTTTGGTGCACTCAACAAGATTTGCTCATTAGACAACCTTACTGATAATTAGTTTGTTTTGATTTTTTGAACCAAGTATAGGAGACATTAAAAGCTATCTAGCATTTACAAAAGTGATCACGGCAAAGTAACAAGCTGTGCTATGAATAATGCTAATATGCTACTGTTGGGGTAATGGCAATTTTACCTTAGGATATGGGAGATAATTAAAAAGGCCTCTCTGGTTTCATGAAGAGTTTTTGTCACACTACTGTGCTCTTATGAAAAGCAAATCTGCAGGTCTGAAGTTTTATTTTTTTTATTTAAGCTTATTTATTTTTGGACCATTGGTTTCTTTTCCCATTTGGATATTAAGTTAATTAGTTAATTAATTATCTAATTTCCCATTGGGATTAATAAAGTATCTATCTATCTATCTATCTATCTATCTATCTATCTATCTATCTATCTATCTATCTATCTATCTATCTATCTATCTATCTAAACTCTTCCATCTTTCAAAAACTGGCAAGAGAACATTTATTGTTGTGCCGACTTCAATTTTTTTTCCGTCCACTAATTAGCCAATAAGATGTGCATCTGCCAGCTGAAAAAATTAGGGTGCGTAATTTCGTAATTCACCCCAATTTATTTTCTTTGTGAATCCAGATATCTTAATGAAAAATAGATGAGTTTCTGAGACTTATTTCCTCAAAAGGAAAAACGAGAAAAGCTCAATTAATTATAAATATGCCATTCTTTTTTCAGGGATGACTTTTATGGCTGGTTTAGAATTTTGAGGTTTTAAAGCAATCTAAAACATTTAGATTTGGCATTTAATAGAAAATAATGCTGTTAAAGGTAACATTATTATAATGATTTTAACAATATGCATTTTGAGTATGACAACTTCTTAAGTGTGGCTGCCTTACTCTGGAATACTGCATTTGATTGCCATATATCCTTTTGCCAACATCTGATATTTCAATTTTTTTAGTATTTATATATATATATGCAAATATTTTGTGCTGAATTTCTCTGTCAACCATGCTAATATGGTTGTTGGGGCAAGATACAATATTTACATGTGTAGATACTGACTTTAGTATGTCTGGTGAAACCCATTTTAAGTTAAAGGATACATGATGTATAAATCTATTACATCGAGGTTGACTTATTTAGATGTATATAATCCAAAAAGCACCTTTTGCGGTAGCTATGTCTGTCTTTATGTCCGTTTGTCCATCTGTCCTCTAGAAAATACTCTGACCCCTGTCGACCAAATTTGTTGAAATGTGGTACACTTATTCTTCAAAAACATTTGTGTAGACAATTCAAATTTTCCTGAGATATTTCAAAGAGACCGAGCTCTACAAAGTTTTGAAATTTGAAATCCTCCCTTGGAAAACCCTTGGTGAATCTGCACACTCATCTAACTTAAAAGACAACAAAATTCCAAGAGACTTTGAAATACTTTACTGTTTCAATTTTACCTTGATAGTGGGAACACCCACTTGTATATTTTGCATGTTTTTCACTTTTTTTTACCTTGTATAGCTGCTACTGATGGCAAACAGATCCCCAATACAAGTTAAAGAAACATAAGCAGACTGCATGTATAAGGTAGAAATGTGTTGTCACAAGCTGTTTCCGCAGGCTTCAGGTGGGCAGACAGTCTTCTTTCAACAAGTCCATCTAGGCATGCTCAACAACCTCTGCATCAGCAAATTGTTTCTGATTTATGAAGTCTTGCCAACTGCTTCAGCAAACACAGAGGAGATCTGTACATCAGCATCTCACTGTTCCCAATACTTAAGTCATAACAGGTAAGTTAAATGATCTCCCTAACCATTAAAGTATGAAATGCAAGCAATGAAAACAAAAGGTTATCTAAATATGAATGAAGGATCCTGAGATATTTTAGCTGTTATGCACAGAGTACATAAACATTTACTCAGTATTAACTTTACACTAAACTCACCTCCCAGCTCCACTGTCTTTAAATTATAATAATTCACTATTTCGCTGACACTATAATTTACTAGGGTGACTAGACAGCCCAACTTCAGATTATGCATTCTGATAAATAAATAAAGATAAACTAAAATGTCTGTTTTAAAAAGCTGCCCATTTAATACATTTTTTATCCCGGGTAAAACATTGTTTTGCCGAAACAAACATTTTCACAATATACTTAGAACAGCATACATGAAACTAAAAGGGTCTATGATCTTCAATGTAATTTACATAATAATAGTACAGGCAAAACTCTGAGGGGGGCCACTTGATTAGGAACTTGAGTTATATATAACTTGAGTTATATTTGAAGAGCATTGCAAGAAGTAAAGAAGCAGACAAACAATAAGAGTATCACCATTTAGTGTTTCCACTTCAAGCACTTTGTGGAATCATATGTGTTTATTTGTGAAAGATTTTTTTTCTGTGCCCTGATCCCTCTCTGATGATGATGAGATAAAGCAGGCTTTAAACAAATAAGAATAGGTTTTATGGGTGGTTTTGATGCATTTGGTTGCCCGCAGTTGGCATACACCTTGATAGACATGAAACCGAAATGGACTGGGCAATGAGGACACATTACAACAAGAGATAGGTGCAAATAGTGATTTTTAATTTAAACAGTGCTCAAAAATAAGTAAAGTTAAATGCATTCTTTTTGATAACTAAATACATAATCCATGATAAAAACAGTGCCAATGTGGGGGTTAAATTGTATATAAATAAACAATCTGAGGTTAAAACAAAGTCAGGAGCTGTTTTTTTTTTTTATACAACCACTCATGAGCTTCAGTACCTACTTCTAAAAACTATGTCTCCTCTACTCACCTCTTATGGTCTCCTCAGTGAGAGGAGATGTCTTCCAACAGGAATAGTCAACCCCTTTATCCGGCTTGTGCCACCCCTGTGAGGCCTGCTTCCTTCTGCCACCTCCATCCCTCAAATCTGTGCGAGTCTTGCAGAGCAATTGGTCACTCCAGATACTCTGGACACTCAGCAGGAGTGACCCTATCTTAGAGTGACACTGCTCCACTCAGGTCAGCGTTACAAATCTCCTGCCTCCTCTTCATAGCAACACCAGCTCAGCATTGACTCTGCTTCACTTCTGTAGTTTCTCTTTCCTTTTAAATTCCAGACTCTTTTTCTTTGTTTCTTTTTTTTCTTTTTCTTGTTTTTTCCAGGCTCCTTTATACTCCTGTGTATGTGGTGTCCTAATTGCCATCTGCAGGATGCCAAAGTGGAACAACTGACCTAATTCAGCTCACCTCCACACCAAAGACCCCGAAGCCACACTCACGGAACCTAAGGTGCAATGCTTTTATTTTTAAGACCTGCACACTGCCACGGACCCCTAACGTGTAATATTACATTTTCCCCTCCTACAGGTTGCGACCATAGCGTGTTCCTCATGCACTTGCACTTAATATCACTAAAAGCAGTCCTAAAATCCCCATGCTAAAACAAATCCAAGCCCTTTTTTAAAAACCAGACATTAAAACAATATTAACTTTGAAAGACACAATAAAACCAACAATAAATAATTGGGACATTAAAAGTTCAATTATTTAAAAAGTCCATTTTGGCTTGGGCAGTGGGTTCCTTTTGAAAGTCTGGTACTAGGTTCTGTTGCTGTTCGCATCATCATCTTCATTCTTCACTGCCAGTAATTAAGCCCAATGTTGCCACCACTTGTGATGCCCCGGTGTGCCCACAGCTGACATGTTCCTCTTCAAACCAGGACATCAACAGACATGCATACATACGACATAAGTGTCCTGGTATCAGACTTCGAAAATCTGGTCACACTGTTATTTACTATTCAACAGATATCCATAATTGTTAGTCTCTGTAATGAAGATTGCCTTTCACTTCTGTTATTTCCTAATATTTGTCATAACTGAATAGCTTTGCAAGAAATTACTATGGCCAGATATGCTCAAGCAAAGAGAGAGTTGTCACTATGTATGACTATGCAATGTACAGTATGTGTGCTGTTTATGTGAGTGCGTTGTGGTGTGAAATTTTGCCTAAGTTGATAAATATTTTGTATGTCTTTATTTGTAACTTGGAAAAAACAATGTAATATTAGTGTTACATTATTGATAATAACAGCAATGGTTTGATGATTAAGAACCCCTTCCCCCCTTTTAGGAATGTCTTTGTAATTTACGACAGGGTTGGAGGAAGTGCCTCAAACAAGTTTGGCAAGTGTTTCTCTGCAGGACTCTCTCAGTCAACCCAAACAGTCTAAGCTTCACCTTAACATATGGTTTTTGGGGCAGGTGTGAAGGTATTCTATGCCCCATTGGTCTGAAATATGGCTGTTTGGAACTGGCTTGTATCCGAAGCCTTTAAGTATCATGATGCCCTATTGGCTCTAGGGGTTGGACAGAAAATCTATAAATTTGCTTACTTTACCTCTCTCTCTCACACACACCATGAACTGAAAAGGACAACACAATGAAGAGCACAGCTTGGCAGCCATACTGAGATAGGCATGTGGCCTGTTCTGAAGAAAGCTGACCAAAATGAGGACTTAACTAGAGACATTTTAAGTAAGTAACAAGTCTGTGTGCCACCTGAAACTACATATCAGCATTTATCAGGTTCTATGGTTGCCAATATTCAAATGTACTTTGCATATTATTATTTATGAATATTATCAATAATACATTATTTAAAGTGTAACTTAACTCCTACTTGTCTTTTACTGCACCTAATTGGCTGAGGTTATAAATGTAGAAGGGAAGGTGGCAAGAAGTTATATGGTACAATACCTTATAAACAGTGGTAAGTCTGTTAGATTTTAGGCATTCTGACAAAGGCTACATATTAATAATACAACGGGAAAGTAGAGTAATATATTACTCTATGAAGACAAAACAGTGCGTGAGTGAGAGTGGTGTTTATGATGGACTCCAGGACTGTTTTCGGCTTTTTGTCCAATCCTGGTGAGATAGCCTTTGCCCCCCTCAACTTTGAAATGGATTGAGAAGGTTCTAGAAAATGCCTACTTAACTCAGTTCCTTCAAGAGCTACAATGCCTGCATAGCCCTAATATGCACCTGAATGGCATGTCATGTGTACATTTTCTAACATGTTTATATAAATTACCAGAATACCTGTTCTCCAGAAAAGTTGGGAGAACTAGGCTGGTCCTGTCGGATCATACTGTTTTTCTGCTGTATTTACTCCACTCTCTGGTCAAATGCAGCTGAGTTGCCCCTGAATCGTGCTCTTTCCATCCTATGTACTGTACGGTCACTTGTGTTTCGTCTATTGTTTCAACTGTATTCAAGATCAAAATGTTAATAATGAGATACCGAAGTAATCGACCCAATCTCATGTTCCTGTCATTTGTGAATGATTCCCAGTTCAAAATTAATTCAACTTTTGGGTACCTTTTAAGCAAAGGCATTCCTGATGAACTCGCAACTGTTCTACCGTATGAGAAAGTTTTATTTTTCTTACATAGCTACTGTAATAATTATGCTTTACACCTTTCACATTCCTTTTGCTATTATGTTCTAACAGTGTTTATTTCCCAGTGCTTTGTCCATCCAGTCATTATCCAAACCTGCTTATCCTGAACATGGGGAAGCTGGTGCCCATCCCAGCATCTGGCACAAGGCAGGAACAATCCATGGACAGGGAAACAGTCAATGAAGTTTTAAATTATATTTAATGAAACATGTTTTAGAGTGGCTTTGAAAATAATTCCTATGTATTTTGTACTTCAGTTGTTGCTCCTCGGTTTTGGAATAACTTGCCTCTGCGCATCAGGCCTTCATCCTCTATCTTTTTAAAAGTCGGCTTAGACCTACTTGTTTTCTTCTGTCTTTCACTGTGTATGATGGGATTATGGTGGATGTTATAACTGGTTGTTTTATTAATCTGCTTTTGCATGAGTGTTTGTATTGTGTTTATTTTAATGCTTTTTTGTACAGCACTTTGGCGCAACCTGTGTTGTTTTAAATGTGCTTTTATAAATAAATAATCTAATCTAATCTAAATCACTTGGTGATGGTGCACTTTGTGAAAAGTGTTTTATTAAAAAAAACATGAATGCACTGAGGCACATAACAGAGCATTCCATATTTCACAAATATTGAATAAGACATTGTTCATGCTCAAATGTGGATCAAGAATGTTCAGACTGATCTAATTTTGGTTGTAGCAAAGAAACAGAATACAATTATACCTTCTGTTAGTAAAATAGGCAGATATCTGGGCAACATGTATTTTGCTGTGCCTCTTTCGATTTGCCTGTGAAATACAGTAAATGCCACTGCAGTATTATTACAGGAACGAGCAGGTAAATTATTAATATATTCATGGTTACTATTCTTGGTTTGTCATCTCATGGTGATGGCTAAAATACAGCTGTGACAGCCCAATTTTTATCCACAAATTTTCTTTTTCACTCTGTATTTTTGTTTCCAAAATACTTTTGAGGATCAAGGCTATAATCTCATAAACATGTCAACCAAAAGAAATAACATCCGTAATATCATTTAAATGCAAAGGACATTGACAGCTCAATGAGTCTTTCAGATTTAGTGTGCATCTTGTCACATCCAAAATGAAGTTTACTTATATCTACCGCAATAAGTGCTAAGCAGCTGCAGTGTATAATAAATGCCACCATTATGAAGATCTTGGTAATTCTACATTTACAACCTTTAATTGTGGTTATTTTGTAATTGATGTATTTCAGAATGTTGGCTATTAATACTGATAGTTTGAACAGCACAATAACTCATGACTGCAGGCTAAGCATTTTAACCCAATGCATTAAAAATAGCAATAGCATATATTTTCATGTTACCTGGAGCACTGGTCAAGACCACCAAATTCCTTGGTGTACACCTGCAGCTGGCCTTACTTGTCAATTGACACCACCACTTCCATAGCCAAAAAGGTGCAGAAGCATCTCTACTTCCTTAGGTGGCTGAAGGCAAGCCTACCTCCCCATTCTCAACACCTTCTACAGGGAGACCATTCTAACCAGCTGCATCACTGTCTGGTTTGAGAACTACAGTGTCTCTGACCACAAAGTCCTACAATGGATAATGCACACTGCAAAAAAGATTGTTGGGTCCTCTCTGCCCTACATTGAAGGCATCTTTATATATCCAGAAAGCTTTATGAAGTACCACTTTCACCACAGTCTCTTTGTCTCACTTCCATCTTGCAGAAGGTATTGTAGCATCTGAATCAGTTCTGCCAGGTATTACAACAGCCCTCTACTCCTTGGCTGTCTTGACTCTGAACTCTGTGTTGCCCCCCGCCCTCAGATCTGCCCCCTAGTAGTGAATTTACAGTATATGCAGTACATTTGTTACACTTGTTACTGCTGTTGTTTTTATAAACAGCTGTTATTATTTATTTATTTATTCACTTACCTTTTACTTATCTATGTATCTATCTATTTATTGTATAGTATAGTATACTTTTTTACCTATCTTGCCATTGTCCCATGTTTATGAATATTTTGATGCTGGGGAATGTTATTTTGTACCACTGTAGCTGCAGTACTATGTTGGATGGTACGACAATAAAGCAATTTGACTTGACTTAACTGGATGTGCAGCAGGTTCTTAATACAGTAATAATGCAATTAACAGTCCTTTGAATAGTATAGCATGAAGCTGTGCATTTTTGGGTTAAAATGAATGTAGAATGTGCCAGTAAGTCTTTTAGTACTCCTGAAAACTGTGACTTAAAAATTTGTATCCATTCTAGGTTCATTTCAGATTCGGTGAATGAAAACTTTGCCTGTCATGAATTAAGATTTTTATAGATTGTGCTGTGATTGGCAGAGATCAATTAAGATACGTTTTGAAGGAAAACAGATGTAAGCTAAAATGTCAGCACACAATGCATTAGATTAATAGTAAAAACCCAAAGTGCAACATTAAAATGAAGTCAAATGAAGACCCTTTGTCCAAAGCTAAAATCTTTTCTTAATAATTTTCAAAGTCTTTCCTTTTTCAGTTAGATTTTTTTCAATTTTATGCACAAAGTAATGCTCACCAGTGTTCTTTTGTAATTTATATATAATGACACCATACACATATCTGTGTGTGTGTATCCACGTTGCAACCCAGCATGTCCTTGAAACAAAAGTTGTGTCTCTCATGAAAAACAAGGGCCACACCATATCTAGATTACTTGCAACATAGCAGAGATTAAGGAGCCAGTTTTTAGCTTAAGGTAACTCCCAATCTCCTCACTGTGGTTGCCACTATCCTAAATCCATATTTTTGTATAGACTCCTGAGCACCATCCATTATTGTGATTCATAGTGCCCCCTGCTGGTGGCCTTGTGTCACTATCAATGCTGAGTGCACGTACAACCAGGGCATCTTAAGGCCCAAATTCAGCCCTGCACTGTCTTAGCCCACTTGTAGCTACAATTCTTACTGGACTGTCTGCCACACACCACAATTATTACAAACTTACTCTAGAATGCTCTAAATCTCTGGCTGTCTCAAACTCTGTACTTGCACACATTTACATTTGTGTTGATTGATGTGCTTTTCCCCAGTTTTCATTAGTCCTCATTGTTTGGTTTATTCTCTGTCTACAGGACTATACAGTATATGTAATTATTTATTTGCTTGCTTTATAGTGACATCTGCAAAGGAACAAGGATGATTCTATGAGCTTTTCTCAGGATAAGACCTTAAGATGCATGAGTATATCCTCCAATGTTTTCCAGCCATAGCAGAAGCCACTCAATCCTAGTCAGCTATAAAGCTAGCCCTGTAACAGGGGAAATCTGCATACTCTGCATTGGAATTCTGGTGACAACATCTCTGTGAGAGCTTAGAATAGAATGAACTGAAACCATCCAAAATCAGGTCATAATCTTAGGAAGAACTAAGTCAGTTGTATACTGAACAGTAATAAATAATCAAATATGTCATGCATGCTCTATCCTTTGTTATTTGCACATAAATGCATCTTCATATACACTGACCACCACAGACTCAGTAACACAACACACGATGTAGGAATAAAATAGACTCTTTATTCACACAATCACCTTTAAACACAATACTTTCCTATATAAGCCACCGAACCACAAATAAATCAATATTGTCCTTCCTCCTCCTCCACTGAGTGGCACCCACTGCCTCCCGACTGCTTCCAGTGTCATGTCGTGTCTTCCGGGAAGCACTTCTGGGCCATGATGAAAGTAGGGATGTCCTCCCCCGACAGCACCTTCTACTGAAACATAGGAATCTCAAGAAGGTTTAATTTCCATACTCCATATCCCAAGCACCCCTGCGGGAGTCCCATCTTAGTTCCCACATGAGGAACACTGCCACCTTGGTATGGGGGATGGAACCTCTCCCAAATCTCAGCTGCCACTGGCCCGCCCATTATCACAAACTTACTTCTCTGCTCTGATGGCCAATTCGCCATCTCAAATGTCAGACTAGATATTAATTATATATGGAAGAACTTAGTAGATTTAGGACAAATATATAATTTATTTGACTAAATTTTGCAAACAAAAGTTAACCAGTCACCACATCCTGCGACCACAGTCAAACTGTTTATGTTTTAACATCAGACTGCTATTCCAACATTTCATCAACATTATTAAGGTTAGGCTTAGGGTAGTGGTTAAGGTTAAGGGTAGGGTTATTTTCTTTGAACTAAGACATTTGGAAACACCTGAAGAGTAAAAAAAACTCAGCAATTGACAAGATATTTGCCCTGTTTTCTCTGTTGGGCACCTTGACTCTACAGCCATGTTCACCAGCACTAATAATCAAGTTATACTTTCTCATCTGTTTTGAGATTTTGTGTGTGTGTGTGTCTGTTATAATTTTTCCAAATCAAAACACAAATGGTCATGATCCATCCACTTCTAACAGCACAGCTACACAACTCATCTCATTCTATTACATGTTTACCACATCCCCTTCCTTGATTGCAGCCTGTCACTCCTCAAAGCTGTTTTTAAAATAACTAGACTATAATTAATGGATGGCCTAGTTTATAGATATTAACATGCCATAAGGTTAACATTTTCAGCTCTATTCATATGAAATGCTGAACAAAAGCTTAATTGATGACCTTTTCAGGATCATTGCAGGAGACCAGAAATATTCATATAGTATTCTGTTTTATCATTTATTTTTCTGTTTTGCATTGGCAGCCTTAAACACATATAAGATCTTTAAAAGTAAAATAATCAACACCCCAGGGAGTAAAACAGGTTTGTTCTGAATGCATTTCCCAGCAGGCTATGAACATTTAAACAGAATGCTTGGATCAGTAGCTATCCTTAAAAAAAATGTTTTTATTCTCTCTTGACTGTCAGCTCTGCTTGAGGAAAAAGTCTTGAAATCAGAAGGAAGAAGTGAAAAGGTCATCTAATGAAATTGCAATGTTCTAATTGCAGTAACTGGTGAAAATCGAAGTACCATTTTACCCATGGGAAAAGGTTGTTACAAACATCTGACTCATAGAAATGTCAAAAGTAAACAAATGAGCCACTAAAATGTGCAGCATTCAGAACTATACCCAAAAACAAAAATGTTTTTAGGTTAAATAATCAATTAAAAGTTTCATTGCATTTAATCTTATTAGGTGAAAATGATTATTGGTATTGAGGTAATTGATATTATAGTGTTATTGATTAAACAGATTTTGTTCAGAGGATGTGTTTCTACTAAAATTATTTAGCACATTGTCATTATAGTATAAACAAGCATTTCATGTCACATTATTCAATTCAACTAACTGCACATTTATAGGGTGTAGTCCACAGTTTCTCATTCTGCTACTACCATTAGAAGGATTATTTAGTGTCCTCTTCTTCCTATTTATACAAATTGATATTTATACATCATGATGAACATAAAAAGTTAACATTAATACTCGAGTGGTGAATTGTAACAGAACAATTTGTAGAACTTAATAATGTACAGCATGCATTTGAATTCATACAGTATAGAAGTTTCACTAAAATTAACAGTTAAAGATTCTTTAATCTGTTTTTGAATTTTAGATAACATTCGTATTGTGACACGTGAGTCACTGTCTTGCACCCAAGGGAAGATGCTAAGTCCGAAAGCTTCAAGAAAACCAACTTTATTCCAATTTAAACAGGAACAGTCAGGGTCTTTATTCAAAAGGGAGCTGCCACTTTAATACACAGACACACAGCAAACAAGCAGTGATGGGGCCAAGTCAGACAAGAAATCCGTATTTTGGTGTTGAGGTCTAAAAAATCTCACAACTTTTATTAATATACTGTATATTAGAACTCTCCTGCAATACATGCTTTGGTAGTTTTACAGATCTGACTCAGAGGATGTAATTTGTTTACTTTTGCTACAAACCTTACATATATATACAGTATATCTATCTATCTATCTATCTATCTATCTATACAGTATATTGTATATACATATATATATATATATAGTATATATATATATATATATATATATATATATATATATATATATATATATAATCAGAAGCAACTAATTTAAGTATTAAGGACTCATGCCTGTAAATTTCTCTACCACCATAAAGAATTGCATCTGTAGTTGTGAAAAATTCTCAGACTGCACTTTGATGAGATGAGTTTCCATCAGTGGTAATGATCATTAACTCATGACTGCAAATGAAGATAAGAACACACATTGCTCAGCAAATGCGAAACTTTAGCCACTTGCTAAGTGCAGTTTTTGCAAATATCTAAAACAGGCTTTAGAATTACATTAACTTATAGGCAATGATCTTAGTTCATTTACTTTCTCTTTGTGAAGTCAAATTCAGTATTTGCAGAAATCTGATTATAGCAATTCTCTCATTCCTATCTGCCATTAGATTGAATTTTTTTCTTGTTCTGTCTTGGAATCCATTCTTTTCTTCATATATACTGTATTGTTATTCATATAAATGTTTTTATTGGGCTTTAATAATAATAATAATAATAAACTATATTTATACTGTATATCACTTTTCTTGCTATTCAAAGAAAGCACTTTCATAGACTGAGGGGGACCGTTTCAACCACCACTAATGTGTAGAATGCACCTGGATGATGCGACAGCAGCCATTCTTGTGCCAGTCTGTTTTTCATACATTAGCTATTAGGTGATGAACAAGCAAAAAGAGAGAGTCAATTAGACACAGGGGATGATTATGGGGCCAGAATGGATGAGGCCATGATGGGCAGTTTAGTCAGAACATTGAGTTAAACCTTACTCTTTTTGAAAGATGCCCAGGGATTTTTAATGACCACCTTGAGTCAGGACCTGTTTTATGTCTCATCCTAAGTACAGTACCATTTTTACAGTACAGTTTCTCTGTCACTGTGCTCAGGCACTGGGATCCGCATACAGACCACAGGCTTCACCAACATGTCTTCCAGCACCAACCCAAGCTTTTCCTTTGCCAGTTGGTAACATAAAATGTGCATCCACACTTTGAAATTGTAACAAAATAGCAACAACAAAACAATTGAAACACAAACAGTAATTTTATACATAGCTTGTTTTAAAGAACCATTCAACCCACATTAGGCTCTGCTGGAAAAGCCTCATTTATATCGGCAGGGTGATTGTTGCTATATGTTTTTAGGATGCTCTGTTTTTGTTTTTTTTAGTTGGTGCTCTGGCCGCTGTCTTGTTCAATCATTTTTAGAGGTTGCTTCATATTGGACAGTGTACTGTATGTAGAATTAATTTTATTTTGACTGAAATATATGAAGCACTTGACATTTCTCGGCATTGAGATCCATTTTTAAGCGTTCAGTTTTTAACATATTTGGGGCTTTTCAAATTTGTTTTGCTCCCTTCTCAGTATTTGCTACCAGTCCATTGTTGGTGTCATCTTGCAGACTAAACAACTTTACTAACTATAGATTAGTATTGGTTTTATCATTATTGTAAATTACAAAGAGTGACAGTCCAAGCACAGATCCCTGACAGACTCCACTGATGACCTCATTCCTGTAATCAACTAAAATGTCTTTCCTTGAAAAAGAATGTGTTGCAAGAGCTTTTATTTATTTTATTTCATGGGTGGCTGAGGTAACTACACAACACTGAAATTATAATCGTAAAACAGACAAGGGTGAATCAATTGGCAGAAAAGTACCAGGAGTCTTAACCAAGATATTAAGCTGTTATTCTTTTAAACTGAGAGAGTCTTTATTTTTTTGCACAGACTACATACAGCTAATTCCTATCAACTTTCATTTTCAATTAACATGAGATCTGACACGTTATCAATTTATACATAACAAGTATGAGGTAAGAAGAAATTGATATATCAAAGAAATAAATAACATTAAATAAGTGACATTGTTAAGAAAACAATGAAAATAATAATAAACATTAGTTCTTCACTATATATAAATTAAATGGAGCTACTCTATTGACATACACTTTTTTATTTGTTTTTTATAGGGGTGCCATCCTTGTAACTGCCTTGTAGGATCTGAGGGTTACGTGTGACTGAGACTCCATCTTGTAGGCATCCACACTACCTGACAGTCAGGTTTATTATCTTACTGTTTCTTATTCTCTGCAATACATTCTGCATGTTTGGATCTCACATTAATTCATTATGTCTGAATGATTAAAAACTGTATTGAATTATACTAAATGTTTGAATTATGTTGTAAACGTTCTTCTCTGAGTACTCTGGATTTCCTTGCTCCCCTCCAAGCAATCGAATGATTGTTGACTATATGATACTGTGTTAGAAAGTATAGATGTATGCAAAAATGTGCCCCGTGATGGACTGGTCGCATGGTACAAACCTAGCTTCAGCTTGTGCCCAGTCCTGCCAGGATAGACCCACAACTCAATAATTGGATTATACAGGTTGTCACACATGCACAATTAGGGGACAGCCAAAAGGTCCAATTCAGGGAGTGAAAATGCCAGGAAAAGAGTTAGTAAAGGGTACTAATGCCTTCTTTCCTTCTTCCTACAGAACTACAGAATAACCTCACTTCCGCCTTTCAGATGACCTCACTTCCGTCCCTCCTCGACGACCTCACTTCCTGCCATCCTTGATGACCTCAATCTACTTCCTGCTGCCTCAAAATAAAGAACACTTGTATACAGTTATTCATTTGTCTTTTTGTTGTTTTACAGTAAACAGTATCAGTCAATTGTGATAACTCTGCCCACAGTATACAGTATGGGGCCAATCCCCAAACCTTTATAGTGGCATTCAAGTCTCCTACAAGGTATATCAATGGATGGATTGCTGTTTCTCTGTACATTTCTCTGTTTTATTAAAGAATTCCTCTTTTCATAAAAGAAGCTTTTCCTCTTTGTGCCTAATTTATTAAGCACATATTGCAATGTATAATAAAAAAGTAAAAATATAATTCTTAATAGATGTAATAATAAGTTAAGCAAATGTTTATCATGGCAAAGATATAATATTTTTTAAAAATCAGTCCTGAACACTTGCAAGTTGCTTAATGTTAGCTGGATATGCTGTTGCAAAAGTGCTGTGCCAAAGTCTGCCAGAAGCATGAAATTCTTTATGCTGACTATTTCATGGCATCTTTTCTTACATAGTCTTTGTTATATAACAGATAAAGTACATAGTTTCCATTATGTATATCCATTGGTAGTTCAACCATAGAGACTTCTGATTTAAGACCTCAAATTTGACGTCTTAGATATTTAGACAAAAAAAAATGGAATGTCATTTCACAAAAAAAAAAAAAAAGAAAATCAAAGAAGTCTCAAAACTGGCCAATGCACAATATTTACCAAAGCTTAACTTTGAGCTGTTAATCGAACATAGCTGCTTGTAATGTTATGCAATTGTTAGGAATTCAATTCAAATTTTCACAAAACAAATACATACTGTACATACATTTTCAAATCCTCTTAATCCCAATTACGGTTGGAGGGCAGAGAATATTCCAGCAGCACTGAATGTAAGGCAGGAAACAGCTTTGGCTGGTGTGCCAGGCCATCGCAGAACACACTTATGAACAGACTCTCACTCCCATGACCAAGAGCTATTTTAGGACTGGCAACCACTCCAATAAAAACCTATCTCGGAAAATTGAAGGATAACCAGAAAACCCGCTAGAAAGTACTAGCAGACACAAAGGTAAGTCATATCCTTGATTAAGGAGATTCAATTTAAGTTTGGCTATATTGAAACTAGAGAAAAATAAAAATATTAATTTATTTTACCTAAAAAATATTAAAAAATAGTACCCGCGGGTAAGTAAATTTGAATTTTTCTGTTAATTGGCCCCAGAGGCAGACTTTAATAGTATGTTTGTTCGTGCGATCAGGTTTGCTACCTGCAGTTATTGTATTTATATTGGTAGATCTATGGGTTATGAGCTAACAACATTATAGCTCATAGATTACACATTTGTTTTTTAAAATGAATATTGACATGTATATGTAAGTTTTTGTATCATCATTTATGAGTTTTTGTTACTATTGTTTTCCAAGCATCATGAGTTCATCTTGCAGAAGAGCTCTTTACACTACGCACAGATGATTCTGAATGGACACATAAGCTTTTCAAAGAGGTAATACTACAAATGTATCATCAGTCTTGCATTTTATATAAGGCTGAACTTCAGTGTGTTATACTCAAGTTAAACTGCTGCTCTGGCTGTATCTGTTAATTTCTCATGTTTGTTATTAGTTAATTGTAGTAATTGTTTTGATTGTCCTTTGGTATGTGTTGTGCATTTTCTGTCTCTTCTTGGCATACTATATTTGGTGGCACTTGGTTTGCCTTGAGTTGGTGTTTGTCACAAATGCTGGATGCATTTTCAGATTTTGATAACTTAAACTGTCATTGTATGATCCAATTCAACATGTGGCTGACCTAGAAATATGGGATTCTGTACTTAAAAAAACACCCATATGTACACTGTAAACACAGATGGAAAAAAGTAACGCAGCATTTCCTGGAATAAGAAACCCCAGTTATAACTTATGTACTTTCACATTAATACTTTCAATATGTTTTGGAACTCTGAAAAATAAATCCAGCTTGGGCAGTGAGGAATTGCAATTTGTCAAACACCCAAAAAGCTCATTTAGGTTCAATTTTACCCAACAAGGTCCACGTAGAAGAACACCTGATAAGATTACCATTAAAAAGGCTCTAATTTAAAGCTTAGGTCACAGGAGACAAAGGCCACACTTGGTCAGTTTTCAGGGCATTCCAGAATGACTCAGATATTCCTAGAAGCAAGGGAGGGGGGCCACTGTCACACTGTAGGCAAGCATTCAAGCATCAGCATTGCTAAATGATATTGATTAAGCCACTCCACTGTGTTTCAAATGTATTGAAGTTTGCAGCAGACCATCAGGACTGTTCACAATCTGGTTGTCTTTTGATTAACTACACCAGAGCAGGACTGACATATTGGACTGGTCCGTCTGAGAGATCTGTCATCTATAATACCTGTATCAGTGACAGGAGAATGAGAAACAGGCTTCATACTACTGGCTTTTAAATAAGGTAATCTGTTAGAAGGCCTCTACTCACGCCTTCTGCATGTCCTGAACCTACAGCAGGACAACGCCAGGCCACATGCAACTGCTGTAGCCATAGTTGTCCTTAGTAATGAATGTTAATGTACAGGTGCTGCCTTGGTCTGCCTTCTCTCCTGGCCTTACCTGGCAGTGCACTTTTAAGATACTCTGGATCACAACATCTAAAGACTTGACTTTCTACCTGTGAATGGCCATCACTTTGTCAGGCTCTTCTGCAAGAATGAGAAATTATTACAACTCTGCAGATTCACAGGCTTGTTGGTTCTTTGTGACAGAGGTGTTAGGCAGTGTTGACTGTAATGGGCGATCACAAAAGATACTGAAGGGCTACCAAATGACTGGTGTTTATGTTCACAGTTATTATTATTATCAGGTTTGATTTTTTTTTATGGTTTACTGTTCTAATATTCTCATTTATTTATTTGTTAATTCAGTAATTAAGATTGCAATTTCAGCCAAACAAGAAGTGTTGTCTTTTCTTTTCCATCTGTATAAGCATAATTCTTTATGTCTTCCTGCTTATTTTTAACCCTGTATTTATATTTATGTTTCATTCATTTTTCCAATATTTTGTTTGTAATTACTGTATAGTGCCTAAAGCTATAATGGAATAGTACAGTTAATAAGAAATTAATTTTGGACTGCTGCAACTTTATTTTAGTATTGCTGTGTGCAGAAGAGAGGGGAGATAAATAATGTTTAAGAAATCACCACTTCATAGTTTATTTGATAGTTTATTTTTAAATTGTTCAATAAGACTGTGCAAATTGTATATTGGTTCCATATGAATTAAATCAATTAAAATTAGTGAAATGTATTTTCAGTATTAATGAGTACTGTGCAAGTAAATATTTGTATTTCTCTGTTGCAGAATCATTCAGCAGTAATATATTGCAAGGTACAGCAAAGGCACACAGTAGATATGGATCAATAAACATTGATCCATCCATTTTTCTGAAGCATACTACTAGGTTCTCTTATGACAAATTTATGTAACAATTGGTCTGACAAGAATTTGGCAGTTATAACCACTGATTCTGTAGTGTGTTATATTTTAGCGCACTGGCCCCTGGCAGATACCTATGTTTCATATGAGTTCAACATTAATTCTTTATGATATCCAACAATAAAAGAAAACTCAGGAACATTGATTCTGAACAGGTCCTGTTCACAACACCAGCAGTGGCGATGGCAGATCCAATGCTGCTTTTAATGAAAAATGTTTGTTGCTTGTCATAATAGTAAGGGAGGCCACTCAGCCAAAGCAAGAAGTCTTATAAATAATGTTAGATCAAGTGTCTCCAGATATAGCTAAGAAGTACACACTGGCCAAGACAAAAGATGTTGTCAGTTATCAAAATGAAGACCCAACTGTAGGAGGAGTCCCTTGAGGAGGAGGAGATAACAGTTTTAGGCAGTGTGTTACACATCCTAGCAACGCATTTGATGAAGTAGAAAGGGATGGTGAGACATTGCTAGGGACAATGCTGATAGGAAGAATTAATATTTTGAAAGTTTCTAAATCCAGCAGACATTCCTCAAACTAGGGAGTACTGCAGGCATTCTGTAGTGCTGGCTCATGCCTTTATCTGACGTCATTCTTATGCTGGATTAAAATCAAAAATACTGAAAATGGGCAATATCAATGGATTGCTTTAGTTAAAACATCTTTTCAACAATACAGTACATGGAAGAGAGGGGAGCCAAAACATATGTTACAGTTACTTAGGGATCAGACTCCTCAGTCTTCATGAAAAATGAACAGTTATTGTTGCCAGTGGTCAAATCCCAAATGTATGAGAAACAGTGGGGATTACACTGTATATATTATATATATATATATATATATGGAGCAGTTGATTATCTTACTCTTGCACAGACATGTCTACACCTATTTCCTGGAGACTTCTACATAGCTTATGACCACATGTTCCCAGTTATCTTCTGGGGAGAAGCTACAAGACTATGAATTCTATTTTCACTCCTGCTGTCAAATTATCTTATGACGGCCTCCCATAATTATAATAGTGACACCATAACCACAAGAGACACTTACCACCAAACTTCCCAATTAATAACAAAGAACATTAATAAACAAAATAAGCCAAGGGGAAAACCTGCACACAGAAAACACAGAAAAACAAAATACTGAATACATCAATACTGATAATTCAGAAACAAACAGAATTTAAATAAAGTTCGGACACTACATTCAGTCTAGAACCTGATCAAAATCACAACACAATACAATAATGTAAAATTAGGGATATAATCTGAAAGCCAAAAATCTATAAAACGCTTTTATTAAAACACACAGTGTCACAGCCTGAAACTGACATTAGCACAAGTTCTTCCATAATTAGCAGCATATCTCACTAAATAATGGTAATAGTGGGCCTTCCCCCTTGGATTCAGTTCTTACAGGAACAAAGGAAAAAGAAACAAATGTCAAAATGAGGAAGAATGTTAAATCCAGGGGCAGTTGTGTCCATCAGATTTTTACATAAAGTTCTGACTGGCTACTTTATGTAATTAGAGTGGCAGACATTTTCGGGAATTCAGAAGAAAGATAAATTGTTTGCCAAAACATGATTATTCAAGAGGTCATTCATTAAATTAAAGGAATAACTCTCCATTACAAAGGCAAAGAGAAAATGTCATACTAGATTTTTCTTTAACAAAAAAGTGCTCAAAATGTATTTTGTTTATTTGTCAACATAAAGTGTATGCTAAACAAGTAAATGTTTACAATAGCAATGAAATAACATTAGCAAAATAATGGTAAAATAAATAAATAATAAAACAAAATTGCATGATTTACATGAACCAGACAGCCCCAGCCTCCCCTGCTACATGGCACATCAGTCCTGCTGGCTAAATAAATGATATTTCTACTGCTAGAGAGCCACTGCTGTTGCAGAGCACTTTACAGTCCATCTCATGGTATTGTTTTCAAAATTGCTTTTTTTCTACTTTCAGGTTTGCAGCTGCTTCAAGATTTCAATCTTTTTTGAAAGACTTTCATGTAGTATTGCATAATTTTAGATAAATGCCTTAAGTCCTTAATGCCATACACTCAGATGCTTAGATTCTTGCTTGGAGCATGTGTCTTTTCTGACACATTTGAATGCATGTCACTCTAGCTATCTTGCAAAGCATGACAGATAGTGAAGCCAAGTTTGATTATATGTTTAGCTGTATAATGTGTTCAAGCAGTACTCTTTATAAAACAGCAGTAGACCATGTTTTAAAATTCAAGAGAAGATTGATTTATATTTGCACGACAAGTACAGTTTTGCACTGAATTGAATAAATCTTTTCAGAGAATGATACCCCATCTGATGCCATTTCCAGAGGTCTCTTTATATCACAGATGTCATTTCCTAGGCATCATTACTAACTCAGTAAAATGATCTGGAAGTGACCATTGTACAAAAATATGCAGACAAGGAAAATAAATTGAAGGCATTATAGCCTGTCAACTGGTTATGTCATGCATCAGAAAAAACTTGATTTTTTTTCTGCATTATTTCAAATACAACAGTGTGGACAATAGTAGAAGATTAAAATAAAAATGAAAGTGTAAAATCAAAGAACTATACAAGCACAAAAGTATATGAGTGCCATTGTGACCGTAACCAAATCAGAAGCAACTTAATGATGCAACACATGAACAGGCCTCATAATGGCATGTATGACATTAGTTCCATGACATGATGAAATCTTTCTAAAATCTCTGCAACGATGAAAACTAAATGATTATTTTTTTAATTGCAGATCCATTTAAGATATTAAATTTAGGAGATTTGGTCATTTAAAACAGAATATTTTAGAGCGTAAAAACACCATGGCTGATAGAGGGAGGTCAGGCTTGGTGTTCCTGTACCAAAGGTAGGACAACTGAAGTGATCCAAGCTTGGGGTCAAAAATGATTTAATCCTACCTTGAGCCACAGTACTATTGAGTTGAGAAGTTAACTCAGGCAAGGGCAGCCAGAGAGCCCAGGATAGGAAAAAACACAGAAAGAGACAATGTATGCAAGTGTTCAGATTTTGAATTTTCAATATATTCCAGAACCTAATACTTATTTTCCATATTACTTAGTATATCTTAAAGATAACATAGACCTTTACACATCTCACATGTTTGTACAAAATCTCATTTATCACAGTACATATATAATCCCACCAAAATAACTCTTGGATGAGTTCCTTAATTTAGTTAATATCAGGATGACCTACCAAAGCTGACAGTGACCACAAATCAAATATTTCCTCCTTCCTGAGAGTGGCACAAGTCATTTTTTTTCATGAACATATTCTAAAATAAAATGGGACTTCAAAGCAGAAGTTATTAAAGTAAGAATATTTTCTGAAAGATCATGAAAGGTAGCCACTAAGAATCTCTCAAGAGGTAGGATATTTTTAGGTCTCGTGTTGCTTTCATTACCACTGAACTGCCTTGAAAGTGCATCGTTTTAAGGTCTTTGTGACCAGCTCTTTAAGATATTAGAAAACTGGATGACTGAAAAAATTACAACCACATAGTCAGTTCACTCTTTTACCAGATTTTCAATGCATTAAATCGGATGATATTTTTATTCATGAAATTTTTATATTCCATAGTTTTCCCATGGTTCTGGGTTATTTTGCTTGAAGGTGTGCATTCAAGTGTAAAAGCCACATTCTGGAATGCAATTTGATCACCTTGGTTATGAAAGAAACATGTGAATGACTAGAGGAGCATACATAGAGCATAGCGAAACGTTTAGTACATTGCAAGGGTGCCTGGAACCAGACAACAATGGATGGTAACGACTTCTGTGTATATGATGTTGTTAGCACAGGCTGCTTTATAAATGCAGCAAAATGCCAGTAAAGAAATGGAAAGTTATAATGTGGAAAAAATAAGAATATATTTATGTATTTTGTGGAGGTTGAGTGAAGGACAGTCAAAAAACAAAGAGCAGTTTGTTGTTCTAACACAGCCCTCCCCATTTAGTAATATAGCTTTCAGACAAAAATAACACACAATAACAACAACAACAATATTTATTTATATAGCACATTTTCATACAAATGATGTAGCTCAAAGTGCTTTACAGGATGAAGAAAGAGAAAAAAAAATATAAAAATAAAATTAGGCAATACTAATTAACATAGAATAAAGGTAAAGTCTGATGGCCAGGGAGAACAGAAAAAACAAAAAAAAACTCCAGACGTCTGGAGAAAAAAAAAAAAATCTGCAGGGGTTCCAGGCCTAGAGACCACCCAGCCCCCTCTAGGCATTCTACCTAACACAAATGATCTCAATCAGTCCTCAGGTTTGCAGGCTTCACATGGAAGAACTTGATGATGATGGTCATGTGGACCTCTGGCCTTCAATCCATCAGTGCAGGGACAGCACAGTGTTTTGATCGGGTGGTGATGGCGCAGATCGCCACCACAGAAAACCGGAAAAAGAACAGTGGAGAAAAAAGAGGTGCATGAAATAGCATGAAATAACAACAAAAGTAGTTGCCACTAATACAAATTGGCCTCGACAGTCGGGCTTCCGCTGGTGATGCATGTTCTCCTAAAGGAGTTCTCTCTCTGGATTATCTCCTTGATCAAAGACGCCTCCATTCGGGTGTTTGTCATTTAAAGCCCCAGGAACATAAGGGGCAGGGTCAATTGCCCTCATTGTGTGTTTTCTTTGGGCTCTGGTTGGAACTACATACCTGGGAAGAGTCTTGGATGGTGATCCTCATAGATGCATGCCTGACAATTTGCTTAGCAGAAGTTTAAAAATGAATGTACGCTCAGAGATGGGAATTATCTAGGTAGGATTTTGTAAGCAAAAGTCATAACACAAGGTTGGCCATTATGGCAGCCCAGTCAGCATGGGAGACTCATTAGACACAGCTATCAGCATGCTGAATTTTCTGGATCACCACATCACCATCACTGATACAATGTAAAGCATGCATTGTTAAATGACAACCCAGTGGAGGACTAGCATCACTTAATCTTTCTGAGAACATATATCAGTAACAGAACCAGTATAATAGCTTTCTGTTTCTTTTTTGAATCTACAACTAGAAGATAATGATTTGCCACATCATATATATATCAACTAACAACTTTTTACTGTATCCCAGTTCTAATATTAATCCAGTTAGGAAATGTTAGAGATTATGTCACACTTCATGACTACACTACTTGACTTTTCCAGTGAATTTCTATTAATCTCCTCATATTACATAGTCTTAGTGAGTTATGAACTACTGTATATCAAGAATCGTGACATGCCCAGTGTGGAATGGAATTTAAAATCTATTGCTAGCTTCTGTATGAAAATCTGCATGTTCTCTGTGTGGCTAGGTATTTTTATAACAGATAAAATAAGCGTGCTTACATAGAGTAAGGCTGCAAGCGTGGAATGCAGCTCTTGGCTACTCCCCGGCTTGTCTCAGCAGTGTCTGGTTATCGTCCAATTAAGATGCCAAACGTATGACAAGTTTTCTGATAAGCTTAATTAAAAATGTAAGAAAAGATTAGAATTTCTGCTTACCGTTGTAATCAACAAATTGTGTAAGAATGTTCTGTGACCTTTGGATGAAACTGAGCTTATTTTTTTACTGCTCCTTTGAAGATCTCTATTATAAAAATACAGCTCACCCCCCCTTTTGGGTCTTTGCAAGCTGACAGGCTTTGTAACAGACCTCTGCTTTCCAAGAAGAAAAAGAAATAAAAAGATTTCTGCTTAATTGAAAAAGTGTTTGCCTCCTGTTGTCTCGACACTTCGTCCACACCAGCAATTCAGTCATAATGCTCTGTGACTTGTCACAACAAATTCAAACAGGTTTAAATTAGTCACAAGTCCTAGGGCTGCACTTCTGTGTGCTCCGCCAGAAGTGCAGTATATATAATCCTCAAAAACAGAAAAGCCCACATAAAATAGCAATGTGATCTCGAAAAATAAGGGAAAATGGGAATGGTGGACCACGTAAACAGAGGAAAGGCTTGTGAAGCTTTTGAGCCAGCACAAATGGTCTATCTGATGACTCCTCTTTTTTTTTTACTGGTTAAAACTGGAGAAAGAATAAAGAACCTCCACATTGATTAACTGCCAAAAATGTCAAATTTTTTGATACCTTTGCAGCCCAATAGGAAATTTTAAATTGTGCCAAGAAGTGAGGGTGTCATGTAATCCTTCATCCCCTGTTATTTGTGGTCAGTAATCTGATATCCTCAAGGCAAAACAATTCAGCAGCAGCAGTCATTAAATGTGTCAAGCTCTCTAACTTGAAGTTATACATTGTGATGCCAGACTTAGTGACAGAGAAAAGACCGTGTAATTAAAGAAGGATCACCATTATAAAGCAAACCAACAAACAAACAAACAAACAAACAAACAAATAAATAAATAAATAAACTGTTTGCAATTGATGTTCTAAGCGCTAAAATGATTCTAAATGATGTGATGGGAGGCCCCAGCCGGGACACCAGCTGGATGAAAGAACTGGGGGAGAGAGCATCTGTGAGGCACTACCTCCCCTGGAATGCTAGAAGACAGCCCTCCTGTGGCACCACAAATTCCTGCTGACTTGGAATTTGGTACAGCCCTGTTGGGCTCTGCCAGGGGGAGCTGCAGAGCCCTATAGTGGATTTCAACCATACCAGGGATTGATTCCAGGCAATGCTGATGAGCCACCTCGAGCACTCCTAGGAGCTGAAAAAAAGGAGCCGCCTCACTCCATCTGAGGAGCCAGAGTCGGGACAAAGTTTGCTGGGAGAGGAGTGGAAGGAGAGAAAAGAGAGAAAGAGAAGAAAGAAAAGGACTGTGCTTTTTTGTGGACATTGTCCTCCTGTGGGGAGAGAAGAAAGTGCTTCCCCACCTATAAATAAAGGTGAGCTGCGTCAGGGCCGGATTAAGACGAAATTGGGCCTGATGCTGCAGCACAAAAAAGGGCTATTCTTTCTCGGCATTGGTGCATGTGCAGTCGACACTCACCGTACATGCGCAAGCAGACTGACCAAGGAGCCTTAATTGCTTGTGATGCAACCAGCCAGCCTTTATTGAACATGAATAATAATAATGACATAGTATCGTAACAACTTGAGATTAACATCAAATTATGTAACATCAACATTCAATAGCAATTGTCTTAAAAGTGCACTTAATGCAGAAAACCTAACAATGAAATACACAAAATTTCACAATTCTCTCACGAAACAAAGTAAGAAAAAATGAATTTGCAGAGACATTGGGTCAAAGTGACTCAGTTCAGGCTCTTGAGGGTAAAAATTTGTCCACAATTTAAATTTCATAATAGACCAGAATCCTGTCGAGGATTTTAAAAATTCTAAACATCCATGCCAGGCCTGCGAGCCAGCTTTTAGTTTTACCTTTACAGATAACCATTTAAATAGCCATTTTACTGTACAACTAACTTTCAAGGTGAAAAATTTACTGCGTGGCACTTACCAAACAATAATAAAGTGGCAAGAATCCCCAAGATATTGCAAAAAACGCAGCTAAATTACTAAGTAAACTGTTTAACGTAAAATTGATAGCATTAACTTGAAATCATTAGTTAACAATAAACACAACAACGTTATAGTTACATCACAGCGCAAAGAACAATAGTAACTGTATAATAAATAATGCTGTGTCTAGGCATCCGAAAGTCGGACTCCAAATTTCATTCTAAGAATTATTTTGAGGTTAATATAGCAAAGGAAAACTGTTCAGCTTCCACAAAATTCTCGTCTGTTTTCATCTGGGCCTATTTCAGGAATGGGCCTAATGCTGCAGCATCAACCCACCTTAATCCGCCCATGAGCTGTGTGGCAATTTGTGTCATGCCTGTCTGTGTCAGGGTTAGGGCAGACCCCGGTGGTCTATAGTCTTATTCAGTGTTCAGCCACCATAATACATGCACAGTTGGTTTAAGCAAATTTTTAAACAAAAACGATCAGATTTACTGCATCTCACCTCGATTTAGACAATATCTGTTGTAGACGTATTGATTATGCTGTAGATAATAACTTGCAAATAAAAGTAAGGAAATACTGTAAAGATGTATTCAGTTCTAAAGGTGTATTGTCTTAAATGCCCTATATTGAGCAGTAGTATTACATACACTCTCATCATTACACATTAGGAACAATTTGCTCAAGACAGACATTACAGAGACACACACAATGGCTAAAGAAAATTAACAGTGGACAAGTAGAGATTAGATTTAGGTGAACACAATGTTGTAAAGTGCTGTGTGAAATTGAGATGCCTACAGCAGCCACAGTGTGTCACGGAGCAAGTTGGATGTGCCTAAGAGGATGAATTCATGCAGATGATATCTTAAAGTGGTTTAAAAAGGATAAAATAAATAAATGAACTGAATTCAACGTGTAAGTTATAATAGATCGACTCCATTAATCTACATCAAATGATTTTACTCTTTATAAATCTTGTTTAATTATTTTTAAACCACTGTCTTTTTCTAAGTGAAATTTTTCAAAAACGTACAGTAAATAAATAAAATCCCTATAACAACATATTTTGCAGGCAAGATCAAAGCCTGAAGCAAATGCTGTAAACATATCCTCGGCATGTTCTACAGAGTTTGATGCTAAGGATTGCTAATAACTCCTAATACTACTACTGTATATGGGAAGAAAATCTATTTAACATTTAAACTTGTCAACATAAAACATTTCTTGAATATTCCTTGTACAAATGAGCTGTTTGCTGTGTATCCTTTAATTTTTTTATAAACACAAGCAAGAATTTTTGAAATTTTCCACATGAATTAAAAATACAGCACTGACCCCTGTATGAATAAAGAGAATAAGAGTTTATACATAAAGCAATTATTTTCCAAAATTAATGAAAATAACTAAAAAAAAGGATAAGCAACTAATTAAAAGCAGGTCTTGGTAAGAAATGTATTCACTCCAATTTATTCAAATGAACATTGCCTTAAAGAAAGAAAATAATAATTGAACATCCTTTGATGGCATTTTATACCATTAATTTGTCTTTTTTATGGTTTAGTAAATTCTGTCTGTTTATATTACTTTAGCTGTACCTACATGTCAGTTAATGTACAGTTTATTCTATTTTTTGTTAAATTAATCATTTCAAAGGTATATTCTTGTGCATTACTCTCCTGAGTTTTGGTTAGTATGCTACTAGGGGGCTCCGCCCCCTGCTCGCTTCGCTCGCCAACCCCTGGTGTTGGGAATGACAAAGAGCGTGATGTATGAATGAGATATAGAATAGTGTGACGGTGTAGATGATGCAAATAGAAAGCAAACAATAAAGTGTGTGGCACAGTGTAAAGGTTTATTTGAAAATTTCTTTGTACACGCCGTTTAAGTGTAAAAGGTAATTCCAGCTCAGAACTTGTAAGGTCATTTAAGATGGTTATCGTTGTGATCAGATTCAAGTTTGTCAGAGCTTAGAAAGAGTTGTGTCTTTCCAGGAAGTAATGGAATGACTTGGGTATTTATGTTTTCCACATTAATATTTTTTGGACATAATATAGTGCGTTGTGTTAAAAGGGGCATTTGGTCTAATGAGATTGCTGTTCCAAATCTCTCTGTAACTAAGTCGTCGCAGATAAACGCTTGAGGAATTGTAATAATATGTGGCTGAAGTCCATCTGTATTCGTGAGTGTACCATCTCTCAGTTGTAATAAGCAATTGTTATGATCTGGTTCTGGACATCGTATCTTTTTTACTAACTGTATCTTTTGAAAGCAATGCCAATTGTCTGCGTATTTTAAGGTGCACTGAACAATAGCTGAGTGCATGGTATCTGGAAGAATAGCTAATCACTGTCTAAAATCTCCTCCTCATAAAAGTACCTTTCCTCCAAATCGAATATTATTATTCATAAACGTTTGTTCATGCCATTGAACATTCATCAATAAACATTTTTTCAAGACGGATGTCACGTGCAGTGCCACTGTTAATGTTTATAGTGGATTCCGATTTGTAGGATCTAATGTAGTTGATAAAGATTTCACTTTCAGGTACATCGTCAGTTATAAGCCTCTGTAGATATTCAGTATATGAATGTAAAGAAGGCAGTCTAATTTGACCCTTTTGACAACAACGTGTAAATGTATAACTTGTATTGCCAGTTATTTCTTCAGGGAAGTGAACTGAATGACAATGATTGCAAATGACATTCATTAATCCGAATGAATTTTCCTGGTGTATGTTTTGCTTGTGCCGTTTGAGAGGCGCGTTGTTGCATGTGTAGTATTTGGGACGTGTTGTTTTGGAGCTGTAATCGATTTGCCTGTGCTGTGTGAGAAGCCCGTTGTAGCCTTCCTTGCCGTTAACGTATGTCTGAGACGGGAGGTGTTTCGTTTTGAATCCGTGCCTGTTGCGATGCAGCACTTTGATTGATAGTTTGCGTCATGTGGATCTAGGATGTAGATTTGTGCATATTAAATGAAGTATTGTAGGATCTAATGCAGTTCATAAAGATTTTACTTTTAGGTACATCGTTAGTTAGAAGCTTTAGTTGAGCTTTGCGTTTTTGGAGTCGAGTCATTTTTCTTTTAGAAATATGGATAAGTAATAAGGAGTATTGCACTCACTGTTAATATGGAGCCTTTTCTGCGGTTGAACGGTTAATAGTGCTTTATTGTAATGAGATCCACCTATGCTGCATAGCCGTCTATTTTGTTGTTTCTTTCGTGTTCGTGTGTTTGTTCCTGTTATCCTTTCCTTTTCGTTTTGTACCCGTGACCGTGTATTCATGACTTGTTTCTTTCTCAGCATGCGAAATATAGATAAGTAATAAGGAGGATCGCAGTCACTGTTAATATGTTTCCTTTTCTGCAGTTGAATGGTTAATAGTGCTTTATTGTAAGGAGATACACCAATGCTGACACCTATGCTGTCTAGTGTGAAGGTGTTGATGTTCACTTTAGAATATGTGGCTTTGGGTGTCACTTCTTATGGATGTGTGTGTGTGTGTGGGGGTGGGGGTGGGGGGGTTGAGGATTGTTGTTGCGCGAGCGTCTTCTTTCTTTTTGTGTTCCTGTGTCTTGTTGAATCCCCCTGTTTGTGTGTGTCCCGTCCCTTGCTTGTAGGGTCTGTGGGGTGGTTTTGTGTTCTTTTTTTTGTGTTCCATGGGCTTGTTGAATCCCCCTCTTGGTGTGTGTCCCGTCCGGTGCCTGTAGGGGGGGGTGCCTTGTTGTTGTGCGCGAGCCTCTTTTTTTTTTTTTTTTTTTGGGTCTAGTTTCGTGTGCAATGTGTTTCGTGCTTTGCCTGCGTTTCCTCATTTCTCCATTTTTCCTGTGCTCACTCCTTTTTTTTGTGGTCTTGTCCGCCTCTCGCGGCCCCTCATCCGCCTCTCTCGCCCTCTTTTGTCCGCCTTTCTCGGCTCCTCAGCCGACTCTCGCGGACTCTTTTTGCGCCTGCGCAGTACGTCTTTTTGCAGCTACGGCCCATTGCCGGATGTGCCTTCGTCCATCATCCGGTTTAGCATTCTCGGTTAGTAATATGGATTTTTATTATTATGTGAATTGTTTTGACAGACTTGCAAAGAAGAATGTATCTCAATGTTATATCTTTAATTAAAATTGGTGACTTTGCGTGTTCCATTTGGCTACTAAACTCTCATGGTATTAAAGATATTTTTTTTAATTCACTTGCTGTGAAACATTCATTTCAGATCATGAATTGCATGATATAAATAAAAAAATATGAATGAACTATATTCTTGAAAGTAAACATGCACTGTACAAAACTGAATACAAGGCATAAGGATGTAAGTAATTTTGTCTCCGGTTGTCCAGTATTTTCCTTGCTTAATGTGTGAAAACTTGATTTTATACTCAAACAAATAAATAATGCATTTCACATGCTTAAAGAATAAATATATCTCCAGAATATTAACTTTATTTTCACACACCAGCTCCTGAGTTTTACTTTTTGTTTTTTGTTTTTGGTCCAATGAAGACCTTGTAAAACATTAGTCAGACGGCACAGTTTGTTAAGGCCTTCTGCAGTACTTATGAAGTGATCAATTGTCCAGTCACATCCTTTTCACTTTACCAAACTGTGCATTGTAAATGAATGACAGTATCACAGATAAAGAGCTGGGGCTCCAGAGAACACCCTGTAAAGTCCAAAAACTTTATGTTGTGGAAAAACAAAAGTAAATTTGGTGCCAATAGCCAGTTCTACGACTTTTCAAGAACTTAAAACATGCATCTCTGCAACAGAGCTCTGCCTTCCTAAGAAACAGGTTCCAGAATAAATTCCAACTTCCAGGAATGTGCGTTTTTAAAAAGCCAGCAAACCAGATTGGGTAGGGCTTGCAGACCTTAAAACATGATGGGATTGCCAGCTCTCCTGGGTGGTATTCCATAACGCATGTTTGGCAAGTAAAACTCATATTGCTACTCCAGGCTAATCTCAGCCAGTTTTAGTATCACCAAAGAGGATTACAGTAAGTTGTTTTTGGTAACCAACACAAGTAAGAGTCATGTCTTAGCCTGGTCCATAACAGGCTAAAGACAAAGCTTAGCAGAGTGTTGTGGATTAGGACTTCATGAAATTCCTACTCGAAAAGAAAGTAAACCTTGGAGAAAAGTTCTGAATAATTTGTGTTTCTTTGCATATATAATGTTGCTGTATTCTTAGTTATATTATCATTTAATAATTCTTTTTTTTTTTTAATAATTCTTTATTTATTTGTCACATACATAGTTATACAGGACAACATGCACTGAAATGCATCTTTTCGCATACCCCTTGGGGTCAGAGCGCAGGGTCAGCCATTGTACAGCACCCCTGGAGCAATTGAAGGTTAAGGGCCTTGCTCAAGGGCCCAGCAGAGTAGCATCTCTTTTGGCAGTGATGGGGATGAGAGCGCAGATCCTTAGCCTCAGAGCCACCACTCCGCCCCTTAAGGAAATTCAATGTGATCATTACAAAATGATAAAACATTAGAAAAGTATCCATTGCAAATATATGACGCTCAAATCATATTATAGCACCAGCACAGAATGCCAGTGATTCTCTGCTCTTTACATCGCTCTTCTAGATAGCCTGCTATCCCTAAAAGTACCACTGACAGCTGCCACACTAGCTGGAGCAAACTGGGACCATCACAGCCATTTGTTCATATCTATTATTAATTCCTGTTTGGCTACTGAAAAGTTTGTTGCTTGTTCCTTTGATAAATGTTCACAATTGGTTGCCAGGGCTGCTTAAATGCTATGAATGTACGTGTAACAGTTGACTGCCAAAAACCTGCCTTGAGTTAATGAGAAACAATTTGTATTTGTGGAACCGACTGAGCTTCACCTGGAAAACAAGGCTTATTTAAGCAAGACACATTCAGCAGTCTTTGTGGAATAACGCCCTGCTCTTTTAGGAGTAGCTAGACTTGGTTCTTTTTTAAAACACTTTGTTAATCTGTGCCTACATATGGTTTTTCTTAGTACTTTTTTTTTTTGTTTTAATCTTCTGCCTTTTTCAGCATGGCAGCTTGTTAATGCTCATTTAGCAGCTGTGTTACATAAGCAAGTGCCCATGCTATCTACACAAAATCGGGGTGAAGCAAACTCTTGTGACATCTGCAAAGCTCTGCAGTTTTGCTTTCTTGTCATGATATCACGGTAATAGACTTCCTCTTTTGTGGCCTGCTTTTATTTTCCGAAGATATCTCTCTATTATATAAAAAAATCTTGGGGCGAGACTTTTTTCCAGCGACGACACGTTATCTTTTGAAGAGAGACAGAGAGACACTTTGAAAGAGAGACAGAGAGACACATTGGAAGAGAAACAGAGAGACACTTTTAAAGAGAGATCTTTTGAAGAGAGGCACTTTCACATCCCACGAGACAGGCACGTCACATCATACTTACAACCTTTGTAAGCAAGTCCCGTGATACACATGCAGAGCAGGTTAGAGATAATGGAAGTAGGAAAATTCGAAAGTCTCAAAAAAATGAGTGAAAAGATCACATTAGCACAAACAAACAGAAAACATTACTGGGTGAAATAACAGAAAAGTGAAAAGAGAACGCATAGTGTTTGAGGATAAAAGGACAGGTGCTGTACAGGCTTTTAAATGTTCAAAGCCCGGCCCAAAATGCCGATTGCGTGGAATGAAAGCAACAGCAAGCTAGTAGCAAGCCAGTAGCTGATCGAGCAAAGAGGAGGTAAAAAATCCAGCTATTACTTGTTTCCCAATTTATCCCCATTTAAGAGGGGTTTCAGAGGAGAGACCGCGTCACCTTGGTGTGCATTCAGCCACACTGTTCACAACAGGTTTTTATTGGTATGCGAGCAAAGTTCAAATCACACGGCATGGCATGCGTAACGTCGGCGGGGGGGTGGGAAGGGGTAGGCGAGAGAAGTGTAGATCACGCGGAAACACAGCAGCAGCAAGCCAACAGCTGATCAAGCAAAGAGGAGTTAAAAAAAATTAATAGGAAGCCAATGTATCACCCTTTAATTTTGGTTTTCGGAGGAGAGGACGTGTCTCTTTGGGGTGCGTTCAGCCCCCCTCTTCACAATATCGTGAAGCACAGGCGGGGGAGGAGGGGAGTTGGCGAACATATATTTTGCACATTGTAAGCATACGACTGGATGACTTAACGTGGATTATGTGACACATGTGACAGGAGATTTTTTAATGAATATGTCTGATATTGTTTGCTGTTGTGCAGAACTGGACACCATAAGGCTTCATCAGAAACCACATGGTGTAAGTAACATACAAGAAAAATATCATTTTAGGGTGGAGTACTACTTTAAGGGTTTTTGATGTTTTCTGCATTTTATCTCGAATTGACTGTTAAAAAATGCAATACATCAGCAGCATATTCTGTACAACATTTCCTTTTATTTTATTTTATTTTTTTAATGTGTGCTTTGGATGATACAGTAGCAACACATGTTTTGGGTGTTTGATGATGTAATCAAAGCCCAAAAACATACGAAATAAACTTCAAAATATATGTATAAAAAGCAAAAAACTAAAACAAAAAGAAAACATACCCATACCTCACATCACAAGATTACAGATTTTCCCAACTTCTACTTTTAACTGCTGCTTCCTGCAGTTGTCTTGATTATTGTCTTGCTATGCACTCTTCAGTCACACCTCTTTACAACAAGGCTACCATGGTAATAGCAGGATATATTTCTGTTTTTGATCTCAGTTCATACAGGTATATCTATATACTGTATCTCTCTCTCTCTCTTTATATATATATATATATATATATATATATATATATATATATATATATATATATATATATATATATTACCATTACTATTGGTACTGTATAGGGCTTTGCTTATGTTTCATCTATTTCCTAAAGGTATTCATTGTTAACAATGTTTATCGTGAATGTAGATAGGATTTGTAAACTACTGACAGAAAAGTTCAGTCTTGTAGGCTTCAAATAGCACATACTGGGAGACCTATCCCATGAAAACTTAATTATTAGAGTGCTATCAAGAAATATTACATACTTTTGAAAGTAATGCAAATACAGTAATCACAGTAAATTACAATATATTTTGCATTGCCATTTTTTTACCTCCCTAATATACAATCTACTCAGAAGATCATAAAGCTGGTTAAAAGATGTTATCATTTATATGTTATGATCAATAAATATAGCATGAGTGTTCTTTTTAAATATTTGTATAGTAATTAGATTTGTATAACTACTGTACTGTGTAGTGCTGGTTTATCTTACTATATACTGAATCATTTAAGTATAAGCAGTAATAGTTTAGCAAGATACAAATTTAATCTCCATTTTAGGTCCTTTAATGTAAGCATTATCAAGTAGTGGCAAAGTGGCTCTTAAATTATAAAAATAAATCTCAGTTTAAAATATGTTGCAGTTTGTGGTACTGGAACTATTTTGCATGCTTAGGTAACATAATATAATAATGAATTAAAAGCAAATTAACCCCTCCTTATAATGTTTATAAACACAGAATTATATTTCAACAGTCAGGTCCTTTATTTCCTGGATATCATTACTGCCAATTTGGGTTGTAAGAAATGCTTATCTCATTCATTGAATAACAGACATAGGAGAAAGAGTGGCATTAAAAACTGTCTGTTATGAAATGTAATACATGCATTTTGATTCTGTGTATTATAAAAACACTGACAACACAGCCCAGGGGGTTAACCAGTATTCTTAAACTCCATTACTGGAAGGCCAAATACATAATATAGTGTGAACATGCAGCTCTTTTCCAATTTCATTTTTTGTCTCAACAAGAAGTAATCTGTTTGAAGTAACAAAGGATGTTAAATCAAGCAAGAATAAAACCTTCTGTTCTGAAGATTTATATAGAAAAGATTTCTATGTGTGACACCAAGAATGCAACTTTCAACGTCTATGAATTTCCCACTTTTGAGTTATCTACAATTACATTTTAAATTCTTATACTGGTGATTGGTAAGTAGCATAGGTCTTCCCAAATTCTTCTATATCAGAAATTGTGTATGTTGTGATAAGGTACATGAATAGCTAATAAGACCTGTATTAAAGAATACTGTATAGAATGGACCCCAGTTATCACAGCTTTAACAGGTACAGTTCCACTATGAGGTTTTCACTTAGCATTTTATTTAAAATTTAATTTGTAATTGCTTATTTCATCAGTCTGATTGGTCTGGCAAAGGTTACTTATGATTAGGCAAGCCTGGTGTTTCATTTAAGTCCAGAGTTGGCTGGAGGGATGTGCAGCTCCACAGATGGTAGTTAGGATGTATAACATGAGGGAAAAATAGAAAATTCTCGCAATATGGCATTGATTAGTTTTCAGACTTACACAGCTATGTTCTTGGTACAGAAATCTTTTTGTGTGTTTCTCACACTTCATTATAGTCAATTCTGCTAATAATGTGAGCCAAAATAAATAAAAAATGTTTATTACCTCATTTTCTGTTTGTAAAAGAGCATCTTGTCACTGCTTGTTGCATAAAGAAAAACAAAAAAAAGCTAAATCAGAGCTAATTCTTATTAAATATCCAAAATAGTTGTATATGTAATGTTTAAGTAACTGCTTGATAATAAATTCCAATGGATTTTGTGTGAAATTCCATTTCTACGCAATTTGAAGCATTTTGTGACATACACATACTGACTAAAAATGTGAAGAACCAAATTATATTAACATGTTCATAAATACATGTTTTCTCAGTTAATAAATGTATAAACTTTCCAGCATTCACTTCCAGTTCTCAATAAATACAAGCCTTCTTGCTTGTAATTACGTAGTAATGCTAGAAATTAAGATTTTGGTATTTAGAAATGTGAAAGCAGAGTAATTATTGGAGTAGACTTGGCAGAAACAAAGAAAGCATATTTTGTAGAATTGTTTCAGTGAGGACCATTTTAAATCATGGAATTGAGTGAAGGACATATTGACACATATTAAGCACTTATTAACAAAACACATATTACTATTTTGTAATGGCTGCCTTAGTTCAAGGAACAGTAGTAATATTTTCAGAATGTGATGTTATAATGCACAACAAATGATGGTCTTTCATTCACCTAAATTGTTATTTTTTTTTTGTTTGTTTAGAGCAGTGGTTCTCAAACTGTGGGGCGGGCCCCCCTAGGGGGGCGCAAAGTAACAAAAAGGGGGTCACGAAGATGTGAAAAAAAGAAAACAAGAATCGAAAATATGAAAAATACATCTATTGAAACCAAAACAAATTAACTTAAACTACATTCTGATACTAGAAAAATAAATATAGAGTTAGATAAATGTCGATAAAAGTTAAGTAGGTATAATAAAATATGCATCTATGATATATCATTAATTAAAAAAGAACAAATTGGTATTAGTGGGCTCCTTTCAAAAAAACGTTAGGGGGGAGTGATTAAAACTGTTATGAAAACTCAGGTCGCAAATACTTAAAGGTTGAGAAATGCTGGTTTAGAGGAACACACTGTGACTTTTAGATGGCTGTCTATAGCAAATCAATGGTCATCCTTGAAGAACTTGCTCTGGCAATTTGAGGTGTCCCAGTAATCCAGCTCACACTTAAAGGGTCAGACTACCACCTTGTTATTTAGTTAGTGTCGTGGATGACATTTATGTACATGCTGTTAAATGTCCCTGAATCAGTCACTCACTCTCTGACAAGAAATTATTGGCTACATGCAGACAACCTAAGGAAAAACAGCTTTCACAAATGGATTCACCTTATGGGTTTGAGGCATAGAAAAATAAAACCTCATTATGAGATTAATTTAATTCTGAAAAAACAGATAAAACTATTATGAATTTTTGAATTTGAGAGTCGGAAAGAGCCAACTTAATTTTGTTCTACACCAGATGTAGAATAGCGCAGATGTTAGCATGCCCAACTGCAAGTCACTGTGGTTCGAGTTTCACCTCTTTCCTTTGTTTTTTACCTCAATCTTATCTGTTCTTCATACACATAAAGATAGTTTATGGAATGCAGAAAGGTTCTACAGGTTCTACAGTGGACCACACAGCACCTAAGGGGATACACAGAGCTACTGGAGACAATACCAGAAACGTGTGATTGGTCTTTGATAAGGTTAAAATTGATTTAAACATGCTTTGAATTATAACCCTGTATTGACAGAGGAGCGTGAAAGCAGAATTACCACATTGTATTAAGGATTTATATAAATTTCTATCTACAAGAAACAATAAATATTATTAATTTGTTTTAATAATTCAAACAAGCCATCATTCTCCTTCCCAACAAGAATGACTTTACGTATATTACAAAGTTTGTATTTTTGAGGTGGGTCCAGCTTACACAGACTGGAGTCTTTTCTTCACTCCTGATTTCCTTAGTATTTTTTATAGTGTCTTCACTCCACACCACACTGCACCCCACATTAAGTGTGTATGGCAAGCACTGCTTAATATTGGGCACTTAGTAACTACCACAAAGAGGACATTCTTCACGTCAGTGAACTGTAGATATAGTATGACCAAGTTCACAGTGTGCTACATTTATAAGAAAGAAAAAGAAATCAAGTAACGTTTTGCTGCAGGTATACCAAAAGCTTGAATACAGACTCTTGAGCACGTCATAAGACTTAGATGAAAACAGAAAAAGCTCTCAACATTTAGAATGAAGATCTAACGAGAAAATAAATCACAAGATTATACAACGGAACTGGAGATAGTACCGACAACACTGGGAATAGAGCAAAAAAACAGCCATAAATGGGACACCAGTCCATTAAAGGGCCCCCACACCCCTGACGTGGAGCTAATTTCGAATTGCCAATTCACCTAACGTACACTTCTGTGGGAAGTTGAGGAAACTGGAATACCAGAAGAAAACCCACGCAGACATAATGAGGACATGCAAATTCTACACCGTGACCTGGCCCAAGATGCAGTATTTGCTAATTCTAACCATTGTGCAATAGTGTAGATTACAGGTAAGATGCTGATTAGATTTAGTAGGAGAGTTTTATTAAGCGTTCCTATGACGTTTAATTAAATAATACTTTTATGTTCTTATAGTTTACTTTTTAAGCGTTGCTATTTGTTTGTTGTTTTAAAATCTTTGTTACAGTTTTCTAGTGCTGTCTAATTTTACATTACATTAATGGAACTGTCTATCCTGCATTGTTCATTGTTCAGTCTGACTTGCTTCTGCATGATTATTTATCTGGTAGTTCAAAAGTATCATTCCAGTTCATACATATATCATTAGTTTTCTATACATTTTCCTATAAGCCCCCAACACTTGCTATTAGTATATTAGATTTGCTTGTAATATTTAAAATGTTCAACACAAACAGAAAGAATGTGAATATATATAAAGTTATATTCTATACTTTGGTGTCAATGTTATGAGTAGTTTTTGACAATTTTGGTGTTTTTTGTGTTTTTAAAGTGAATTTTCCTCTTTACAAAAATATACTTTAGAGGAATGTTCACAGTTTAAATTTACCATGAAGCAATGAATATTGAATGTCAACCTATCTTTATTTAAAATGCTTTTCACCTGTTCATCACAACATATACTAGAAATTCAAACTCATCCCTACCCATCAATCAAAACTGTTTACTACTTATTGATTAACACCACCAGCAGAAGGTTAGCATCTCTAGCCTTTATCACAACAGTTTGGTAAAGGCACAGCAGAGATCTGTAAGATGGGCTTAAAGTGAGTAGCTTATGTTAAAAGTTAGTTGCAGGATGAAGAAAAAAGTTAAAATAATAGTGTCTTCTCAAATGTTGCATCTTGAAGTTGGTAACTATTTAGTTTTCTTCAGTATCACACAAAATTTGGGATGCTTTTAGAAAGGTAAAAGGAGGCAAAAGACAACATATTTCCTCTTTAAACTCTTTAGTTTAAAAGTGAGCTTTTAAAGAAAAAGAGTGTCCGTAACAATGCTGCTTAGCATACAAAACAGCACATGCCTCCACTTTCATGTAAAACTTTAGAGAACTAGTTCCCATTTATAACTGAAATAGTTATTAGCAAATAAGATTTTTCTCTGCAATATTCTTGCCAATCCAGTATTACTAATTTGCAAATCCAAAAAAGTTGTGACTGGGTAAAATTGCAAATAATTCAAGGTAGTGCTAATAAGGGAGCCTACATGATTTGATTTCCTTGTGCGTAGGGCCTCCTTCTACTTCTGTGAGGTTGTCTTGTGCTGCAGCAATGCTAACACAGGTGGCATGTTTTCTTATATTGGCAGTATAGTAAAGAAGTTGAAAATATTTAAATCAAGGGCAGCAATCCATAGCTTTAGATCTATTCCATCTTAACTCCCGAGTAATATGTGATGCAACATTGGTGCTCAACTCGTCCTCTAGAACTGCCTAGAAATATGGTGCTAACTGCCTGAAATATCAAAGTAAACTACCGTGAGTTAACAAAAAAGTGGAGTTTTTAATGAAAGAATCACTACAATGATATTACAGGCCAGTACACATGTGCAAAAATGAATTCAAACTACTACGGAGCCTAACAGACTGTACACACAGGGTTTCAGTGCAAAACATTTTTTAAATCAGAAGTTCATTCCTGGTCTTTATTGGCCAGGTACAAATCTTAAAAAGCAGCAAATTTGACTAATTCCTTATCTATTTTGGGAAGCTTTCCCACTGGTTCTTTCTTTGCACAACTCTCTTTATATCTTATTATTATTCTGTAGAATTTCTGTTTGAACGAATGTGGAGATAACTTACTTTTGAAATATTTAAGAACTAAGCCAATCCTTCACTGAGAAAAATTATCTTTCCAAAAAGATTATGTTCAACTTCAATTTAATTGTAGTATGTTTCCGTAGGATTATACCACCACTGTTATATAATAAATACATAATAATACTTTCATCAAGGTAAAGCAATCACTGGGATAGCAGAAAACTGTGTTATTTAAAAGAGAGGACAATAAGCATTATTTTCATTTATATAAAATGTTAAAGGCTCATTAATATTCTGAACACAAATTTAAAATATTTTGATTAAATGGCAACAGTAAGACTTAAATATAAATTGGTCTATTTCTACAGCACAGTATATGTTGAACTATGATAACCGAAATGCCTTATGTGACCCTGTTTTTCCCACCTTACAGTTATGTAGTTTCTTTACCATTTCCTTTACTTGCCATAAAAGTCAACTTTCCAAGGCCTGGACATTAATGTTTTGTCATTAGGAAACAGAACAAAATATGTTTTATACATTATTGCTAATTGGAACTAATTGACATTGTGCTTTCTATGTGCTGCAAAATCTTCAGTTCACAAGTTTAGCAAACAAGGTATAAACGGTGTGGCGGGTGGCCGGAATCCGTACCCGGCCAGGCGCCCAGAGTGTGGAAAGACCGGGGGAGAGAGTATTTGTGGGACAGTTTCACCTGCAGGCCGATAGAGGGCAGTCCCCTTGGTTTCCAGTGGGGCCATGGGTTATGACCATGGGAGCTCAACCGTTTTGGAACCCGTGGCCACTGCCAGGGGCGCATGAACCTTTTCAGGGCCTTATTTGGTTATGCTTCTGCCACACCCAGAAGTGTGGCCAGAAGAAGCTCGTTAGGCACCTGGGGCCTCATGTATAAACGGTGCGTACGCACAGAAATGTTGCGTACGAACCTATCCACGCTCAAATCGCGATGTATAAAACCTAAACTTGGCGTAAAGCCACGCACATTTCCACGGTAACTCATTCCTTGGCGTACGCAATTTATCCGCCCGGTTTTGCAGACTGGCGGCACCCAGCGTCAAAGCAGTGCTACTGTTCCTGTGTGGTTACCCTTTCTTAGATCCACATCCACGGCGGCGGCTTTATCAAATACACTGAAATTAACCGCATATCGTTCATAAATTTAATGCATCTGATTGTAATTAACCTGTAACAATATAATGGTCCACAGAATGGTCAAACTACTGTTCCTGTGTGCTCATCCTTTCTTTCTTAGCTCCACATTCCTGACGCGGCTTTATAAATACACTGAAATTAACTGCATATTGTTTATTAGTGTAATGCATCTGATTGTAATTAACCTGCTGCAATATAATGGGCCAGGGAATAGCCATAGTATTCCAAATACCAGAACTGCTTTAGCGTTGTTACGCTCACTGCATCTTGTTCTTCTTTTTGCTGTTCCCGTTAAGGGTTGCCACTGCGGATCATCTTTTTCCATATTACTCTCACTGCACCACTCGGAGTATTTATATCACTGTATCTGAGTGTGAATCACAGCAGCAGATGATCGTAAAGAGAATTATCGGTATACAGTTTCAAGTACACACTACCTCAACCACGGCAAAAAGCGTCAAACCCTTTCCTGTACGGACCTCGCGTTTCAGAAACAGTTTCATCCCAAGAACTATAAACGCACTCAATCACCTCACTGTAAACTTGCACTACAGTTATAATATTGCACAACCTGCGCTACTTTATAAAGCACGTATGATGACAATATCATTTTTAAGATGAAATGCAGCAAAATATGTTGCTTATAGTATACAGATAAAACTTTAACTTCATTTAAATAATCTGCATTGTTAATAATTAAACATGTGAGGACACGGTGCCGCAGCGTATAGTTCAAGGATAGCTCCTGCCTTGCGCTGTATTCTTGCTGGTGCTGACGCGACACTGGAAGGATAGACGAATAGAATAATTAAACATGTACTACGAAGATATTTCAATGTTCCTTAAAAGTTTTGAAGAATCGGCGTTCTAAGCTTACAAATGGCTTAACGTCTATTACAGAGCTGATTGTGTGGCGATTGGAGAAAGAAAAGTATGGACAGGAATTGGAGGTTAGTACGTTTGAAAGAGACAGTACTTCTGTAATAAATTATTTCATCGAAGGTCACACATGGCGCAGCAAGCCTCTTGCGTGAGATATGAACAATCACTGCGCCACCGTGTTCCCATGTTTAATAACATGCTTTCATTCCTATCATCATGAAAATGATATCACGTATACATCTCAGTATTTTAATTATTCAGAGAGCTGTAATATCTCGAATGTAATGCATTCTGTGTCCTGTCGGAGAAAGAGAAAGAACGGAAGCACGTAGTGATTCACACACATAGAGCACATAGAAGATCAAACACAGAAAAAAGCATTTAACATGCTACTTGAGAAACTACGGTAGTAAAATAAACGATTTTAAGATGAAGTTTATGGTGTTCTACTTTAATGGCAAAATAAACTACGTGATTAAAGTGGAAATTTCGAGATTAAAGTTGACATTTCATGCTTTTTTCCCACTGTGTGCCTATGTTTTTTGTCTGTACCCTAATACGCTTTCATATGACACTCAGACGGTGGGCTACGACTCGCCTTTTCACGGCGACTTTGATATGTGATTTCTTTTTTATTTCAGACACTGTGCGACTTTGTGAATTTGATCTTTCGAGTTTTTCCGACACTCTGTCACTCGATCAACTTTCTTTTGTTGATTATATCACTGTTTAAACCAACTCCACTTTGCCTCCACTTGGTATTCGCTGAAATTCTTATATTTTCTCCCGTGCTTTTCCCATTGTCTTTTCACAGAAGGCTATTTATATTGATTTGCATATTCAAAGAGGCGTAATTCTGGGAGGAGTTGGGGCGGGACAGAAGGCGCGTGCACGTGCGTTACTTTTCACGCAAATCGGGATTTATGTAGTGGAAGAACGTGAAAGTATGCGTACGTACAGATTCCTGCATCGGGATTTTTCTGTGCGTACGCACAATCCCGCTTTTGTGCTTACGCCATGTTATAGTGTGAGTTCTATGCACGGCGTTATACATGAGGCCCCTGGAGTCCCTCCAGGTACCCTATAAAAAGGGGCCAATCCCACCATTTGGGGGCAGAGGCGGGAGGAAGGAGTGGACAAAGCCTGAGAAAGAGTGGAGGCGGAAGGACTGGCGGCAAGGAAGGGAATGGACTGTGTATTGTGGTGTTGGTGATTGGTGCACAAACTGTAAATGAACACAGGCGTTGAGTTCAACCTGTGTCCTGCCTGTCTGTGTCAGTGGTACTATTATTGCTACATACTATTGCTTTTAACACCAAACACTAAAATTTTTCTGATTTAGTTAATACATTATTAAACCCTTCTAGACATATGGATAATATTAATTTATTGAAGAGGCTTGCCTTTAAAGTACAGTAATCCTTCACTATATCATGCTTCGACTTTTGCGGCTTCACTCTGTCGCAGATTTTATATGTAAGCATATTTAAATATATATTGCAGATTTTTCGCTGGTTCGTGGGTTTCAGTAGACAATGGGTCTTTTAATTTTTGGTACATGGTTCCTCAGTTGGTTTGCCCAGTTGATTTCATACAAGGGATGCTATTGGCAGATGGCTGAGAAGCTACCCAATCAGAGCGCGTATTACGTATTAAATAAAACTCCGCAAATATATTGTGAGCACAGGGGCTGTTCGCACCCCTAGAGTATACAGACGCTCGTCAAGAAAATGCTGAAAGACTACCTTCACATTGCTCCCTTTCTTGCTGGGCTTCCTTGCAGCTGCTTTGTCAAGAGACATGCTTCCTGCACGGTGCTTCGCATACTTAAAAGCTCGAACAGTACCTATTGATTTTTGATATGTTTGCTTTTCTCTCTCTCTCTCTCTGACATTCTCTGCTCCTGACGTGCACTCCTTTGAAGAGGAAGATATGTTTGCATTCTTTTAATTGTGAGACGGAACTGTCATCTCTGTCTTGTCATGGAGCACAGTTTAAACTTGAAAAAGAGACAAATGTTTGTTTGCAGCATTTGAATAAAGCTCCTGTCTCTCTACAACCTCCTGTGTTTCTGTGCAAATCTGTGACCCAAGCATGACAATATAAAAATAACCATATAAACATATGGTTTCTACTTCGCGGATTTTCACCTTTCGCGGGGGGTTCTGGAACGCAACCCCCGTGATCAAGGAGGGATCACTGTAACATTAAAATGTATACATGCAGTAAAAACATGTTTATAATGAGTTGCACAGGTAAAATGATAGTTTTGAAAATAGTTTGGCCTGCTTGCAAAATAAAAAATTACATTTATCCTAAAGTTTGTTTATGATTCAACATAATATTTCCTCTTAAAGTCCAAAGACATGTAGGTTAGGTGAACTGGTGTTGCTACATTGGATCCTGATATATATATATATATATATATATATATATATATATATATATATATATATATTATCGTGTGTGTGCATAGGGGACAGCTTAACGGATCTGGTGATTCTAATACCCTGCTACTCCAGGGTTTGGCTCAATGTCCTAATGCCTTTTTTTCTTCCTCCCGCAGCAGACCGAATGATTGACAGCTGTAACACCTGTGATGTCACTTCCAGTATCCATCCACCTGGACCTACCTCTTCCTACCAGAATTACTTAAGACAGGAAGATCTGTCATCTTGAAACAGTTCACTTTGGAACTCACGTCTGGAAACACGTTTTTGCAATTATTGTCAGTTTTCTTTTGTGTTACTGCCTTCTGATTATATGGGGTCACCAGGATATCGCCCTAACTCTTTATCGTGTTGTGTCTGTTCTCTTATATTGTATAAATATTCTCACACACATGTGCTTAGGAGATGATAGTAATTCTCCAACCAATAGAAGTAGGGGGTGGTATTGTGTGATAACGCTCTCTTTTTCTCCCTCTGCAGGCCGGAATATTGATGGCGCACCACCAATGATGTCACTGCAGGTGTCTGTCCACCTGGACCTGCTTTCTCCTGACCAGCAGCCATATGCTTAGAAGAACCACCATCTTTGGCTGTCTGTTTAAGGGGAACCAGAAGACTCAACACTTTATGCTTTTTCATGCAATTTTTTTCATGTTTTTAGCATGCATTTAATATACGCGGTTGGCCTTCAAGATGCCCCAAATCATTTTATTTGTTCTGTAAAACTGTGAGGAAGCATCTCAACACCGTTTTAATTAACATATAAAATGAAATATGATACAATATATTTCCGGCGCCGCCGAGAGTAGCAGCCTTTTCAGCAGCTCCGTGTATGACTGTATGTGTATGTGTACTTTTCTACTTTTATTTTTCTATTTTTATTTATTGATCACTCCTATCACTTTATTTTATGTGGATTTGTTCCCTGGACACACTTACTTTTACAACGTGGGCATGGATTTTTACACGCCGAGACTCATCTATTCAAGTACTCAACTTCGAGCGCTGAGAACAAATGCCAGTATCGGTGTGGTTCCCTATTTACCCGACGAGGTAAGAAGGCGGTATCGTGGCAGCAGAGCTGGCACTAAGCTAAAAATGAAGCGGCTTGCGAGAAAGTGGTGTTTTAAGCCTTCGGTGCCTTCTGTGATTCTGGGGAATGTGAACTCAATCTCAAATAAGATCGACGAACTGGCTGCACTGGTAAAAAATGTCAGAACCAACAGAGAATGCAGTTTGTTGTGTTTTTGCGAAACGTGGCAAACTACCACCATCCCAGATGCTAACGTTGAGCTACCCGGGTTTAGCACAGTTAGAGCGGACAGAGATGCAAGTACCTGTGGGAAGCACAAAGAAGGAGGACTCGCTCTCTATGTTAATACACGGTGGTGTAACTCTGGACATGTTAACGTCAAAGTCTCCACTTGCTGCAGGGACATCGAACTGTTGGGCGTAAGTATCGTCCCTATTACTTGCCCAGAGAGTTTGGACACGTCATTGTTGTCATCATTTACATCCCTCCTCGGGCGGACGTGGAGACAGCGAGTGACATCATCCATTCTGCTGTTGCTAAGTTACAAATGCAGCACCCTGAGGCGCTTGTGCTAATCGCGGGAGACTTTAACCATGTGACGCTGGACAAAACATTACCTGCCTTCTCCCAGTATGTGGACTGTAACACCCGGGGAAATAAGACTATTGATTTACTATATGCACATGTTAAAGACGCATACAGCGCCACCCCGCTGCCTGCGCTTGGGAAAGCAGATCATAACCTGGTTCTGCTTCAGCCTCACTACAAACCAAAAGTGAGGGTCCTACCTACAACCACACGATCATTCAGGAAGTGAACTCCGGAGGCTGAGAATGCTCTGAGAGAATGTTTTGGAACTACAGACTGGGATATCCTGCAGGGATCACATAGTGAGAACATTGAGGAAGTTGTTGACTGCACTACTGACTACATCAACTTCTGTATGGACATTGTAGTTCCAGTAAGAACTGTACGCTGCTATGCTAATAACAAGCCATGGATTACAAGTGACATCAAGGGCCTTTTGAACCAGAAGAAAAGGGCTTTTAAAGGCGGTGATCAGCATGAGCTCAAGCGCATGCAGAAGGAACTCCGAGTCCAGCTCAGGGCGCGAAGGAGCAGTACAGGAGAAAGCTGGAGCAGAAGTTGCAGAATAACAGCATGAAGGAAGTGTGGGATGGAATGAAGATCATCATGCAGCTCGAAGCGGGGTACCACCATCGAGAGAGACATGAAGAGAGCAAACCAAATGAAAAACTCCTTTAACAGGTTTGACCACCCTAACCCACTCTCACTCTCACCTCGGAGTATTGCACCCTCCACACATCCTTCTGCTGATACCAGCATAGGAGAGACATCCCCACCCATAATTACAACAGCGCAAGTGAGTAGAGAGCTGAGGAGACTTCGTGCCAGCAAAGCAGCGGGTCCAGATGGAGTATCGCCACGACTGCTGAAGGTCTGTGCATTGGAGCTGGGGGGTCCTCTACAGTGCATCTTCAACCTGAGCCTGGAACAGGGGAGAGTCCCGAGGCTTTGGAAAATATCTTGCATCACCCCAGTCCCAAAGGTATCACGTCCTAGTGAGCTGAATGACTTCCGGCCTGTTGCTCTGACATCACATGTGATGAAGACCATGGAGAGGCTGCTGCTTCACCACCTGAGGCCACAGGTTCAACACGCCCTTGACCCTCTGCAGTTTGCATATCAGGAGAAGGTGGGAGCGGAGGATACCATCATCTATATGCTACATCGATCCCTCTCTCACTTGGACAGAGGCAGTGGTGCTGTAAGAATTATGTTTCTAGACTTCTCTAGCGCCTTCAACAAAATCCAACCTCTGCTCCTTAGGGACAAGCTGACAGAGATGGGAGTAGATTCATACCTGGTGGCATGGATCGTGGACTATCTTAAAGACAGACCTCAGTATGTGCGTCTTGGGAACTGCACGTCTGACATTGTGGTCAGCAACACAGTAGCGCCACAAGGGACTGTACTTTCTCCGATCCTGTTCAGCCTATATACATCGGACTTCCAACACAACTCGGAGTCCTGCCACATGCAAAAGTTCGCTGATGACACTGCTATCGTGGGCTGCATCAGGAGTGGGCAGGAGGAAGAGTATAGGGACCTAATCAATGACTTTGTTAAATGGTGCAACTCAAACCACCTACACCTGAACACCAGCAAAACCAAGGAGCTGGTGGTGGATTTTAGGAGGCCCAGACCCCTCATGGACCCCGTGATCATCAGAGGTGACTGTGTGCAGATGGTGCAGACCTATAAATACCTGGGAGTGCAGCTGTATGATAAATTAGACTGGACTGCCAATACTGATGCTCTGTGTAAGAAAGGACAGAGCCGGTTATACTTCCTTAGAAGGCTGGCGTCCTTCAACATCTGCAATAAGATGCTGCAGATGTTCTATCAGACGGTTGTGGCGAGTGCCCTCTTCTACGTGGTGGTGTGCTGGGGAGGCAGCATTAAGAAGAAAGATGTTTCACGCCTGGACAAACTGGTGAGGAAGGCAGGCTCTATTGTTGGCATGGAGATAGACAGTTTGACATCTGTGGCAGAGTGACGGGCGCTAAGCAGGCTCCTATCAATTATGGAAAATCCACTGCATCCACTAAACAGTGTCATCTCCAGACAGAAGAGCAGCTTCAGCGACAGACTGCTGTCACTGTCCTGCTCCACTGACAGACTGAGAAGATCGTTCCTCCCCCAAACTATGCGACTCTTCAATTCCAACCGGGCGGGGGGGGGGGGGGGGGGGGGGGGTTGGGTAAACGTTAACATTATATAAAGTTATTGTCTGTTTTTACCTGCATTATTATCAATCTTTAATTTAATATTGTTTATAGTATCAGTAAGGTGCTGCTGGAGTATGTGAATTTCCCCTTGGGATTAATAAAGTATCTATCTATCTATCTATCTATCTATCTATCTATCTATCTATCTATCTATCTATCTATCTATCTATCTATCTATCTATCTATCTATCTATCATCTATCTATCTATCTATCTATCTATCTATCTATCTATCTATCTATCTATCTATCTATCTAAATATTTTCCTTTGCCTGGTGGATTACTGATAATACTTTTGAGTTGTGGAAATTAAATGTGGACATGCTAAACAAAACCATGGCTAATTATAAAAGAACTGGTCAAAAAGCAATAAGTCTGACAGTGCAGATATGAGATTGTACTATGTCAGTAACCAGAAATTACAGACTTTAAGTATCAAAACTAGGAGTTCATAAATAAAAAACAAAATATAAGTTTCCTAAAAACAAGGGATACATTTGGGCTAATTATTTAGAAGGGGTGCTGCAAGAGGTTTCAAAAAGCTGTCTTTCCTTCAGCCTTCATCAAGCAAAGCAGACAATTGCTAGAATGTCACACACCATTTATTAATGGTGCACATTTCATCATACGTTAAAAAAGGCACAGAAGAAAACAGGGTTAAATACTAATGCTAACCAAGCAAAATAAGCAAACCAAATAATTATCTCAATCGAGCCTGTAATTCAAAGGTCAAATCCAAAAAAGAAATACCAAAAACAGCATATTTCAAAATGAGAATTATTCGGGACCAAAAAAACATACAAAATGCATATATACACGGAGGTAAACACATGCTTGGAATTCGTATGCCTCAGTGCTACAGTGAACCATGTATATTTTATATTGGCCATTACTGGCAGCTTTATCAACTGCACAAACCAACACTCAACCTACTAAGAACAAGACATACAGAAAACAAACATAAAAAGATAGAAAAAAAAGTTACAAATGACAGAAAATTGAAAAAATGATGAATGAAAAATAATGGGGCGGCACGGTGGCGCAGTGGGTAGTGCTGCTGCCTCGCAGTTGGGAGACCTGGGTTCGCTTCCCGGGTCCTCCCTGCGTGGAGTTTGCATGTTCTCCCCATGTCTGCGTGGGTTTTCTCCGGGCGCTCCGGTTTCCTCCCACAGTCCAAAGACATGCAGGTTAGGTGGACTGGCGATTCTATATTGGCCCTAGTATGTGCTTGGTGTTTGTGTGTGTCCTGCGGTGGGTTGGCACCCTGCCCGGGATTGGTTCCTGCCTTGTGCCCTGTGTTGGCTGGGATTGGCTCCAGCAGACCCCCGTGACCCTGTGTTCGGATTCAGCGGGTTGGAAAATGGATGGATGGATGGATGAAAAATAATGAAAAGAATAATAAAATAAGGAAATACATAATCAGTAAGAAATATCCCAAAAAAACAACAAATATTGGAGTGGAGGATGCAATTATCCATCTGCTCCACAAGGCATATTCTCATCTGGAAAAGGATGGCAACACTGTGAGGATTATGATTTTTAATTTCTGCAGTGCCTTCAGTACCATCCAACCATTCCTGTTAAGAGGTAAGCTCACAAATATACAGGTGGATGAGCCTATGGTGACCTGAATGATGGACTATCTGCTGGGCAGACCACAGTCTAAGAGCCTCAAGGATTATGTTTCTGATACGGATGTGAGCAGCACTGGAGCACCACAAGGAACAGTCCTGTCTCCTTTTCTCATCACTCTGAACACGCGACTATAAATACGATAAGGGGGATGATGCAGAGTATAAGAGTCAGATGGACAACTTTGCTTCTTGGTGTAGAAAGAATTTTCTGGAACTTCAACAAAACCAAGGAACTTGTTATAGGCTTTCACCACACCAAAGAAACTCTATGTCCGGTCACTGCTCAGGGAGTAGATGTAGAGGTGGTCTACTTTTACAACTACTTGGGGGTCCACATCAATGACAGATTGAACTGGTCTCATAAAACAGAGTAACTATTTAAGAAAGAGGAGAGCAGGCTCTTTTTCCTTAGGACACTGCATTCCTTTAATGTGGGAAGTGACATCCTTCACATTTTCTACAACTCTGTGATGGCCAGTATGATTTTCTACTCTGTGGTGATCTGGGCTAAAAACAGCACTTCAAGAAGGCCCACTGAATGTGAACAAGCTAATTAAAAGGGCAGGCTCAGTTATGGGACGCACTCTGGACTCCCTGGTGGTTGTAGTGAAGGAGAGAACTAAAACAAAACTGAGCGCTGTTATGAACAATACTGCATATTTTTCTTTGACACACTAACAGTTGTGACAGATAGAGGCACTGTCGACCCCTTGAACCCTCAGACCACACGTCAGACACCAGGTAAAAGTCCAAATATATTTATTTAGACAAAATGTGCACAAAGCACCCTCTTCTCCACAATATTCAAATAAATACATAATAAACAATCACTAATCAATAATAACAATAATCCTCCTCACTCCCAGACGCGTTGCCACCCTTCCACACAGCTCAGCTCAGCATCTGGGATTTCCCATCGTCCTTTTATATTCCCTGACCCGGAAGTGGTTCCAACCCTACAGTTCATGTGATTCCTTATCACTTCCGGGTCAGATAAAAAGTCCTTTTCTTCATCCCGGAAGCACGTCATTTCCTTTGTCGCCTTGCCTACAATGTACTTCCGGGCTATAGGGCACAAACAACTCTCTGGGCCTCCCTGCAGCATCATCTGTTGGCCCCTGTGGTATCCAGCAGGGCTGTAAAGGAAAACTCCATCGTCCATGATTCCCTGCTGGTATTCGGGCACTTCCATGCCACAGGGAGAGCTCCATCTGGCGGCCTGGGGTGTTGGCTGGGATGACAGGCCGGCGATATCCCACACAGTACTTTCAGCCAATGAATTATTCAGCAGAAGTGTGTCAAGAAATGTTACTTTGTCTCCTTCATACCAACAGCAACACATCTATATATTGCCTCACAGTGACTGTGGCTACCCCCAATGGGATGACATGCCAAAGAGTGTCCCAAAGTGCGATCATTGTGTCTATGGAGGGACAGCCTATCAGTTGCCAGGGCAACCGTGGGATCCCAGCGCTGTAGCAGCTCACCGCAAAAACAAATCCGAAAAGATTGCAGTCGCACTATGAGCACCTGCCGTCGATGGGTGATGCAAGGAACATTGTAAATGCAGGGAACAGTATTACTTGGCCATTAACCTGGCCACGACCCTGCTGGATTGTTGTGACTGTGTATAGGAGAGTGGTAGCTCCCGCTACAATAAATAACCGTGCTGTTCCTGTTTCAAGCTGAATAAAGTTTGTTTTGCTAAAGAACTGAGTCTCATGTTTTGGGGTTCAAGACAGGGACTCATACGTTACTCTATATATATATATATATATATATATATATATATATATATATATATATATATATATATACACACAAATTTTAAAAAGCTACATTTTTATCTGGGTATATATAAAGTCCTATCATTCTATATAAGTAAGGGAAAAAAAAACATAAACAATGCATGGGTGTAGTACTTATGGCAACTAATATGTCCAAACTGAATGTGAAAAATAGCAAAATTAATAAGGAATGAGTGAAAAATGGACACAAGTTGAGTTATTACAGTAAGTAACCAACAGATTTTTTTTTTCAGAATCTGCAACTAAAGAAGCCTTTCCTTTAACAAAAAACATGCAAATACAAGAATCAATAAGTTGTTGCCAACACCAACCCTGGAGAGCCACAGTGGCTGCAGGTTTTTGTTCTAACATAGTTGCTTAATTAAAAGTCACTCCTCACCATTAACAGAGCTTATTTACTTTCATGGCTTGTTAGTGTTTTTAACTCTACCATGTCAGTTCATTCTTAAATCATAGATTTTTTTCTTCAGTTTCCTTCTGAGTGCTTAATTAAACAAATAGTGAATGATGAATACACACAGGTGGAAATGGAGACAAGATAGATATAGAACTTCTGGTTCCTTTGTCATTTGTATCTTATTGCTAATAAGGAGCAGTTAAAACAACAGTTGTTTTAGATTAAAACAAACAATTAAGGGTTCATAATCTTCACAAGCGAGATAACTAAAATGAAGCTTGGACAATGAATCCTGGGTGCTACCTTCTTTCATAGGAAACAGGACATGTCGTCATGATAACGTGACCTCCTGACACATGATCGCCAATGGCACTGGAAAGAAAATGGAAGTGCTTGTGAAACCAAAAAACAAAATTTTGGAGAATATTATAATAAAACAAAAAAGTGGCGGAATGAAATCTCCGACATCAAATGAAAATTTTACAATAGCTTTAAAACCTAAAAGTTGTGCATATATTTTATTAAAAAATAAATGTTCATAATCACAAATGAATTATAACAGAAATACCAAGTCTTTACCTTGAAAATTCAAAGAAACTTTACATAATTACTAAAATTCATTTATGTTTTATTTTTGAAAATACTGCAAATATATAATCAGATTTCAACTACATTAAGAAGAGCACAAAACATCTAGTGATTCTGTCTGATGATGATAACAATGCAATAATGATTTTAATAATAATAGTTTAAAGATATCAATTGGTGGTTTTTATAATGTATACTGTACAAAGAAGAATACAAAACATAAACATCTTGATGTGTGTAGTTTAATGAGTTTTAACAAATTTATATTAATATTGTTTTGCCTTTAATAAAAAGATGCCAAGATTAGTTTAAGCTACTGTAATGAATATCACTGATTATTATTCAATGGTTATTTACACATACTCTTGCATGCCCAACTTCCAATCATATTTAATCACTATTAAAACATTTATTATCACTTTTACAGTCAGATCAGATGGGAACATTATTTAGCTGTTAAAAGTTTTATTATTTATTTTAGATTATACTTTTTCAGTTCTTAATTTATCATGCATGAGGGTAACATTTCTATACACTGTTATATTTCAGGTCAAATTAAATTAATTAAATAATAGTTTTAACATTCAAATATTAATGTGCAAATTAAAAAAAAACATGAAAAATATTCCCACTTTTACTTTGAGAATATGAAAACAAAAAATGCATTTGTAAATTAAAAGAATTGTTAGACCTCATTTTATACCACTTGTTTTTCATTAGCAGACATTCTTATATATGTGATTGGTTAATGATCAATATTTGTTGTTTCTTATTTTTTAAATAGATTAAATTTAAAATAGATTAGAAGATTAAGGTGGGAATTTCAGAAACGTACACAATCATAAAGAATTCTTTTGGATTCTTTCAGCAAAAATAGGTGTATAATTCTGTCAAGGCCATGGCTTACAGAGACATTTCAAGCTAGCTAGGTAAAGATACTGTATGCTTAGGTCAGCTGTTGAATAACTATGCCTTAGGGCAGCGCGCCATTTCTTTATCACTGCTTTACACTCAACATTCGCATGTGCTCTGCATGCTTGAGATCTACAGTAGGTATACTGCTGTGTGAAAAACCTATGGGCCTGAGAAAATAAAGTTCTCAAGAGTTTGAGAGAGAGATAGAGAGAAACAGATAGAGGAAGAAAGAGAGATAAAGGAGAAACATTATAACCACAAACTGATATACAGTATGAGACAATCCCAGTTAAAGCAGTAACAAACAATGTCAACATTGGTAGATATCAAAACACTTCACTGATCAGTACTCATACATTAACACACAGATATTCACCCATGACTTGACAAGGAAGACCAACATAGATTCCATAATTTAAAATGCACAGCTGTGGATGTACTTCCTGCAACAGCTAATAGAGTTCACAGGAGCTTCTGATTCAGTTCTACATTAACTTAAATTAATTGTATTGTATTAAATTGTAATTAATTAAATTAATCATTAAGTCAGTTCTACGCTCATCCATTACCGTGTGGCCTGGATCAGCAACTAAGCATGTCAAGAACAAGCTTGAACAGGCTCCTTCAAATAGTCAGGTCTTCCCACCTTACAGGATCTGTACTATTCTAGTCATGAAACAGGCAGGGAAAGTCACTGACCCCTCACATCCAGGCCACAAGCTCTTTGAACCATTCCCATCTGCCAGACTTTATAGACTAAGCTATGCCAAAGCAAACATATGTAAGAACTTTCTTTCCACAGGCCATCAAGCTCATAAATGTTGTAATAGTCTTAGTCTTACATTCTTACAGATAATTAATGTGTAATTCAGTATTTATTTCAGTATTTCCTTCACTTCCTTGCATGTTGTATGCATCACCATAGTAATTGTGAACATGACGTAGATACAGGAGACTGCAGCATATCCAGGACTGTGGACAGACGACAAACACCTAGAAGAGGGTGCTTTATCTGTCTGGGAAAGACAATAATTAATTGATCAGAAGGTCTGGAATTCATTATGTATGTTGTTGAGATGAAAGGACAAAACAAGAAGCCACCCAAATTAAATGCTCGTCAATATCACAGCACACTCATAATCGCTAACACTAAGTGAAATTTAGAGTCAGAACAAAGCAATAATCTCAAAAGAACAATCATTCTCGTGACTCTGTCAAATCACATTACAAAAAAACAAAAAAAAACATGAAATGCATAAAAGACCTTTGATTTTCAATAAATAAAGCAAAGATGTGGTGTCAACATTGACTTCAGCTTTATTCTTTTCCACAGAAGCCCACTTTGGTCAAAGAATCATACACCAAAGTGAGCAACACAACTTCAACTTTATTGTCATACTGTATGTATTTAATACAATGAAAATCTTATTCTGCGGGTCTTCCAGCAATAAACAAGAATCCACAGCAACATATAAGAATACACACCAATAAAAACATCTCAAGTGCAAAAAAATGCAAAAACACAAACAGAAGTAAGAGCAAATAAATAAATAAATGATTCAGTGTAAGCTCTGCAGGTATATGGTCTCAAGATGCTTCTCCACTCTCCAGACATGAGTTTGCCTGCAGTGCTGAGGGGAGGCGACAGTTGATTAGGTTTTATTTACAAGCCTGATGGCATAAGGGAGAAAACTGTCTTACGGCCTTGTTTTTCTAGCGGCTGTTGTCTTGTAGTGCCTCCCTGATGGTAGCAGTATGAATAGTTCATGTTGTGGGTGGTTTGTGTCCTTAATAATGTCATGGGCCCTCCTGAGAACTGTGGTATTATAGATTTGCTCTTATGCAGGGAGTACTGTTCCAATGATATTTTGTGCCGATTTTACTACCTGGTGTAGAGCCTTGTGGGCCTATGCTGTACAGTTCCCAAACTAGACAGTGATGGAGCAGGTGAGGATACTCTTGATTATGCATCTGTAGAAGTTGCTGAGGATAGTGTTTGGCAACTTGCTCAGTCTTCTCAAAATGAATTTTAAGATATCTGGAAATGCATTTTAGATATCTCAAATTGAATTACAGATATATCTAAAAAGCATTTTATGATATCTCAAATAGATTTCAAGATATCTTGAAATGATGTGCTGTACATTTTGAAATATCTGAAATGCATTTTAAGATATCTTAACATGCAATTCATTTTGAGATATCTCAAATACATTTCGAGATATCTTAAAATAACTTCCTGTGCATTTCAAGATATCTCAAATACATTTTGAGATATCTTGAAATCATTTCCTGTAAAATTTCCTATTCTTTCAATGGGACTTCCTGTCTATTTTAAGATATCTCAAAATGTATTTGAGATATCTTGAAATGCACAGGAAGTTATTTTAAGATATCTGAAGATCTATTTGAGATATCTTAAAATGTGCAGGAAGATATGTTGAGATATCTGAAAATGCATTTCAGATATCTCAAAATGAATTTGAGATATCTTAAAATAAGTGGGACGTTATTTTAGGATATCTCAAAATATAATTAAGATATCGCAAAAAGCATTTAAGTATGGTGTTAATTTGGCTTGCCATATTTAAGATAACTTAAAATTCACTGTTGTTTGAGTTATCTAAAATACATTTTTAGATATCTAAAATTAATTTCATGATATCTTAAAATGGGTCTCAGTTCCATTTCAAATATCTAACAATGTATTTCAAGATATCTCAAATTGTATTTCAAGATATCTAAAATGCATTTTAAGATATCTTTAAAAGGACACTCAATTATTTCAATATATCTCAATAGCATTTTCAGATATCTACAATACAATTTATGATATCTGAAATACATTTCCAGATATCTCAAAACAGCTTCCTGTCCATTTTCAGATATCTCAACATCACTTCCTGCTCATTTCAAGATATCTCAAATACATTTTAAGACATCTTATAATAAACAAGAAGTTCCATTGAAATAATAGGCAGTTTTACAGGAAATGATTTTGAGATATCTTGAAATGCATTGAAATAATAGGCAGTTTTACAGGAAATGATTTTGAGATATCTTGAAATGCATTTAAGATATCTTAAAATGCACGAAAAGGTCAATTTAAGACATCTGAAAATTCATTTGAGATATCTTGAAATGCAGACACAATTATTTTGAGATATTTGAAAATGTATTTGAGATATCTTGAAATGCATTTGAGAAATCTCAAAATGTATTGCAGATGTCTGAAAATGTGAAGGAAATTATTTTAATATATCTCAAAGCGAATTTCAGATATTTTAAAAAGTAAATTACATTTTAAGATATCTGAAATTCATTTTGAGATATCTCTAAATGTTAATTCGGCTTGCCATACAAGTGAGATCCTCAGAGATGTTTAATTTAAATGTGGCTACTCTCTCGACCTCAGTCTCTCCAATGTACAGTGACTGGTGCTGTCCTCTCTTCCTCAGTATGTCAATAATCATCTCCTTTGTTTTGTTGGTGTTAAGAAAGAGATTACTGTCCTGACACCACTTCATAAGGCCAGCCATCTCCATCCTGTATGCTGACAAATCCCCCCAGAAATCAGTTCAATGATGGTGGTATTGTCCACAAGTTTAATAATGCTGGTGTTATGCTGGGAAGATACACAGTCAGGAGTGAAGAACATGAACAGCGTGAGAATCAAACACATCCTTGTGGGGGGCCTGTTAAAAAGTCTGACAAACATCATTTTAGATTTTGCACAATGGTTAGAGGTGAAACCAGGCTGTATCTACAGCTAAATCCTGCCTTGGAGCTTTTGCAACTTTTATAGAGTCCATAAGAAGGATGTGTGGAGGTGTTGCTTGGTGAGTTTCTAATAGACAAACCTTAATAACTGTGACTCTATTGATTAATGAAAAAATCTAAAATAAAACCTGATAGATGTTTGTTTTTTATTAAGAAATACTTTTGCAAAGTTTTAGAAGGCACATGTTTAACATTAAGGCACATGCTATGCATAATGTATTGCATGGAAAAGTGAAAAAAAATAAAAAGAAAATTTACTTCAAGGATGTATGCAAAATAATTGAAAATATCCTGGGCACATAGATGTGAACACATGTAAAATAATATGGCATAATGTATTACTTGCTGGGTAAGGAAGAATTTTAAATTACAGAATAAAAATGAAACTAGATAGTGTTTGTATTTAATAAAAAGAGCTGCAGGTTCCAAGTTACTGTGATAACAATCTCTCTTTTCCCTTTCTTTTGTAGTTTCTGATACAACAGGCTCCTAAGGGGAACAACACTGAGCAAACAGCAAACAATATATCAAAACATACATAATTTACTTGTGATGCACAATTCATATGTTAAATATCCAGTTGTATACTTACAAAGTCCCAAACATATCTATTTTGACTAAAATACAGGGTGTCCAGAAAGACCGTGTGCAATTTAAAATAGTTGTAACTTTGTAAGTATATGTGATAGAAAGAATTCATAAAAAGGATTACATCTTGCCTGAAGAAGGGGCCTGAGTTGCCTCGAAAGCTTGCATATTGTAATCTTTTTAGTTAGCCAATAAAAGGTGTCATTTTGCTTGGCTTTTCTCTACATTCATAATGGCTAACACGGTACAAGACCCTAGTACTACTAAAAAGGATTAGAAAGCTTGATGTATCTAGTTTTTATTGCTGTATTTGGAGAACTAAAAATCCACATGAGTCTGTTGAACATGAAAAAGATTCTCCCAAAGTTAATGTGTGGTGTGTTTTGGGAAAAAATCGAGTCATAGGGCCATTCTTTTTTGAAGGGCGTGTTGTTAATGGTGATAGCTATGTAGAAATGCTGCAAAATTACTTCATTCCTCAACTAGGACTGATAGAGAATACAGTGTTTCAAAAAGATGGTGCTCCTTGTCATTTTGCTTTGCATGTTAGATAGTTTCTACATGAGAAATTCCCTAACAGATGGACTGGAACTGGTGGACCATTTTCTTGGCCTCCACGTTCACCAAATTTGACTCCATTAGATTTCTTTTTATGGGGACATTTGAAAACTAATGTTTATTCAACCAAACCTTGATCTTTAGAAGACTTGCAAGCTAGGATAACTGATGTGATTGCTGGTATTACTTAAAATCAGCTTGAAAATGTTTTCCAAGAACTACAGAATCGTACTACCCTTTGTATTAGTAATGATGGTGAACATGTTGAAAATTAACAAGAACAAAAAATGTGTTTCTTCTTTCAAATCCTTTTTACAGATTCATTCTATCACATATACTTAACACAAAAATGTCCCCAGCTAAACTTCATGTGACTCCTGAACAGAATATTCAGGACTATTTTATATCTTTATGAATGGCCATAGCAGTTTGGTGAGAGCAAATTTAACCAAATGTCTCTGTAGGAGTGCCGAGCAGCAGTTTCAGAGTGGTTTTGAACATTTTCTGTACTTCTGTTTCAACATAACAGCAAAAACTAACATGGGTTTATGTAAATTCCATTGTAAATCTAATTAGGCATCTTTTTTAAAGGTAATAGTTAATTACATGTTTAAGCATCTCTCTAATTCACAGTCTCAGAAACAAATCCTTGGAACAAATTTTTTGACATCTGCCGATCAATGTATGAGTATATGTTATTTACTTTCCTACAGTCCCTCAATATAATGTGTCTACAGGCATAACCGTCACATGAGATGTTCTGAAATACTTGCTAGCATGCTGCTAAGCATTTTATTTTTAAACCCAGTTCAATGTATTTCATTTAATTATAATATTATTTATTTTTGCCTAAAAGTGTCAGTAAAAATAATGCAAAATATAGGCAGTGGTACATTAAGTCCTTAAGATCTGCTGTTTCACTGCACCAATTTTTAGCAATTAAATTATAATGCAACTTTTTATTTGCATATTATTTTTGCTGTGTGGCTTTTTTAAATGTGTAATTTGCATAATTTACAGTGGGAAAATGTCCATTTTAAAACCATGTTAAATTATATTGAAATGCAGGCACTACAGGAAATATGTAGCATTATGCTGCTGTTAAAATACATGTCTTGATGATTTAAAGCCTTTAATGTTCACCCATTTCAATTTTATTTTCTATTTTAGTACTTATAAATTAATTTTCAGCTTAGAAATGGACTTTTCCTAAGTCATCTAAATATTATAATCAGTGGCATTTTTGGCATTAAAATTCTGTTGGGACTTATTGTGTGAAGACTGTAAGAACAGCCAGCCATAAAAAGAGTGTGTGTATCTGCATCAGTGTGAGCTTGTGAGAATGACAGCAAGAGAAGGGAAGGAGATATGACAGCAGTACCTGAGACTCTTAGAAGATCCACACCTCTGGTTAAATCCGTTGGACAGGGTCTGTGAGGGGAGTCTCGGGAAGCATCTTAGCTTGAAGCAATTCACAGGCAGGGAAAGTGAGTGCAAATGGTGTTACCGCTGACCCCAAATGAGTGGTGTCGGGGATCCAGTAGTGTGAGTGTTCAGGCAATACGCAAGGTAGAGAAAAGATCATCGGAGCCTCATGGAAGGAGTCATGGAAGACACAAGTGCCTAACAGCATCAGTGATGATACAATTTCTTCTCTCTATTGTTACATAGAAAATTTAAACAGTGGCCACTTGAAAGGATAATATCTTTCATTCCCCAAAACTGAACTGAACAGTTCAAGCTTCTACATATGTGAAAAAGCTTTAATTATTATAAACACTGTATGGTCTAAGAGTCTGCCAAGGCTAGTGGGGCATAGCACAAAGAAAATTTCTCAATCTTAAAAAATAGATTTTTTTCTAGGTAAAAGTCTGTTTTGAACATGCCACAGAAATTGGAAAATAATTATGATGACTATGTCGAGTTTTCCAATAAACATTTTAAATATATGTTAAAATTATGGATGGCAGCTTAGAATTTATTTAATTTCTTAAATAACAACACTGCTGAGAATGTGTGTGTGTGTGTTCAATGTCTCACTTGCCCCTACTGTAGATTGTACAGTAGTGATTGTAGTGTGTATGTAGTTTGTTAAATTGTGGTAATCTTTGGACCTTATGAGAATGAAGCTGATTTTGTAGCAACTTAGTATCAACAAAGGGCAAGGACTCAAATGCTCTACTGTGAAAAGTGAAGCTACGTAATTGTCAGTCTTTCCAGTGAACTGAACTGAGTATGTGCTAATGGTAAGATGCCATCCTCTCGGTGACTCATATCAACTAAGAGCTAGGACAAGCAGACAATGGTTCACGAGCATAAAATGAGTTAAATTGTTAACTATTATTGCATATAAATAAACATGTTTGACAAATAGCTAACCAGCTACAATCTGCCTGAAGAAGCAGCCTGAGCTGCCTCAAAAGCTTGCATCCTGTAATCTGTTCAGGTATCATTTTGCTTGACTTCTCATTGCATCCATAATGGTTAACACCGTACAACACCCTACTACTATAGCTACCCAGAAGGAAATACATTTCAGGATCAATAGTATATCCTTCTGAAAATCATGGCAGAAACAAACTACTTTTTCCACACACTAAGTTATTCCTGATATTTCTAAGCAGCAAAATTGGGTCATCTTGCATTTCTCTATTTTTATTCTAACAACAAAATCATACAGAAAGAATTACAGTTGTGCACTGGTTTCTCACCGACAGTCAAGCTGGCCTTATTACTCCAAAATACTAAGTTAACTTAGAATTATTGGGAAAGATATTCACATTGGAAGACCTCATTAGGAAACCAAAACTCATTAACCAAACTGAAAGTAGATTGAACTGATTAAGAAAGCTCTGGTTTCTCCTGGTGAAAATGCAATCAGACTGAAACCAAAATTGACAGCACCTGTCTGTCTGCAGAGAAAATGTCGAACTCATCAACAGGTTTACTTGCCTTGGCATTTATGTCTCTGGTGACTCTTCCTATGAAGTTCGTAGGTCGACTGGAAAGGGGTGTGTGGCTCTCCTGATATCTTTATAAAAGGATGAAGGTCCAAGTCGTTAGAGTCCTAGTGCTTCCTGTTTTGCTATATGTTTGCAAGACACAGGCGATTTCCAATGATCTGAGATGAAGACTGAACTCCTTCGGTACTGTATCTCTTCACTGGTTTGACTTTGTGTTGAACGAGCAGTTGCTCACTAAGTCCCAAATGAGGCACATTACCTGCATTGTGAGGGCGCGTCAGTTACAGTACTACGGCCATGTGGCATGATTCCCTGAGGGTTATCCGGCTCACAGGATCCTCATTGTTGAGGATGCAAGCGGCTGGACCAGGCCAAGGGGACACCCCAGTAACTACACCTGGCTGTGGCAGACATATGGTCATTTCCATGGACTGGACTGTGTGTCTGCGTACAAGGTTGCCAACCAGGACCCCAAGCTATTTCATTGTGTGGTGAGTGCGGCAACATGCAAGTGCAAACTCCTCAACCTAACCTGACCTGACCTGCTCCTTCTTCTCTGCTTGTGATTCTTAGAATGAGCAGTGCTTCCTGTAATTGTGGGTTTTTGAAGTGTATCAGGTAACCATTTCCTTGGCTGAGGAGAAACAGGAAGATGAGTAAAGCACTGTGTCACACTCTAATATTTTCCTGGTTTAACCTTGAAATTGAGTCTCATGAAAGGCAGATTTAACCTGCATGTTTGACAACAGCAATTGTAACTGATGACTGAGCTTAGAAAAAAAGATACACAGTGAAAGATACACAAACAAAAAAGACTGCACCGCTATGAAAATGTATCTGCCCCTTCTTGATTTCCCCTATTATTGCAAAGTTTTTATACTGAATGTTTAAATGTCTTTCACCAAATCTATTATTAGGTAAACATCTAACAAATGTAACTTTTTTATTTAACTTATTCCATTTATCTAATGTGCAAACTAATCAATCACCAGCTGGCACCATGTTAAAAAGTAATTGGGGAAACCAGGAGGAGGCAGATTCTTTTGTGTGGTACTGTTTATTAAAATACCATGCCATACCATTTTTTAAGCCTGCTTAATCCCGAGCAGGGTCGCAGTGAATATGAAATAAAAATTTTAAAAAATAAAGGCCACATTCAGAGAGCTTGTATAAATTCAATGGTGATAGAAAATTAGTAGACAACTAGATCAAATTAATATGTAAGTGTTTCCACATAAAATCAATTAGAAAGAAAAATCAGATTCTTTTGGCTATGATTGAGCATAGTCTGGTTCTACCCATTGGCAATTTATGGTATTTAGTTTTTATCAGTATGTGCACAAAAATGTACAGAACTCTATACCCTAAGGAAGATCTGTTAGATTTCTTAAGTCTGCCATAATGATTTGAAGAAGATACATGTGGAAACCACTTATAATTGAAAGTAAAGTACAGACATGTTTGAGTTTCACATGTTACAATGGCTCAAGACTCTTCTTTATTGAGTAGTTTTTTGCAACACATTCTTACATATAAACTAATGTTTGCTTAACATTAGAAAGTACATCAGTTCTAATAAATGTTATTATAAGTACAAGGTCTGTTTCCTTAAAGAGACATGGCTTAATGAAATGCACTTTAGGTTTTAGATTCTTCTAGACAGAAATCACATGATATCACAGAAAAGTGGTTTTACATATTAATATTAGACATTACAACAAAATCATGGAGAGATAAGCTTTCACCAAACTCTAAAAGGTGTGGCACACTCTTACAACATTAGGTTAGATCTAATTATTATTCATGGTGTTCATATTCAAAATGTAATTATCACTCCACTAAAAGAAACAATATCAAACACTACATAATTAAATTAGCTTCTGTCCTGGCCAATGCATGTATGAGCTAAAAAATAGGACGGTTTGACATTCAGATTACAAAGATATATTGAAATTCAATGATACTGTGAGAAATGCTAACAACATCCATCAGAAAAGATGTAGATCTGCTAAAATGTGTCTTTTATTACAATGCAGATAAGTAAATAAATAAAACAAAATTAAAAAAGAGAAAAAAATGTTTTGAATGCTAAGATACATAACCTTGCCACGAAGCAGTACAAATCTAGGCAAAATTATAAACACAAACAGAAGCAGTATCAATAAACAGATTTAAAAAAAAAAAAAATATGTTAAGAGCTGTGATCAGAACTCGAAGGGGAATAAGGGTCTACACCAGCAAAAGGCATCTTAAATAAGTACCCTAAGTTCTTGTCAATAAGCCGCGGCTTATCTAAGGAAAAAAGTTGTGAAAATGAAAAAATAGAATATCGGCTTATACATAAGTCCGGCTTATACATCCATCGCGGGGGTTGCATTCCAGAGCCACCCGCGAAATAAGAATATCCGCGAAGTAGAAACCATATGTTTATATGGTTATTTTTATATTGTCATGCTTGGGTCACAGATTTGCGCAGAAACACAGGAGGTTGTAGAGAGACAGGAACGTTATTCAAACACTGCAAACAAACATTTGTCTCTTTTTCAAAAGTTTAAACTGTGCTTCATGACAAGACAGAGATGACAGTTCTGTCTCACAATTAAAAGAATGCAAACATATCTTCCTTTTCAAAGGAGTGCAAAGCAAGCAGTCAAAAAAAAAATCAATAGGGTTTTTTGGCTTTTAAGTATGCGAAGCACCGCCGGTACAAAGCTGTTGAAGGCGGCAGCTCACACCCCCTCTGTCAGGAGCAGGAAGAGAGAGGAAGAGAGAGATAGAGAGAGACAGATAAAAAAAATCAATACGTGCCCTTTGAGCTTTTAAGTATGCGAAGCTCCGTGCAGCATTTCTTTCAGGAAGCAGCTGCACACAGCCCCCCTGCTCACACACCCCTACGTCAGCGCAAGAGAGAGAGAGAGAGAGAGAGAGAAAGTAAGCTGGATAGCTTCTCAGCCATCTGCCAATAGCGTCCCTTGTATGAAATCAACTGGGCAAACCAACTGAGGAAGCATGTACCAGAAATTAAAAGACCCATTGTCCGCAGAAATCCGCGATATATATTTAAATATGCTTACATATAAAATCACAATTTAAATGACCGCTACGCGCTCGTGTTGACTCGGCGACGCCCAGAGCAGAAAGAACGCGCTCCAGCTGCTCCAACCGCGCCATGCGGGGAGTGAGAGAGACGGCAATATCTCACACTCTCTCCCCCCTTAAAGAAATTAAATGGGCGCGAGTGAGACCACTGACCTCCCTCCCTTCTATTAGTTATAGGTTATAGTACGTTCGGCTTATCCATGAGTTCGGCTTATCTATGATACGATTTTATTTTAAAAATTCGTATGATTTTTGGTCTCCGGCTAATACATGAGTCCGGCTTATAGACAAGAACTTAGGGTATATGTAGTACTGTAAAATCTAAGGTTATGACAGAGTACAATGTAAAGCTTAAAGGATTAAAGTACAGTCATTTGAACATTGATGTTTGATACACAAGTCAACAGTTTGAGAAAGACTAGAATAGAGAAAAGAAATCGGACTGCCAAGATGCAGGAAATGGTGTAGATGATAACACAGACATGAATAAAGCTGGACTGACACTATGTGGATTAAGGATTGTCACACATGTGCGATTAGGTGACAGCCAAAGGGTCCATTTCAGGATGTGAAAAAATTGGGAGAAGGGTTAGGTAAGGGTACTGATGCTTTCTTTCTTTCATTTCCACAGAACCACAGAAGATTAATTAACCTTCCTCCCTTCCAGATGACCTCAGTTCCGTCCCAACCTGATTATCTCACTTCCGCCCGCCTTGATGACCTCACCTTACTTTCTGCCACCGCAATATAAATTCTCATTCTTTTAATTTATCACTTGCCTTTTTGTTGTTTCACAGCTTACAAGACAGGTTTCAGTCTTTTTTGATCTCTCCACCGACAGTATATGTGGCCAATCCCCAAATCTTTAGTTTTGTTTGTGCAATAATTCTACAGGATCAAACCAATAAACAGAAGAAAAGTGGGTGTCACTGACGGTCAACTAACTGCACACACAAAAGAGAACAGGCCATTAGAGCAGCTGGATCGAAACACAGACTCCACAGTCTGTGGATTTGGTCACCTTAACAAATCAAGTCACTAACCACCATTCAAGAAACAATGAATTTCTCAGACCAGGACAGCCATGGATTAGTTAGACACGCCAGCTTCTCACAATAATAAAGTCATCACTCAGCGTGACAATGATGCTTTCTCAGGAACAACAAAGGTACCTGAGTTTTTTACCTACTTTTTGTCTATCACAAATTAGATTATTTTCATTTCATGTTTTTTGGTGGAGTCCCCTTCAGCAATAAATGTATTGTTTGCCACATGAATCTATAATAAAGATACTTGACTTAATGTGCAAGTATTTGCATGGCAATGAACCATGTAAAGTATCCCTGAGGATGTTATTAACACATGACATCATGAATGTCTTTCAGAAATGTCATACATTGATGTAGAATTCTCAGAACTGTTTGTGAATTTCCCCTTGGGATTAATAAAGTATCTATCTATCTATCTATCTATCTATCTATCTATCTATCTATCTATCTATCTATCTATCTATCTATCTATCTATCTATCTATCTATCTATCTATCTATCTATCTATCTATCTGTTTTGTCTCAGTGTATGCTACCATTTATAGATTTAGCTGAAAACATTCCATAGGTTCATAGGTTCCTGATTGTCATGTGGGCAGAGTAAGTTGAAAATGTTACCTGCATGCACTAATCAACACTTTTTGGAACTATGATCAGTGAGAATTTTATCCACTTTGTGTCATCAAATTGGAAAATTTGACCGCTCAAAAGGTTGATCTTTGATGGCTTAAAAGACTTAAAAGATTCTCATTTATGATGTTGCTCCTAAAATTCCTTAGGAGAAATAGCTTTAGACAAAAAAGGAGACATGAGACACAACAGAGATAAAAGAGGTCAATATTGAAAATTTGGTCTGAAAAGCATGTTATACTGTATTTTGTGAGATCTCTTTCTGATTTTGTTTTAATCTGTTTCAAGACTTCATATTTTTTTATTGGACTGATGACATTATCCAAGGTATCTTACAACGTTTGAGATCTGATCACATTCACAGTCACATCTCTTTTGTTTTTCCAGGTGGAATCAATGCAGATGAACTGGCTTGTTTATGGTCACACAGTGGTGTCAGTAGTGGAATCTGATTCTACAACCTCAGGATTTGACATCCAAAGTCTTAACCTCTATGCCACACTGCCTGCCTTTTCTTCCAGAATGAGTGTGACGTGAGTGATGAACAGTAATAAAACTTACAGCAACTGACAGTATTATTCAGAGGCAAAGACTACAGTTTTGTAATCATTATAAAGTGTTTTACTACTGCTGTCCATACATTTCACTATGTGTTATTGAGCACACAATGCAAATACTTTGAAGAGATATTTGCTGAGATCTCTGCTGAAGTCCAAGAGGAGACACTTTTGAGAATACCAGGGTAAAGTATTTTGGAGAAAAATTTGAGAAGCAGGAGTCAAAAGACAGTATCTCCGTTTTATTTCTTTCTGATCTCATTGTTGTCAAGGAGAAACCAAAATGAAATGTCTTTTTTGATTCATCATTCCTATGGGAAATATTGATAATCACTCAAATGCAATTATCTATTACAAATCACAATGCTTTAGTAACAGTGTAAGTTAAATTATTGCATTAGTGGAAAGAACATTTCCTTAAATAGACAAAAAATGTAATAGAAAGTACGAATTGTACAGTGAATCACAAGATACAATTAACTTGGAGAGACTAAATATTAGTTTTGCTAAATATGGAATCAATTTACATTGCTACACAATCGAACACCTAATTCCTTCCAGCAAAGAAATAGAAAAATAAGTGTTTTTTCAATATGTAGAATTCAGAAAAAAATAATTTATTTTTGTAGTGAACACAATGAAAGTAAAAAAAGTTTGAGAGAAAAAAAAACAGCAAATGAATTTTTTTTTAGGATTTGGCACAATGAAAGAAGTGTAGGTCAGAATACTAGGAGGTAATCAGAAAACTTGATTATCAGAATCATAAAATGTGTGGGTAAACTCGAAATAAAAAAACACAACAGACTCCTTGTCTGTCTGTTAGACCGTTTTCTGTCTAAATCATTAAACAAAATTTTGTTTTTTTCAAGAGTTTTATTCCAAAACTTTTATATTAAAGCATACTGACAAATTAAATAATGTCAACACAAACATGTTATGAGTAGCGTCAAGGGTTGCCTTTGTCATAAAAATATGTTTATGGTTATGGCAATGCAATGACCATCACAAACAACATCCATCCATCCATTTTCCAACCCTCTGAATCCGAATACAGGGTCACGGGGGTCTGCTGGAGCCAATCCCAGCCAACACAGGGCACAAGGCAGGAACCAATCCCGGGCAGGGTGCCAACCCACCGCAGATCACAAACAACATGATAAATATTAATGACAACAAGAAATCTACAGAAAAAAATTAACAGACATAGTTTATAATAATTCTAGAAGTACAAAATTTAAAATGTATCACAATTTCAAGTAGAACTTACTGCTACATGTCAAGATCCAGCCAGGTAAAAAAAATAAATAAGTAACAAACAGATTTGGGTTTATATTCAGTGTCTTTAAACAAATAAATATTATTATTTGGAGAATGACCATAATTCACAAGCACACTTAAAGCCAAAAATCTAGAATATTAACAATTGCTTCACTTCACTGTCAGCATACAGGATGCAGCATTTTGCCACACAGGAGGTGAGGAAGCTGAAAAAACTAACAGGACTGAGACAGATGCAAGCTGGGTGTGTCAGGCTGCCATAAACACATGCCTGAGTTTGAGGCTATTAGTTTAGTTATTATTGATTTCATTTAAGAATGTTTTTAAAATGTCTCATATATATTTCTCTTCTGGTTCATCCTGCTTCCACTTCAAAACGGTCCCGCCCACATGCAGCCGACACGGCATTTCTCGATTCCCATTCGTCCTCTTCCAAACCCTTCCCCACGCTACCTGCGGCTCCTGTTCAAAACCGGTCCCGCCCACATGCAGCTGACACGGAATTTCTTGATTCGTCCTCTTCCATGTCATGCACTGTACTGGCCTGCTGAGCATAATACATCCAACAAGTACTCGAGGTGCTTCCACAACGGTAAAGTAGCTTTACCACCTTTGCGGGAGCCACCTGTGTCTTTACAACAGCTTCTTACACAGCAAACATCAAAAACTAAAAATTATTGTGAACACATTCGAGAATGCAACTCTTCTCTAGCATTTGCTTCCATGGGTGCACAGATAACTCAACCTCCTGGCCATGGACCATACTGTTTTGAAATACACGGGCAAATTTATCACCAAATCTCTCCACTATATGCTAACACTTCTACCTCTCCAGGATATGGACAGTCGTATGTTTTTGACATAGCGCAAGCTACTGAAGTATGCTTGCAAAATAAAGCAAACTCTGCATGCAGTGAAAATTTACTTCTCCAGCTAGATTCCATGCTCAGAACCATCAACCCCTTCACTAAATCATACAAACACATGCATGAAATCGCTCAGTCCAATCCAACAGCATCTGTATGAATGGTTTTTAAGGAAAACCCTAGGCAGGATTTACGACGATACAATGCACCGACATGTCACACCGATGTTGCAGCGATTTTCGTCTGAGGAGATGGCGTACCGCTTGCCGAAAGGGACATTTGCATCTATCCCATAGGCAACTCCTGTAAACAGATTTCCACGCTGAATATGAATTGCAATCCTATGGTTTACCCACTTTTATTCCCTTATGGAGATATTGGCTTGCATAAAGATTTATAACATGTTCCCGATAAATGAACTGACAAGCGAATAAGGCTTACTCAATGCCAATTTTATGCGTACAGATTAGCAATGAGGAATACATTTAGTATTTTGCAGCGGCAAACTATTCCAACAGTACGTCGTAGATGTGTATGTTAAAACAGAGGGTGTGTGTCTCAACTATCTCAGATTACATCAACAAGATCTGTGCGTGGAATACTACAAAGGACTATCAGACGCTCTGCGAGCAAACGTTGAAAATAACAACGTACGTGTAGGCAAAATGATCATATTACCGTCCACATTTCCAGGAAGTCCAAGATACATGCAACAAAACTATCAGAATGCCATGGCCATAGTACGTAAATTCTGAAAGCCTGACTTATTTATCACTTTCACATGTAATCCTGCTTGGCCGGAAATTCTACATGCACACTGCGTCTTTCCAGAAGTATTTATTTCTTCTTGATTTCTGAATTCCTTTCTAACTGTTTTCCGTTCCTATTCTTACACCGCTGTATGCTATGGCGGACGTTGGCTAATTATTATTATTATTCCTATTTTGTGTTTATTACCTTTCCAAGCCACCATTGTTTTTCGTTAGACGATGGTGTTTTGCAGTGTTGTAACATTGATGCTACGATACTGTTTGTTGTTTTGACAGCCTTTGCCCTTCATGTAGATTCAGCTTGTGATATCATGTGGTGGGCCTATATTGTCATCATCTTCACACAATTTAACATGGCATCCTCTAGCATATAGCACCCACATTTTTGAATTTCCTTCCTAAAAGAACACATCTTTCTTAGAGATGGTTAGGTGTAATTATTCTCACTTTTTTACTTCAGTTCTTGTGTTTTGGTTTTGACAATTACTTTTCCTAGTATTCACATCTTTTTCTCCTATTATTGACAATGTCTCAATCTGCTTCATTCTTATACGGTCATAATATCATTTGTTTTCTCTGATGAAACACAGGCAGGCACATTTTAACTGGCTATGGTTTATGCAATGGATAAAGAGTGCTAAAGAAACAGGGAACTGACAGTGATCACGGCTTTCAGAAAAACAGAAGAGACAGCAGACATAGCTATGCAGGTCAGAGTGGAACTCCAATTAAGTCCAGAGACTGTGTTAAAAAAGTTGAACTAAAAGTCTTCATATTTCTTTTTAAACCACCTAAAATATGACACAAAATAAAAGTGTTTGCTTTATTTCCTTAGCTTTTGTTATTTTGTTCTTGCTTGCAATGAGAATTCAAGCAAAATGACACCTTTTATTGGCTAACTAAAAACATTATAATATGCAAGCCTTAGAGGCATATGTTATATGTTGTTGTTTGTATTGAAAAAGTACCAATATCCTGCTGTGGTTGCTTCATAGCATTTACAAAGCCACACATGATGAAAAATTCAAATAAAAAAGCATTAAGAAAACTTCCAAAGGAAAGTAAAAAAAAATACAGTAAATATCAAAAAGGGTGCAAAAACTCCAAAACTCCCTCATAATAATAACACCCCAAAACTAGGGAGTACAATATTGTAACTCCTTTTCTTAAATCTGCGGTGGGTTGGCGCCCTGCCTGGGGTTTGTTCCTGCCTTGCGTCCTGTGCTGGCTGGGATTGGCTCCAGCAGACCCCTGTGACCCTGTGTTAGGATATAGTGGTTTGGATGATGACTGACTGACTGACTAACTTTTCTTAAATTTTTCTGTTTTCCTGTTGTTTAGGATCAATTCTCCTTCTAATTCATATATCAGTAAATGTGTTTTATCCAATTTTCTTACTATATTAATGCATAAATTCCTGAGTTCACATTAAGAACATAAGATTTTTTTTTTTAAATACCAATAATACTTAAGACTTAAATAGCAGGTCCCCATACTTTGAAATCATATACCTTCTTGTGCAAGCCATAGTTTGGAACAGCATACCCTTCTTCTACTTTTACCAAAAAATGAAATAAAATAAAATTATAGCAACATTCACTGAAGTTGTGGCAATCAGTACCAGTTGTTCTTGTTCTTTCTTTTTCCGTTTCTCCTCTTCCAGTAGATGTCTTTGCTGCCTGTGAAATTAGAGTGTTGTGATTTAGTCAGCGCACCAGCCCTGGATTAAGTTTCTTTTCTTTGTATTGTCACACATGGGTGTCGGAGGATTCCTCTAAGGGCCAGGTAAAGGTATGCAATAACCCACCAAGACGAGAGGGGGGTTACTGCTGACTTTTGTCCTGTTGTTCTTCTTCCCTCACAGCTCAGAGAAGCCGCCCAGTAAGAGCACTTAACCCCCACCCCTTCCGGAAGTTACGCTATAAAAAAAGGACCAACTAAGAAAAAGGTGTCTTTTGTCAGAATACTCGAACGAACCGCACGGTGGAGCATGTGACTCTCAAAAGTCTTTTAAAAAAGAGGAATCCCTGGTCGGGAATAGCGCATTGGCGTGATTTTTCATTATTTTTCATTTTTGCTTGTTTCATCTCGCGACGATTAAAAGGGGCGACCCGGTTGGCGTCCCAACACTTCGACTATTTCCAGTCTGTCTTTCCACTACCCAACAACACTTTTGTTCATAAATGTTGTTTCTATTCTTTGGGCCAAGGGTTTATGGTTCCTCTCTCTCTTCTTCGGATTTATAAGCTTGGAAATTTCTGTGAGTGTAGGTTGTAGGCTTGATTTTGAGTTTCATGGCCAGGAAAACTTTTGAGTTGTGCAGCATAGTTATGTTTTTTTAAGGCCTAGGTTTGGGGTTGAAGCCTTTTTGAGTTTCAAGGACCCAGATTTCATAAGAAAAAGGAAATGTCAGTATGTTTCAGCAACTTTTAGGATCATGAGATATTACAAGTAAGAACGGCATATGTTCAGTGATTATGTAAGAGTAGGAGGACTACATCAGATGCACTTTCACTTTGTTTATTCCAAAAGATTTTGTTCCCCAAAAAATGTGTTTGCCCAGGTACACTGTTAACTAAAATAGAAGAGACTTTATGGGAGAACTCCAGTTAATATTTATGGATATCTCAATTACAATTTATTTAGGTTTATTTATGTATGATAATTATGACCTGCTGTTCTGAAGAGTGTTAAATAAGACTAAAGCAAAATATCTTATTAAATTCAACATCATTCTTTGTCTTGTTCACACAAAATTATGGATGCTTTAAACTTCAAGTGTTCTTTCTGCATTAAATTCTTCACTGTGTTCTACACATTAAAGTTTCTTTTCTGATTTCTGATTTTGTTTGTGCTACAAGAAACATTAGCGTGTTCTGTCTTTTTAATTTCATGTATCAGAATATTCCCTCCTTTCTAAAACCAAAACATTCTTTTGCTTTCTTTCAAGTGGTAGAATGTTCTGGTTGTTCTAAATACAACATTCTTGTTTTCCATTTTTAAGCACCATCATGTTATTTCCATTTTAAACACTGAATCCTTTTAATTGTCAAGCTGTCAACTTGTTCTAAAACAACGGATGTTTCCTCCTAAACAGCAGAATGTCCCTTTTTCTATTTATAAAAAGTGTATAGATTTTTATACAGTATTTTAGTTACAGCACATGTGGTATGTCAGTGGCACTGTTGATAGTATGCCCAATGATGTCATCATCACATAATGCTAAATGCCAAAACATAAACTATGGATAAGAGGTAAAACAGATGTCTAAATTGCAAGAAAAAAGGCAAAAACAACATGAAACCATAATTAAAAACCTGCACACTCAGACCCACTTCATTAATTGAAAAAAATGAAAACAACAATCAGTGAAGTCACACAGATTCCTTAGGTTTCCAGTTAGTCTATACATAATTTTTCCTCTATGCTACCTATAGCTTAAAAAAGGATTTTTGTTGTCACATAAAAATGGTTTCAGTAATATTCTGAAAACATTGTAATAGTGGACTTAAAATTAATAACAATTCTCTCCCTCTCTAACTGTATATATTTAAGATTCCTTACCTGAACAGGAAGCCAGCCAGCCCACCAATTATGCCAGGTGGATTCTTAACTGGGTATGCCAGTACAATGGAAGGATGGGGGAGGCTGTTGCATGCTATTCACTCCCTGTACAACTGGAGAGAAAGCTTGGTTTACATTGCCAGCAGTAAGTCAGATTTGTTTCTGGTGAGAGTGGGCCTTTTTCAGGGCTGCCCTATTCTATTCATAATTATTATGAACAGAATTTCTAGGCACAACCAAGGAATGGAGCATATCCATATCGGTGGCCTCAGGATCGCATCTCTGTTTTTTGTGGATTATTTGGTTCTGCTGGCTTCATCGGGCTGTGACCTTAGGCACACACTGGAGCAGTTTGATGTCAAGTGTGAAGCGGCTATGGTTCTCATTTGGAAAAGGAGTGCTGCCTCAGGTGAAGAATTCAAACATCTCAGGATCTTGTTCACGAGTGAGGGAAGAAGGGAATGGAAGATCAACAGGCAGACGGGAGCAGGATCTGCAGTCATGCAAACATTGTACCAGTCAGTCGTGGTGAAGAGGAACCTGAGCCAAAATTCGATGCACTTAGTTTACTGGTCAATCTACGTTTCTACCCTCACCCTTGGTTACGTGCTACTAACTGCCTATAATTTCGATTTAACTATAAAATAAGTTCACAGTGTATCTGCAAATGTCAAGGTATAAGAGAACAGAGTTTTCTAACTGTACACAAAAAATATATATTGTAGCATATATATTTATTGTAAAGAAACATGAAATGAAATAGAAGAGTTTAACTGAAACATGACAGATAAGAGATACAGTATGTTCTTTTGTTTTTTTTGGGGGGGGGGGGGCTTTGCATTTTTTATCTTTACTTATGTGTTGACCTCTTTTAATTTCACTAAAAATGTAAAACAAAGAGTTTTGGACTGTGGAACATGTCATTCTCAATGCTCTCAATGCTTACACCTTACCTTCACAGTGACTGTATAACTTTGGAAATTTTACAGAAATGCAGCTACACACAAAAAAAAATATCACACATAGCAAGGGTCAGTCAGACAGTCAGTCATTTTCCAATCCGTTATATCCTAAGACAGGGTCACGGGGGTCTGCTGGAGCCAATCCCAGCCAGCACAGAGTGCAAGGCAGGAACAAATCCCCGGGAGGGGCTCCAGCCCACCACATGGCACACACACACACGCCAAGCACACACTAGGGACAATTTAGGATCGCCATTGCACCTAACCTGCATGTCTTTGGACTGTGGGAGGAAACCAGAGTACCCGGAGGAAACCCAAGCAAACATGGGGAATACATGCAAACACCATGCAGGGAGAACCTGGGAAGTGAACCTTGTCTCCTTACTGTAAAGCAGCAGCGCTACCACTGCGCCACCATGCCGACGTAACAAAGGTGAAAAATTTATAATCTTCCTTGATATGAGGCTTATAAGCGCCTTCCTTTTCATCTTCATGATATTTCTCAAGTAGGATAGTTTTCCTCTATTTCTACAGTACATGTTTTCCATTCACTCACATAGATACTTTGCCTCTCACGTGCTGTTCTCAGCCACATTTCCATTTGAAATTAAATTGGTCATTTATGTCCAATCCATTGATGTACTCTTCCGAAGAACCATCAGTATAGTGGGCCTGCCAGTTTAGTATGTAATACATAGCTATTTTGCCTTCAAAAAAGTTGTGTATTCACTCACCCTTTCAGATCTTAGCAAGAAGACAGTAAACGACGCGAAAATCGGTATGGGTTTGTGATTTTAAAAATGGACATCATATCCCGGTTGCTGCACTGCAGTCTTTATTTCTGGGATTAACTCTTGATCATCTTCAAACCAGATTATAATACTTACATAATGGAAATAGATTTAAAATGCAAAATTAGACAAAGTAGGATCAGTTTTCATTCTTGGTAAAAAAAAAAGAAAAAGAAAAACGAAACAAAATTCACATAATCCATTAAAATACTTTTTAACAACTGAAATATTCACCATTGTCATTTCAGGGATTCATGGATATATGTATTTAAATAATACTCTGTTTGTAATTTCTATCCTCTGAGCTGACATGTATAGCCTGCCGAAGAATAATAGGCTGAAATCAATTTTATTAAAGAAAAAAGTAAAATGCTTGTATTTAAAAAAACTGTAACTGGCCCAACTACTAAATGTGAAAAAGCAAAGGCAATGCTAAGTAATTAAATTCAAGTTTACTTTACCTTAAGCATTGCTTTTTTTAACATTATTTTGTAAAAATTCATAAGTGCACACTATAAGTACCACAACAAAATAATGAGCTGAATTTATAGTTTGTAGTATAATACCCCTCAGGCAATAAATCACATTGATGCCCTGAAAGATTATACCAACGTGTCTATGATACAACCTTAGCAAGATTAATTTTACCACAGTCCTCTGTAATTTTTGCAATTACTATTTTATTGATCTTGCAATTCCTTGCATGGTCTTGAAAACAAAGCCCAGGAGAGGTTTTCTTAGACTGCAGATGTCTTAAAACTATCTTCTCTTATATTAAATCAGATATCTGATTGTATGCAATAAGTAAAATGTATCAAACAGATTTCCAATCCCTTTAATAGGATGAAAGATGAGCTGTAACCAAAAAAAATGTAACTAAAACACAAAATATGTTTGCTAACGATATATAACATTTTGCAAATCACTCTCTCATTGATTATTCCCTCACATTTATTGGAGCAGCTCAACTTACTCTAAATGCATAGGGAATGCAAGCTGAACTGGTTTCACCTAAAAATATTCAATGATTAATTCATCCATGAAGCCCATGGATAAATAACTAAGGTAACGTGATATTAAAAATTGACTTGCATCATTTAGAAAGAGTATACTTTAAAATCATGAAATCCTCCTTAAAATCTGAAAATTATAGCTTGAGTTAATTAGAACGCAAAGCAGAAAGTAAATACTCTTTTTATTGTAAAACAGGGTATGATTCAATATCTATAAAGATTCAACGGGAGAAATTGACATAGTAAAATGCTTGAATGTTCTGAAGATGTCAAAAATTTAGGAGTAGTACTGTCTTCTTCAAGATTTACAACATACTTTTTATTATAGCTTTTCTATACTACTCTACTAACACTTCACACCTTGTGAAATATGTATATACAGTATTCAAATAATTAGCCATTACAAACAATTGATATTTTATCTAATCTCCTTTCATTTTCAAAACCATTTGATCCATTTCATGTTCATAAGGGGTCTGAGACTGACTCAGCAACACTGGGTACATGGCAGGAAACAAACCTGGACAGACAACCAGTTCATTGTAGGAGCCACTCACACAAACACACACACAGGGGCGGGCAATCTGAAATCACCAATTACCTATTCTGCGTACGTTTGAAGATGTGGGTGGCAATGCTACACAGGGAGAACACTCAAGCTTCATTCATGAAGCAGCAGCAGTAACCACCATTCCAAACATTAACAGAGTTAGCATTAATCAGAACCTTATATATTCTAGGCAAAGCCCCATGCTCGCTTCACTCACCCATTTATTTAATTCTCATAACAACACTTGATACTAGCAAAGCCAAGAGAACTGCACATATTTACAAATATTCCAGTGTCCATACACCTGGACCTGCCTCTTCCTGCTGGAAGAACTTAGGACTGGAAGACCCACAATCCTGAGACAGTTCAATTGGGAACTGTTACCACAATTATTGCATGTTTTTTGTGATTACTTCACTTCAGTCATATGGTGTCACCGGGGAAGGGGAGGCAACTCTTTATCGTGGTCTGTCTGTTCTCTCATATACAGTATATACTGTATATACTGTATATATATATATATATATATATATATATATATATATATATATATATATATATATATATATATACGTACAGGTAAAATTCCGTTACAACGAACATCTTTACAATTACATTTTCATTACAATGAAGTATTTTTATGGTCCCAACAGTTTCCCCATATGACACGAGTCTATAGAAATCTCGTTACTACGAAGTACATTCAGCAGATACTTTCATTACAACGAAGTGCCCAGAAGACCTTGAAGTGCTTGAATGAATCATCCACAGAGCAGTTAGTTCTGTGGTTGCAGCTGAGTTGTGCACAACGATCCCCAAACAGAAACATTGTAAAAAAAAATTTTCTTTCTTCGAACTTTCCTCGTACTGTTTTTTCTTTTGCTGTTTTTGTTTTCGGTGGTTTTCAGTGATACCTTTTGCTTTTTGCTTGTCAACATTTGAAAAACATCCATTGAAATTTAACTCATTGTCACCCTCCTATAGAAACGGCAGACACGAAAAAACGATAACAGTTCATATTAGAAAAAAAAACTTTACATTTTTGCAGCTCTCGATTGCGGCAAAAACAAAAAAGATGCTGCCAGTGAATTTGGAATTTCACCATCGACACTGTCAACTTTCTTGAAAGACCGAGTAAAAAAAAAGAAGAAAAATCTTGGGTTGCAAATGTTTGCAAACTGCTGCATTTGAAGATGCCGAAAAAGCTGTTTTTATGTGGTTCAGTGATACTCGTTCAAGAAACATTCCTATTAATGTGGCACTCATTCAAGAAAATGTCAGGTTTCTAAACTCTCTAGGGATCTCCCCCAACTGGACAACACACCAAAGAGCGTCCTGAAGTGCGATCAGGGTGTCTGTGGAAGACTGTTTATCTGTTGCCGGGGCAACACAGGCTCATAGCTCTGATGTGTCTCGACACTGAAGCAAACAGAAAAGATCCCGATGGGTGATGCAAGGAACATTGTAATTGCAGGGAACAGTATTACTTGGCCACTAACCTGGCCACGACCCTGCCTGACTGCTGTGTCCGAGTATAGAAGAGTGGCAGATCACGCAACAATAAATAACCCTGCTGTTCCTGTTTCAAGCTGGTATTGCTAAAGTACTGAGACTCAGCCTCGTGTTTGATGTGTGAGACAGGGACTTATAGCGCAGCCCCAGTCTTTTAGGATTCACTTCTGTGGCGCTTCACTGCAGTGCTGTGAGCCTGCTGTTGCCCTGCCCTGGCAACGGACAAGCAATCTTCCACAAACGCGGCAATTGCACTTCGGGATGCACTTCAGCGTGACGTTCCTGTTAGGTTGGGGGGATCCCAAAAGAGTTCACAAACCTCGCAATATGAAGAAGAAGAAAAGGATGATTCGGTTTCTGATTGATAGCTGTGCTGCCCACAACATGCTTCCGCATTTAGATAATGTTCGCGTTGGATTCCTCCCACCCAATTGCACAGCAGTGCTTCAGCCATTGGGTTTGGGCATCATTCACACCCTGAAAGTGAATTATCGCAAGGAAATGCTGAGAAAACATTTTTCATCAACTCTCTACCACTCTGGAGTTGCCCCCGGTGAGAGGCGCTGAGCGGGTGTGGGCATACTTATTGCCCCTCGATTTGGAGCCTGTTCATTGGGGTTTACCCTGGTGGATGAGAGAGTAGCCTCCCTCCGCCTTCGGGTGGGGGGACGGGTCCTAACTGTTGTTTGTGCGTATGCTCTGAACAGCAGTTTGGAGTACCCACCCTTTTTGGAGTCCCTGGAGGAGGTGCTAGAGGGCATACCTTCTGGGGACTTCCTCGTTCTGCTGGGAGACTTCAATGCTCACGTGGGCAATGACAGTGAGACCTGGAAGGGCTTGATTGGGAGGAATGGCCCCCCGATCTGAAATCGAGCGGTGTTTTGTTATTGGACTTTGTGCTCGTAATGGATTGTCCATAACGAACACCATGTTCAAGCATAAGGGTGTTCATATGTGCACTTGGCACCAGGACACCCTAGGCCTCAGTTCGATGATCAGCTTTGTAGTCGTGTCGTCAGACTTGCGGCCACATGTCTTGGACACTCGGGTGAAGAGAGGGGCAGAGCTGTCAACTGATCACCACCTGGTGGTGAGTTGGCTTCAATGGTGGGGGAGGATGCCAGTCAGGCCTGGTAGGCCCAAACATGTTGTGAGGGTCTGCTGGGAACGTCTGGTAGAGTCCCCTGTCAGAAGTAGCTTCAATTCCCACCTCCGGCAGAACTTCGACCATGTCCCGGGGGAGGTGGGGGACATTGAGTCCGAATGGGCCATGTTCCATGCCTCCATTGTTGAAGCGGCTGACTGGAGCTGTGGCTGTAAGGTGGTCAGTGCCTGCCATGGTGGCAATCCCCGAACCCGTTGGTGGACACAGGCGGTGAGGGATGCCGTTAAGCTGAAGAAGAGGTCCTACGGGACCCTTTTGTCCTGTGGGACTCTGGAGGCAGCTAATAGGTACCGGCAGGCCAAGCGGAATGCGGCTTTGGTGGTTGCTGAGGCAAAAACTCGGGTGTGGGAGGAGTTTGGGGAGGCCATGGAGAACGACTTTCGGACAGTTTTGAGGAGATTCTGGTCCACCATCCGGCGTCTCAGGAGGGAGAAGCAGTGCAGTGTCAATACTGTATATGGTGGGGATGGTGCACAGCTGACCCCGACTCGGGGTGTTGTGGGTCGGTGGGGGGAGTATTTCAAAGACCTCCTCAATCCCATTAACATGCCTCCCAATGAGGAAGCAGAGCCTGGGACTCAGAGGTGGGCTCCCCCATCTCTGGGACTAAGGTCATCGAGGTGGTCAAAAAACTCCTTGGTGGCAGGGCCCCGGGGGTGGATGAGATACGCCCGGAGTTCCTCAAGGTTCTGGATGTTGTAGGACTGTCTTGGTTGACACGCCTCTACAACATCGCATGGACATCGGGGACAGTGCCTCTGGATTGGTAGACCGGGGTGGTGGTCCCCTTCTTTAAAAAGGGGGGCCAGAGGGTGTGTTCCAACTATATAGAGATCACACTCCTCAGCCTCCCTGGAAAAGTCTATTCAGGGGTTCTGGAGAGGAGGGTCCGTCAGATAGTCGAACCTAGGATTCAGGAGGAACAGTGTGGTTTTCGTCCTGGTCGCGGAACAGTGGACCAGCTCTACACCCTTAGCAGGGTCCTGGAGGGTGCATGGGAGTTTGCCCAACCAGTCTACATGTGTTTTGTGGACTTGGAAAAGGCGTTCGACCGTGTCCCTCGGGGAATCCTGTGGGGGGTGCTCCGGGAGTATGGGGTACCAGACCCCCTGATAAGGGTTATTCGGCCCCTGTACAACTGGTGTCAGAGCAGCTTGGCAGCACCCATGGCTGACATAAATGAGAATGGTGAAAAGAGTTGTGAGGGGAGCATGCAAAACTGAGGGCTGTGGGCGAAAGCACAGAAAAGAAGTTAAAAATTAAGAGAAAGGTCTAGCAGGTAGCAAAAAAATAACAGAAGCAGGTCAAGAGTAAGTCTGTCTGCTGTAAGAGCAAGATGAGGGGTTTAAAGATCTGAAAGCAGTAAAACGAGTCAGACATGAAGCAGGGCAATCTGTAGCAAAGAAGCATACTGTGCAAGGGGAAGCAGAGCTTAATTCTGAAGAATCCTCAACTTCAGATAGTGGTGAGGTAAGGGAGGGAGGAAGGGATTGATGGACTTCTCCCCTTTTTTCAGATAGGAGCCAGGAAATAGGGGAAGGAGGGCAGAAAATGTGTAGTAATCCAGAAGATTTTTCCTTGAGTCCAACTGTTTATCATTTCAATGAAATTACCTTTGAAAAGGCTAACAGGGCAGAGAGATTTGCTGACAAAAAAGGCTGGCACCTCAAAAGTATAATTATGAAGTTGTGATCACCATTATCCAAAAATGATTAGGATTGGACCTGAAAGCTACTTCTCTTCACCTTCACGATATTGCAGTTTATTGTCTTTTGTGTGCTTCTTTCTCTGTTTCTAAAACAGACAGATTTAGTATAGGAACTTTTAATGTTAAAGACAATAGGGATAAGGTAATCAGGGCTGTGCTGTATGAAGACCTGAGAGAGGAATGGCAATGGCTTTTTCTCCAGCAGCTGCACAGTGATGTCAGTTAACAAATCCAGTGGCTGAGGACATGAGGAGGTAATGTGTTTTTTTTTAGCCATGGTACAAATCTTGGGTGCAAGTACAACAACAACAACAATAATATTTATTTATATAGCACATTTTCACACAAATGATGTAGCTCAAAGTGCTTTACAGGATGAAGAAAGAGAAAAAAGACAGAATATATAAAAATTAAATTAGGCAATACTAATTAAAACATAGAAAAAAAGTAAGGTCCGATGGCCAGGGAGGACAGAAAAAAAAAAACTCCAGGTGGCTGGAGAAAAAAAAATAAAATCTGCAGGGGTTCCAAGGCCATGAGACCGCCCAGCCCCCTCTAGGCATTCTACCTAACATAAATGACCTCAATCAGTTTACATGGAAGAACTTGATGATGAAGGTCATGTGGACTTCTGGCCTTTAAACCATCAATGTAGGGACAGCACGTTGCTTTGATCGGGTGGTGGTGGCGCAGACCGCCACCACAGAAAACCTGGAAAAAGAACAGTAGAGAAGGTAGGGGTTAGTACGGATTTCGGAACCACCATGAATGATAATTAAATGCATATACAGAGTATCAGGATTAAATTAAAATGAAGCTATGAGAAAGCCATGTTAGAATAATGTGTTTTTAGCAGTTTTTTAAAGAGCTACACCATATTAGCCTGGCAAATTTCTATTGGTAAACAATACCAGATTTTAGGTGCATAACAGCAGAAGGCTGCCTCACCACTTCTTTTACGTTTAGCTCTTGGAATTATAAGCAGACACTCATTTGAAGATCTAAGGTTACAATTTGGAGTGTAAGGTGAGATGCATTCTGAAGTATAGGATGGAGCGAGATTATTTAAGGCTTTGTAAACCATAAGCAGTATTTTAAAGTCAGTTCTAAATGACACAGGTAACCAACGTATGACATCAAAATTGGAGAGATGTGTTCGGATTTTCTTTTCCTAGTTAAGATTCTGGCAGCTGCATTCTGCACTAGTTGCAATTGAAAGATGTCTTTTTTGGGTAGTCCTGAGAGGAGTGCATTACAGTAATCTAGCCAAATGAAAACAAAAGCGTGAAGTAATTTCTCAGCATCTTGCAATTATATAAGACTTCTAACTTTAACTATATTTCTTAAGTGAAAAAATTCTCTCCTAGTATTCTGATTAATACGTGATTTAAAATTCAGGTCAGAGTCAATAGTTACCCCTAAATTCTTTACCTTCGTTTTAACTTTTAATCCTAATGCATCAAGTTTATTTCCAATACCCTCATTATATGCATTTTTGCCAGTTACTAAAATTTCTGTTTTCTCCTTATTTAGTTTGATAAAATTACTACTTATCCACACAGAAACACAAGTAAGACATTGGGTCAGTGAATCAAGAGAGTCGGGGTCATCAGGCACTATTGATAAATGCAGTTGTGTGTCATCAGCATAGATGTGGTAGCTCACATTATGTCTCAAGATAATCTGACCTAACAGAAGCATGTAAATCAAAAAGAGCAGTGGACCCAGGATACAGCCTTGTGGAACACCATATAGAATATCATGTGTCTTTGAAATATAATTACCGCAACTAACAAAGAATTTTCTACCCTGCAGGTAGGACTCAAAGCAATTTAAGACACTGCCAGAGAGACCCACCCATTGACTAAGGTGATTTCTAAGAATATTGTGGTCAATGGTATCAAATGCGCCACACAGATCTAAGAGGAATGAGAACAGATAAACGGCCTCTGTCTGCATTTACCCGCAAGTCATTTACTACTTTAATGAGTGCAGTTTATGTACTGCGATTTTTTCTAAAACCCAACTGAAACTTATCAAGAATAGCATGTGTATTGAGGTAGTGTGGAAAATCTTCTTAGTAAATAAAAGAAGCTTCACCAAAAAAGAAGTTTTGGGGACCGTCCCCATATATTGTCCACCGGACAAAAGAAAAACCAAAAGAAATGTTGTGATCAAGAGCAAAAAGTAATTTTAAGCAGATGATAGTTTACAGTCAATAAAATGCCATTTTTATACAGAAAAGTAAAATGGAGGCAGGAAATGGTTGGCAGGAAATGACACCGAAACGGGGAGAAGGAAGCAACATCATCTTAACAGAAAACCGGAAGTGATGTCATCAGAAGGGGTCGGAAGTAACATTATGTCTGGCATAGCGGCAGCCATTATTGGAACCCGGAAGTGTGGTGTTTACTTCTCCTCGGTTTTCCTGCTGAGAGATTGAGAGATTTGGGTAAGTACCATGTGACAACCCCTTGTCTCGCGATATTTTACCTACCTTTGGGCTTTTTGACTGCCTCCTAAACGCTCGTGTGTGAAATGACCCCCCCCCACCCACCTCAGCCCAGACCCATTGGTTCGGATAACCAGAACTGAGAGGTCGTAAACACGGGAGAGAGCATCTGCGTTGGCTTGCAAGGAACCTTTATGATAACACTAAAACAATAAGGTTGAAGGTCTAAAAACCACCTGGTGACACGGGGGTTAGACTCACGGTGAACGGACATCCACTATAAGGCAGCATGATCCATTACCAGGGTAAACTCCTGCCCCAGTAGGTAGTACCTTAACTGCGTGATAGCTCATTTGATCGCCAAGACTTCTCGCTCCACCGCAGCATACCTGGTCTCCTGGTCCAGCAGTTTCTGACTGAGGTACATAATGGCTCGATGCACTGGCTCAACACGGCACCTGGTCCTGTGTCTGATGCACCGGTCTGGAGTATGAAAGGAAAAGAAAAATCAGAAGATTTCAAAATAGGTGCTGACAAAAGGGCCAACTTTAAGTCACTGAATTCAGTATCAGCATGTTCATCCCATACCACTTTTTTAAGGGTGTTCTTTTCTTTGTTAGATTAGATAAGGGCGAAGCAATCTCTGAGAAACGAGGTACGAAACGGCGATAGTAGCCTGCTAAACCCAGAAATGCTTGCACTTGCCTCTTAGTCACCGGACGGGGCCAATTTAAAATGGCATCAATTTTTGAGCATTGCGGTTTAACAGTGCCCCCACCCACCAGATAGCCCAAATATTTAGATTTCTTTTAACCCAAAGAAACATTTCTTAGGATTAATACGAAGTCCGGCTCATGGTAGTGTGGAGAGCACTGTTTTAACCTGCAGCACATGTTCCTCCCATGTGCCGGAATAGATGATAACATCATCTAGATAGGCGGCACTAAATTAATTGCGGGGTCATAGCAGTGTATCTACCAGACGTTGCCCAGTGCAAGCCAAAAGGGAGAACAGTGTACTGCCAATGTCCACTTGGAGTACTAAAAGCAGTCTTTTCTTTAGCGGAGGCCGTTAAAGGAATTTGCCAATACCCTTTTGTCATATCGAGCATAGTTAGGACTTGGCCGTTACCTAGCCGATCAAGTATATCATCCAATTGTGGCATCGGATACGTGTCAAATTTAGAGACCAGATTAAGTCGTCGGAAGTCATTGCAAAACCTCCACGACCCATCAGGTTTAGGAACTAAGACAGTTGGACTAGACCAGGGGCTATAACTTTCTTCAATAACCCCTAACTCCAGCATTCATCTAATTTCCAACTCTACTTCCATCTTCTTTGACTTTGGGAGCCTATAGGGTCTTTCTCTGACAATTACCCCCGGGTCAGTGATGATGTCATGTTCAATCAGAGCAGTTCGTAATAGTAATTCGTTCACTACTTCCGGTGCTGACTGGATAGCCATCTCTAGGTGCTGTTTTTGTTCCGGTGATAAATCAGGTCCAAAATTAAGTCATGAATTTGAAACAAAAAGGGAGTGAGGCTGACAGGAGAAGGGATCAATTTCCCTTCCTTCCATGGCTTCAGCAAATTTATATGATACACTTGCTCACTCGGTCGATGATTGGGCTGTTTTACCAAATAGTCTATGAGTCCTTTTCTTTCCTTAATTTCATAAGGGCCTTGCCAATGTGCCAATAATTTGGAATGGGAACTAGAAACCAGCACCATTACACGATCACCCGGGACAAACTCCCGAATGGTGGTATTTCTATTATAATAACGAGACTGCTCTGCTTGAGCTTTTTCCAAATTTTCTTTTAGTACTGGTCTAATTTTTTCCAATCTATCGCGTAATTGAGCAATATATTCTAGTATATTTGAGGTAGGAAGGACCTCATCTTCCCATCCTTCTTTTAACATATCCAATAGCCCACAGGGTTGTCTACCATTTAGTAATTCAAAAGGAGAAAAATCTGTAGAGGCCTGTGGGACTTCCTGATAGGAAAATAATATGAGTGAAAGTAACTGATCTCAGTTTCTCCCATCCTTGTTAACTACTTTTCATAACATCTGTTTTAAAGTCTGATTAAATGGTTCTACCAATCCATCTGTTTGTGGATGGTAGACCGATGTTTTCAGATGTTTTATTTTGAGTAATTTAGCCACCTCCCTGAACGTCTCCGAAATGAAGGGAGTCCCTTGGTCCATAAGAACCTCTTTTGGGATCCCAACAAGAGCAAATATCCCTACTAATTCCCGAGCAATGTTTTTAGAAGTAGCTGAGCGCAATGGAACAGCTTCTGTAAATCGAGTAGCATAATCTACTAGAACTAATATATATTTATGACCTCTTAACGAGGGTTCTAAAGGTCTTACAAGGTCCATACCGACTCGTTCAAAAAGAATATCAATAAGGGGAAGAGGGACAAGAGGAGCACAGTCACTCCTAGGAATCTGACGAAGTTGGCATTTGGGACAAGAAGCACAAAATTGTCGGACCTCCTCATTTATCCCTGGCCAGTAAAATTGGAATTTAATTCTTTCTAATGTTTTTTCAGAGCTCAGATGGGCTCCCAGAAGGTGGGCATGCGCTAGTTCACATACTTGTCGCCGATAAGTATGTGGTACTAGCAGCAATGTCCTCACTTCACCCCCTGTTCAGCCACTAGATAGAAGAATTTATTTTTTAATACAAAGAAAGGCATTCGTGGCATGGGATCTACGGACGTATGTCCCTCAGTTGACTATTGCATTCCTTGCAAATGTTAAGGAATCATTGTTCTCTTTTAAATGAAGATGGGGTAATTAAGAATTGAGAAGATAAACTCTGTATAGGATCTTGGGTGACCTCAATGGGAGGAGTCTTTGCCACTATGTCCTCTACGTTAACTGTGCCAGCTCCTGTAGAGGATGATGGGACATCTGCTTCCTCATACTGTGTACCCATATGGGTCCTAGTGGCCATTGTACACAGCGTGGAGGCAGTTGGAGTAGATGAACTCTCCTTTATTAAGCCCAAATTTTTATCAGGAGCAGGTGTGTTTGTACCGCTTTTAATTTTCTTCCAGTCTGTCCCAATTATGACTGGAAATGGGGGATCCGGTAATACTGACATGGTTAATTTTTTCATAATATGGTCTACCGTTAACACACAGGAGGCAGTCTTATAATACCGGATGTCCCCATGAATACATCTGAGGCTAGTTTTAATTTTAAGCCATTGTCGCGGTAAAACAAATTGGGAAGCAACAATGGAAATGTTACTCCTGGAATCGAACATTGCCCTTACCTTCACACCCTTCCCCAGCGAACAATCCATAGCCTCATTGGTGCAGGCTGGTGACGGGTGTCCAACCTCCCCACACTTGAAACAGTGGGGGAGGCCAAAATGTTTGTCCCTTTGATGGATGGCAGGCTTGGGAGCTCGTTGAGAGGGCTCAGGGGCTGCCCCCATGTGCCTGTTGGGTTCGGCGAGAGGACCGTTCTGATTGCTTCAATTTGCAAGCCACCCAGTGACGCTCTGCGATCTTTATCAAAGTGTCCATTTTATCAAAATTTTGTTTCCGGATGTGCTGGGCGATATGTTCAGGGAGGACATGCACAAAGGTCTCGCACGCTAACAACTCGGCCATCTTATGGGAGTTATTGATATCGGGCCGTAGCCAACGACATACTTTACTCCATGCCTCAAACACCTGCTTGCGGAGATTCTGTTCGGGGTCGAATTGCCACTCCCTCCATTCTCTCACCTGCTGTACCGGAGAGATGCCGTAGCGTTTGAACACCTCTGTTTTGAGAACATCATAATCAGCAGCCTGCTCCTCAGTTAAATCATAGAAAGGCCCTCTGCACTCTCCCCTTCAGGTAGGGGCCAGTAGGTATGCCCACTCCGACCTTGGCCATGTGTTCCGCTTAGCGGTACGCTGAAAAAACAAAAAATAGGATTCAATATCATCCCCCTCAGTTAAATAAGTCAGCTGAGTGGGTAGAGGCCGAGCGGCCTCCGTCCGTACCGCGGCTGCAGCGCGAGCCTTGGATTTGGCGAGTTGGGTCCAAGTCTCGCCCATTTGTACTGTCAAGGTACGTAGTTCGGCCATAATGGTAGATAGGACAGTATTTAGGTCTTGTTCCTCTGTCATTTTGAACAAAAGTCCTGCTGGCTACACCAATTGTGGAAAATCTTCTTAGTAAATAAAAGAAGCTTCACCAAAAAAGAAGTTTTGGGGTCCGCCCCCATATATTGTCCACTGGACAAAAGAAAAACGAAAAGAAGCATTGTGATCAAAAGCAAAAAGTATTTTTAAGCAGATGATAATTTACAGTCAACAAAATGGTGTTTTTATACAGAAAAGTAAAATGGATGCAGGAAATGGCTGGCGGGAAATGGCTGGCAGGAAGTGACGTTGAAACTGGGAGACGGAAGCAACGTCATCTTAAAAGAAAACCGGAAGTGATGTCATCAGAAGGGGTCGGAAGTAACGTTATGTCTAGAGCTGGAAGTGATGTAGTGGCGGCCATTTTTGGAACCCGGAAGTGTGGTGTTTAATTCTCCTCAGTTTTCCTGCTGAGAGATTGAGAGATTTGGGTAAGTACCATGTGACAACCCCTTGTCTCGCGATATTTTACTCACCTTTAGGCTTTTTGACTGCCTCCTAAATGCTAATTGTGTGACAGTGGTCATTTAGCTACATAATGACTGCCTTCTCTAGGATTTTACTTAAGAAAGGCAGGTTAGAAATAGGTCTAAAATTTTCAAAAGCAGAGGAGTCAAGATTATTTTTCTTGTGCAGGGGTTAACTACAGCAGTCTTAAGACATCCTGGGAGGACCCCTGTATCTAATGACGAGTTTACTATGTCCAAGAATACTATCAATTAGCACACCAGATACTTCTTTTAAAAAACACTTGTTGGTATTGGGTCAAGGACGCAGGTGGAGGGTCTCAATTGAGAAAATATTTTATATAAATCAGGTAAATCGATCCTGGTGAAAGAATTTAATTTGTTTAAAATGGAGTAATAGGGTTTAAGAGGATCGCTATATTACTTCTAATATCATTAATTTTGTGATTAAAAAATACAACACAAGCCTCACAAGTTTTACTGGAAGTTTTTTGGAAACATTCTATTGAGTGACTTGGGTTTAGCAGACGATCAATTGTAGAGAATAAAACTCTGGGATTACTAGCATTGTTATCTATAATTCTAGAGAAATAGCATTGCCTATCAAGACGGATTATGTTGTATTTTGCTATTTTAGCCTTCAATATCTCATAGTGGATAATCAGTTTAGTTTTTCTCCATTTACGCTCAGCTCTCCGGCATGTTCTGTTTAGATCAGACACTCTGAGTCTTCCATGGTATAACAGTGCTAGAAGATTTTTTAACTGTCTTTTCAGGAGCAACTATGTCAGCCTTACTATTTACATTATCCTCACTATTGTAGTAAGCACTACAGCTGGATTGGTTGCTTAGAATGTTTGTAAACTTTGAAGCTGCTGATGAATCAAAGAAGCATTTTTTTAACAACATGCTTCTTGTGAATTTTTTCTATCATTATTTCTATATTAAACAGTAAGAGTAAGTAGGTATGAGTATCAATCCTTCTGAGTGGACACCTGAACTCTGTCTGTGTATCAGAAACTGAGGTGATGATTTTTTAGTGTTAAGAATGGTTATTGAAAAGCATTGTTTTGTATTTATCAATATGTATGCGCAAACAAATAAGAATGGCTGAAGTGTTTTAGTTAGCATAATGTCTAATCAGCAATAACTACATAATCATGTAATTCTGGTTTAGGATTTAAATTGTAGCTTAAATGACAATCTGGATAGGATTCCTTTAGTTCCTCACCCACTGTCTGCTCAAGAACTCTGCTCTGCAAGCAGTACAAGCCCCAGGATGTGTGGAAGGCAATAAACGGGCTTCACTAGACGGGATATGTGGGTGCACATGATGTGGGGATACTCTCTCTCTCTCTCTCTTTCTCTCAACAGCGTGGACCGGGTGTTTACATTACATTAAACCTTTACATCATTTTAGCCTTTTTAGTTAATATTTTCTTAATCTTTGCAGTCTTTTCTAACCATAGTTTAGCTTATTTTTCATTTACAGTCTGTAATTTACGGTAAAAATACGACACTCCCTCTTTTTAAATGATTTAAATGATTAATAAAAAAAAAACAAAAAAACAGAATGGGTCTTTTTTATCTCTAATGCAATGGTGGGATGCGGGAAAAGTACAAATTGACCAATACTGTCAGTAGTTCATTTTGAATGTTACTTTCTGAGAAACCATGCATCTATGAACCTTTAAAAAAGGAGATTATCAAGCTTGAGTGGACTATACTGTAGAAGAAAGCGCTTTCAGACATCATAGTTTATAAAGTCCAAGGAGCTCTTGTAAATTTACATTTTCAAGTCAAAACCAAATCAGATGCACCATTTTAGTATTTCTTTGAACTGGAAAGAAAATGTAGGCAGAGCCACATGATCAACTGTTCAAGATCATCAGATGGGGGATAACTCAAAGAAATGGGGCAGATTAGTGCTTTTATTCTACATCATTTTCAAAGGAATTTTTGAGGAATTCTTTCTAAGACTTTTGTTTCTTTTAATGTTTGCCAACAATCCCCAGTGAACTTAAACTCTGCATGGCTACAGTGAGTTCTTGAAGAGATATGTTTTTCTCTAATTCAGGCTTAACTGTCTTAACTGTTCAGTTATATTAATTGTTCTAGACTGTTTTATTACCTGACGTGCCAGCTGTCTTACAGGAGGTTTTGGGCTCAGGAGTGAGTGTTCATAAGTTCTCAGACAGCAGATCTGGATACTTGTGCAAGATAAATAATAGGTTTGTTTGTTCCTCATTGTCCCTTGTATTTTCAAACAGCAGCAAATGTGTATGATATTATGCTGCTTGTTGGATACCATGTTGATGATGATGTAGTGATTCGTGTTTTGGTAGAATTCCAATAAGTGTTGTTTGCAAAAGTGAACTGGAATAAACGTTTGGCAGGTTTGCTGGGGAAATGGATCAAGTCACAACCTAAACTACCCTAAAGCTTTCAGTGGACAAAGAGAGGCATGAAGTATCTGGGTGTAATGACATAGTGAGAAATCTAAAGGGCTTGCAATAGCTGCTGTTACAGTTCTCTTACAGAGAAAGGGCTTTGAATACAAACGACATAGTAGCCTTAGTTCGTTAGCATAAACTAGCATGCCTGGAGCCTCCTCTTGAACTGTTGTTAGAGAGAGCTGCTAATTTTTGATTGGACCAGCAAAGATAGCTATATACACATCTATAAAAGAGAAAACTGAATCAAACAGGACTTGTGACTTGTTCAAGATATGTATTGCTTTGTTGAAAGTCAGATTTCTATTCAGAATGTCAAGTGTATAAAAAATTCTCTTTATTCTGGACACTGTGTAAACCCCAGGAAAAATGAACAGTCAATTGAGACTTGTTTGTTACTTGTTTGATTTTTTGCTATAAGTTCTGTTGTTGTTTATTTTTATGATGATGTTAAAAAATGATACATTTCTAATTGATAAAGTTCACTTTCAAAACTCAAAACTGTCTCTCTCTGTCTTTCTCTGGTTTAGTCCTTTTATGTTGCAATATTTTTAATTTTGTTTTAAAATCTTTCGTCTACCATAATTTTTAAAGCAATTTTATAAATTAACACACTAATGTATATGTATATACAATGGGGATCCAAGACAAATGTTAACAGTTGTAAATAATTAAAGGATTTCATTTTAGTATTCATTAATATTAATCAATTACAGAAAGCTATTCTTTTGTACAGAGCTGCAAATGTTTGATAACCTTCATTCTTGCTCTAACAATACAGTATATGTATAATTTGAACGGAGTAGTCGGACACCAACTTATATATATATATATATATATATATATATATATATATATATATATATATATCTGTTGTGATGTAAGATTTTGCATATAACTTGATAAATATTTTGTATGTCTTTATTTGTAATTTAGGCAAAGCAATGTAATTTAGTGTTACGTTAGTGAGAAGCATTCATGTTTACCCCCCCCCCCCCCCCCTTTTAGGAATGGGTCTCTTTGAATTTTACGACTGAGTTGGGGGAGGATGTGCCTTAAACCAGTTTGGCAAGTATTTCTCTGCTAAAGTCTTTCAACCCCTGCAAGGAAGCCAGTCTATCTAACATATGGTCTTGGGGGTGGCAGGTGTTAAGATGTTCTATTCCCCCATTGGTCTGAAGTATGGCTGTTTGGAATTGGCTTCTATCAGAAGCCTTTAAGTACCATGATGTCCTATTGGCACTAGAGGTTGGACAGAGAATCTATAAATCTGCTTGCTCAACCACATTCTATCTCTCTTACTAACCTCTGATGATGAAAAAGTATTTCTCTTACTAACCAACATACAGTATGATGAAGAAGCATCTCTCTTACTAACAACTGATGAAGACCATCACACTATGAACTGAAAGGGCAACACAATGGGGAGCACAGCTCAGCAGCCATATTGAACAGACATGTGGCTGAAAGCTGACAACAAATGAACTAGAGACATTTTTAAGTAACTAACAAGTCTGTGTGCCGCCTGAAACTACACATCACCATTTAATCAGGTTGTATTGTTGCCAATATTCAAATGTACTTTGCATATTGTTATTATTTATGAATATTACCAATAATACATTGTTTAAATTGTAGCTTAACTCTTGCTTGTCTTTTACTATACCTAATTGCCTCCCCACCTTCCCTAATAGATATAGAAGGGAAGGTGGGGAGAAGTTATATACATTAATACCTTATAAACAGTGGTAAGTCTTTGATATCTGAGGCATTCTTACAAGGGCTACATATTATAATACAATAGGGGAAATTAGAGCAATATATTACTCTACCAAGACAAAACAATATCTATTATATAAAAAAATCCAGGCACGAGATGAGACTTTTTAGCCTGGGACGAGATGTGATTTTTTTCAGAGAGATACTTTCAAGTCCCACGAGACGAGACTTTGTGCCAAGAGATTTAACCATGCTTGGGGCAGGGAATAAAAGACAAAGGGTAGATGACAAAGTAGAACATCGTAAAGAGGTTCCAAAACCTAAAAGTCCTAAAATTCGAAAATCTCAAAAAAATGATAGTAAAGATCGTATCAGTGCAAACAAACAGAAATTATTACTCGGTGAAATAATGGAACAGTGAAAAGAGATTGAATATATTGTTCAGATTTAAACTTTAAGTCAGAGACTTGTAGATCATCTAATTCGTGTTGCCATCACAGAAAAGTAGAGTTTATTTCCAATGAAGTGGCGTATCTGCAACAATTAAAAGATTTGTTGTTTGGTGAAAGTGAAATCCACATACGCAAGTGGCAGAAATGCGAAGTGGCTGGCGCATAGTGCAGTCCGGGGAGTTGGTGAGAGAAGTGAGCAGGGGGTGAAGGCCCCTAGTATATATTATATATATATATATATATATATATATATATATATATATATATATATATATATATATAGTATGTACAGTATATATCAGAAGAGGCGTGGCTTGGGAGGTTTTTGGGGGTGTGGTCGGGTGTTGTATGATTGCAGACCTTCAGAGCTGCAAATGGAAAGATAAGGTTGTGAGTGACAGCATCCCCTCTTATCCCAGGATGGTAGTACTTACCTTCTCACAGCCTTGATGTAGCACTTTGTCTTCCTGTCTATGTATCTATATATATGTATAAGGAAGACAGAAGTTCAAGGTAAGAAAGGCAGATGTTTTCAGAGAAGGTACTTACACTCACCTGTCATGGCAATCTAGATGCTATAATGTGTTGCATGTTGATTAGCACATGCAAGTGAGAATTTCGCTGTTCTCTTTAAAATATTGACCTATTGACCCTGTTCTTTTAGTCCTTATATGTCTGTTTACTTGTTGCTTTTGGCTTTTTCATGTGTTCCTAACCTTATTGTTTGATTTAAATAAGCTTCCACTTTTTATATTACTTTTTGGACTTTAACAAACTTTTTTCTTGCTGAAGATGATCATTAGTTTATTTTTATTATGAACTTTGGATTGTTATTTTAAATAAACCCCATCGATTGTTATCAATGGCTGTTGTGGCAATTGTGTTAAAAATAGGGCACAGGTTAAGTGGTTGGATATGCTGGACAACCTTGGAAGCTCTATAGCCCTACATTAACAAACTTCACCTTCAAAATCACTTCTCTGGAACTTTAGTTAACACTGCCTTTGGGTAGTTGTTTTAGCAACTCCTGTTTTAATAAACATGGTTTATTTGTTGTCTTGTTAGGGACTGTACCTGCCATTTTCGAGTGATGCTACCTGATGTATGTATCCAAGTGCCTCTGGTTAGAATTTGAAAGAAAGCCATACATTGAATGTTTTTTGGTGGTGTGGCTTTCTTTTGGCTGTTATCAGTACTGTGGCCATACCACTATCAAAATCAAAGGAAATAAAGTACTTTTAGTAAATTAGTTGTTTTTTTCTTACAATAGATTTGTCATTTGTCTAAACTCTAAAGCCTTCTTTTAGCTTCATCTATACCAGTGGTTCTTAAACTCCTTAAAGTCATGAGGCCCCCATCTAGCAGCAGGTTTGTATTCCAACCAACTTTATAATCAGCGAGCCATCTTTTCTCTAATTGAACTCATTTAATTAGCTGGTCTTTTTTCCCGTGTAAGTCTTTATTCAGAAAAGCACAACCGTGTTATTCTTACATTTATAAGACATTTAGAATTAATTGTATCTTTGCTATAGATTTAAATTATTCTGCTGTTTTCCAATTAATTTGTATTTTTCTGTGTAGTTTGTGTCATCAAATATATTCTAATAATGACAAATAGCAACAGACAGAGCAGATATCTGGGCAAATGACACTGATAGGATGTAACTGCTTTAGTGTCAGATATGCTCATTAGTAAGTAATGGCTTAAATAATTAGAAAAATGAAAATTATGATGAGGAAGGAAAAAATTATTTCAATGTAGCATACATAAATGCTTCGCACATTCTTATAAAAATGACCCATCATTAATTTGCAGTTTCTACACTGACCCCAAAATACAAAAACTAGGAAATGGCAGATTGCTTAAACAGGCTCAGAGTAAACTTTAAGGTTTTTTTGGTATCTAAAGGGCTAAAATATTGTAAAACTTCCAAACGCTTGACATCTTAGATAATCAGACATGAGAATGAGTCGAATGGTATACCATATGTGGGGGGGTTCTCATACCAGGGAATCAGGAAGCAGCACAAAAAAAGTGAAGTGATTTCAAAATATTCATAAGTAACTTATGAACACAAAATGCACAGATTTGTAAAAAGAATGTTAATTGAAGTGAAAATATACTTTGTATTAAAAAAAAAAGTTGCACAGAACGACAAATGTTCAGTTTGGCATTTAATCCATAGATTTAAAACAGTTGTTCTCAAGTAGGAGAAGGCATTACTAGAGGATCACATAAATATTGACTGCCAATGGTCATCAATACCTTACTTTTTCAGGACTGATGATCACCAGTAGTTTTATGACACACTGAGACTAATATCAACCTACTGCATTTAACAATAAAAATGAGTACAGTGGAACCTTGGTTCACGACCATAATTTGTTTCAAAACTCTGGTCGTAAACCGAGTTGGTCGTGAACCGAAGCAATTTCCCCCATAGGATTGTATGTAAATACAATGAATCCGTTCCAGACCGTACGAACTGTATGTAAATATATATATTTTTTAGCTTTTAAGCACAAATATAGTTAATTATACCATAGAATGCACAGTGTAGTAGTAAACTAAATGTAAAAACATTGAATAACACTGAGAAAACCTTGAACAACAGAGAAAACTAACTGCAATAGTTCGCGCTATAGTGCTAGGAACCGCTCGCTAAAAACACTTTTTTTTAATGAGTTTTAAGCACAGGGGGAAAAAAAAGTACATTTGAAAAATCCGTAATTTAATAAACCACCAAGAAAAGTAACATTGCAACAATGCAGGCTACGAACAGATCACTGTAAACAGAACTGAAAACAAAAAACAAGCCTTCTCTACCTTATGCGTCCCTCCCTCCCTCTCTCGCTCTCTCTCTCACGCGCCTGTGTGTGTGTGCGTGCGTCTCTCTTTTGCAAGCCTGGAACGCCTGTGTGTGTGTCTCTCTCGCACGCTCCTGTGTGTGTGCGCGTCTGTCTCTCTCTCGCTCGCTCCTGTGTGTGTGCGCGGCTCTCTCTGTCTCGCGCTGCGTGTGTGTGTGTGCCTCTGTCTCTCGTGCTGCCTCTCTCTCACGCTGCCTGTGTGTGTGTGTGTGTGTGTGTCTCTTGCTCGCTGCACAGGAAATGCACAGGGAGAGACTGAACATGTACAAACCAAAAGGGAACCTGGCTTGTTCGTATACTGAGTGTGTGGTCGTGAACTGAGGCAAAAGTTTGGCAAACGTTTTGGTCGTAAACCGATTTGTACGTGTACCGAGACGTTCGTGAACTGAGGTTCCACTGTATATGTAGATATTTGATTAGGAGCACATGGGTGTCAAAGATAAACCAATATATAAAGTATTTCTAAATAAAGTTACCATGCAAAATCATAAGTCTAAAGATAGAATAGGGGTTTGTTCCACAATTAATTGATTAATTAATTAATTAATTACTTTTGGCACCCGTGACCTCTCTGAAAACACTTGTGAGGTAGTCTCTCCTGACTATGTAATTCTAATCCAATTTTTTCCATAATGCCTTACTAGGATATGATAATTCTGTAGCAAGCTCTTCCTCAAATGTGCACTGCATTAACATTATAATAACCAACCTCAGTCTAAGTAAAAAACTCGGATAATGCAGCATAAATGCAAATAATTTACCATTCATTCTAGATGTGCATTGTATTAAAACTATAACAACAGATTACAGATTAAATAAGAAATCTGCACAAAATATCATTAACACAAATAACTTAATTACCATTTTGAGCACTGTTCTATTGAGACATTAAATATTGCTTTATTAAATGTTAGAGTGTTAACTAACCAGACATTTTACATCAATGATCTTATTTATTAGTGATAGGAAAATTGATTTTCTTACATTAAGTGAAATGTGGCTCACCTCTGATGGTGCGGATGTTGTAACTGAATCTGCACCTATGAATTATAGCTTTACTTATTCAGTTCACCAAGGTAAAAAAGGCAGCAGCTTAGAGAGTATTTATTTGAGCCGGTTAAAGTGTAAAGATGTCTTTGGTACATTTGCATCTTTTGAGTATCTTGCCATTGTTATTCAAGGAGCTTCCCAGTCTCTAGTATTGTCCGTGTACAGACTTCCTAAATATAATGCGTCTTTCACTGAGGAATTCTCAGACTTAGTGTCAATTATAATAACTAACTATGACTGGTTCCTAATTGTTGGCAACTTTAATTTTCATATCGATAAACAGTATTTGCAGAATTCATGAACCTCCTGCACTCTTTTGATCTGAGTCACCATGTTAACCAGCCCACACTTAATGGGGGATACACACTGGATTTAGTGATTACTAACGGATTAAAAGTTGACGTGAGGCAGATTGTGGATATCGGTATATGAGACCATTTTTTCATATTATTTAATGTAGAAATACTGATAACTACAACTAATGAGAAGCATATTGCTAAAAAACACTATTTTGATACATCTACAAAGTTTGCTAACAATCTAAACAACCGGTCTGTTTGTAGTACTTACTGCAATAGTGATAAAAAGCTGCCACTGACATAGTCACTCCAGAAAAGATAGTTAAGAAATCCTCCAGCACTATTATACCATGGAAGACCCAAAGAGTGTGTGATTTAAAGAAAATATACTGGAGAGCGGAGTGTAAATGGAGAAAAACTAAATTGATAGTTCATTATGAAATACTGAAGGCTAAAATAGCGGAATATAACAACATAGTCCATCTTAAGAGGCAGTGCTACTTCTCTAAAAGTATAAATAATAATGCTGGTAATCCAAGAGTTTTATTCTCTACTATTGATCGTTTCTCAAACCCAAGTCACTCAATGGAATGCGTCCAAAAAACTACCAGTGAAATCTATGAGGCCTCTGCTAAATTCTTTAAACACAAAGTAAATAATATTTGAAATAATATAGTACATTCCCTCAGAGCTGATCCTAATAAATCCCAGTATTCCATTTCAAACATATTAAATTCTTTCACCAGGATTTACCCAATATATGTAGAATAATTTTTCAACTGAAATCTTCCACCTGCGTCCTTGACCCAGTACCAACAGGCTTTTTCAAAGAAGTATCCGCTGTGTTAACTGATAGTGTGCTTCACATAGTAAACTCATCATTAGATATGGGGGGTCTTCCCAGACTGTCTTAAGACTGCTGTTGTTAAACCCTTGATCAAGAAAAATAATTTGAAATCCTCTGTTTTTGACAATTTTAGACCTATTTCTAACCTGCCTTTCTTAAGTAAAATTCTAGAAAAGGCAGTCATTATACAGCTCAGTGATTGCCTCAATAAACATACTATTCTTGACAAGTTTGAGTCGGGTTTAAAACAAATCAGAGTACAGTAACGGCACTAGTTAAAGTAGTTAATGACTTGCGGGTTAATGTGAACAGAGGCCACTTCTGTGTTCTTATCCTCTTCATGCAGTGTTTGATATCTTATAAATTGCCTTAATCAGTGGGTGGGCCTTTATGGTAATGTTTTAAATTGATTTGAGTCTTACTTAACAGGTATAAGATTCTTTGTTAATTGTGGTAATTATACTTCGAAGACACATGATATTCTTTATGGTGTTCCACAAGGATCTATCTTGGGCCCATTGAGCTGCATGCTTCCATTAGATCAGATTATCTCAAGGCATAACGTGAGCTACCACAGCTATGCTAACAACTATTTATCAATAGTGTCTGATGATCCCGACTCTCTTGGTCCACTGACCTAATGTTTTAATTGTGTTTCTAAATGGTGTAGTAAAAACATGAAGTTTAGTTATTGGCAAAAATGGATATAGTGAGGGTATTAGAAATAAACTTGATCTATTAGGCTTAAATGTCAAGGTGGACGTAAAGAATTTAGGGGTAACTTGACTCTGACCTAAATTTTAAATCACATATTAATCAGATTACTAGGACAATATATTTTCACTTAAGGAATATAGCAAAAGTTAGATCCCTTATAACCTTGCAAGATGCAGAAAAATTAATTCATGCTTTTGTTTGTAATAATAATCAAGGAATGTTCAATAGCTTCCAATTCATTAAAAGAAAGACAGGTAGATAACAATATAGAACAAGAAGTAAGGCAATGACATCCATATCCAAACAACTGGTTGTTATTCATCAGCATGTATTGGCATTTTGCAAACCCAAAGAAAAAAAAAGAACTGTAGACTGTGCAAACGATTACAGAATTTCAAAATTTACTTGCCTGATTATTTTCAAGGATACTGCAAGAAAGTTACTATATATTGATCCTTATGCAAAATGAACATCTAAATCCCACCTTCATTCCTAAAGGATGTTTTCTGAGCCACACTTTTTTGATCAATGCAAGTGCCTTGTGCCCAGCTACAGTCATATACTGTAAGAAAGTTAGCAAATTCTGTATCCATTCTGACATATTCTATATACTCTAACAATAAAGCATACTCCAGCTTTTATGATTCTGAATGATACATCAACTGTTTACTATGATATGACAGTGGAACAATTTTTTTCCATGGGCAGAAGGTCAAAGTCAGATCTATTTATTGATTATAGTACATATATCTCATAAACACAAATAAATGAAAATGTTTCTCTCTGTCATCTCCATTTTCTGTGATTCAAGGATACCAGTTCTTTTTTCCTCTCAGAGAAGTTTTTCATGTATAGAATTTAGGAATTTTTAATCTAAAATCGCTTACCAGAAGGCTCTTAACATTAAAAGTAAAAATTGTAGGAAATATAGTTTAAGTGAACAATTACTTTGACAGCCAAATCATTTCTATTGTAAAGCAAAATATGAAAGGATTCACAATTACTACCACATTCTACGAGATCTAAAAGCTCCATGGAAACCAAGAGCAAGGCCCTTATACTACTGTATATACTGAGCAAAAAATGTAGCTTTGCCAGAAAGACTCACATTTAATACAGTGTATAAATACTATTATTTTGACATACAAATGAATTCACTTTGAAACTTTTCATTAAAAACTGTGCATGCAGTGCCTGGAACCTGTTTGGAGTGTTTTCACCTTTTTCATGTCTACATTCACACTATCTGGGCCTTTTTAGCTATGCCAATCAAACTAATCAGTTGTTTTGTGCTATCAGTGGTCTGCTAAAATTAGGAAAAGGAAACTGGTAAGCGAAGCAATTTGCCTGATGAGGTTAATTTGCTAATTTGACCAAATGTATTATGGCACTATAACATTTATGATTTTAGTTCAGTGTCCATTTTAAGCAAGACTATTCTGGTTTAACAGATAAATATTTTATAAGAAAGAAAGTTAAGACTTGCCCTGTTGTTTCTGTACTGAAGATAGTTCTCAACCTGGCAAATTCACCATTCATGGGTTCGATTTTACTTGCTGCCCTTGTGGCATGATATGCCATCAGACATCAGTTCTCATTCAGCTCAACATCAAGAGTCTTTCTTCTTGCACATACATGTAAGTAGTTGGACAAATGAAAGACACCACTCAATCCAATCAGGATTTAGTTTCTTCTATTTGCATTTAATTTTCTTTAAGTGTTTTCCTGTTTTTCAATCAGTTCGTATTTTTCTTTTGATTATTTTTAGCTTATTATGTTATCTGTCCAGTGTTACTAAACGATAGGCAGATACATGTGGAATTAACAATAGAAAGGTTTCCAAGCAGGAAGTAAATGCCCTTCTTTTCACCAGTAGTAAAACAGTATTTGTTTCACAAATGTTTTTGTGAAGGGAAACAGAGTTTTGATGCTAATTCTACTTTTCGCAAATTATTTCACTTAATTTGTCCTTTTTGCATTTCCTCTGCCACTGTTGTTTATTTGTGTGCTGTGGTTTGACTGTAACCTGTAGAACCAACCTGCCTTTAACATTTTTCACCAAACCCAATCACTTTTATAAACGTTTATTCTAATGGTAAATGCCAGTATTACATGTGGTTTACTGTTCATCAAATGAAGTGAAAAAAAATTATCTTTTTACTTACCCATGAGTTTACAATAGTCTTTCTCTCTTTTTCTTTCTTTATTTTAAACATCTGCACAGCACGTATTGATTATTCCAAAACCATATTGTAAAACTGCCAATTTTAATCTTTGTTTTTCTTCTTCACACATATAGCATAATGTATTAAAATAACACTTTAGAAAGTGTTCCATTACTCACTTTGGTGACCTTAGTTCTTAATACAGAGAAAGAAATTACATTTACTTTTATTTGAAAGATCTTGTGTGCAGTAGAAAATGAGTTTCAGGCATAGCTGTTTCTCTTCAGAAAGTTCTGTGGAACAACATTTGCTACTTTCATTTCATCTGCGGCCCCCTGCAGTTTACTGAAGAAGGACTCCATTTCCATACATAAGTTTAAACCTCACGAGGACTCTATCTGTGCCCCAGTCGCAAAGAAGTACAGTTTGTATAGGTATGATAATAGTTTATCTCAAGTGTATGAAATAAAGGAATGCTATTTTTTTTATCATCTTCATACAGTATTGAAATTCTAAAAGACACTGAGAAGACCAAAACTAAATTTTAGCACAATTATGCAAATGATTGCAATTTCAGGGGAACAATACTACAAAAAAAGCTAAAAACTATTTCAGAGGTTGACTGGTTTCAGCACACACTGTACTGGCAATTTACAATGCACACTGGAGTTTTTTTTAGTACTTTCTGATTAAATGTTTGCTGTAAAAACCTGTACAATGCTACTGTATTGGCTTAGACTTTTTAAAACCGAATAAATAAATGCCATAAAAACCCTGTAGCCTTGTAGCTGTTTCTACTTCATTGACACATGAGTCTCTTCACATGGATATATCATAAAGCTTTTACTGATTCTGTTTTTTGAAAGCAATTGTGTATTCAAGGTAGAACTTTAAACCATGCAAACTTTTAATGTCTTCTCTGCATACAGCACAAACCATATGTGTGGGAGATAATATTACTGTGAAACATTCTTAATCTTTCTGTTTGTATAAACGGCAATGAGATATTAATAAATCGTTAAAGTGTTCCAAAGCCACATGGTATCCAGTTGAGACTTCTCTCAATATTTAGATATTATAAAGGATTATCTTTTAAAAGGACAGTTACTATGTAACTGTTTTTTATGTCTATTTTTTAGCCGATATTTAGAATTTTCACTTGATTTCCTTTTTTAAAAGTTTGTTTAGGTTTTTCTATTTTCCTTAAAATAAGTTTAATTCTTTTCAGATACTGTCATAGAATAAAATCCCAATACCAATAATCTCCAAATTCAGGAAATCATGCAGAAGCAGGAGCTGTTGGTGACCGTATTAACACATAATTAAGCCGCACTCAAGCCACTGTTCTTGGGCTTGAAGACATTTTTATTCATAGCTTAACAATGATAAGTTACTTTGACTCTCCTACTTATGTTATTGGACAACACTTAATGGCATTTTGCCACCTTTGCTCAACCACCCTTCAGGCAAGCCTTTTAATCATTATGCTAAAAGCTAACACTTTTTGGTGTTTTGACATCTTTGTCTCCTATCCTTTTCAACTGCTACCCATAATTGCTAATCCTCCACCCAGTCTTTAGTATCGACATATCATTTTACATTGGTGGAGCTGTTCCACGTAAGCCTCAGAGCATATCAGTGCATTCCAGTGTTTTGACTATCTAAGACTCAGTATAATTCAGTGTTTAACAGTGCATAAACCATATTGGTGGCAAAATTACAATATACTTTAAAAATAATAATATCTTATAAGGTGCAGAATCAGTAAGTAAAACAGGTGTTTAATTAATATAAGTGCTTAATTATATTATGCATTCTATTTTCCATGCATACTATATTCTAATTACCCAGTGTGTGATTATATATAAAAATATACAATTAATATTCATGTAGATATATTTCCATAATACATCTTTTCAATTTCCCTTGTCCTTGGAAATTCTGCTTTCCTGTCACATGGTTTCTAATTTTTTAATGACAACAGTGAAGATGTACAGTAGTTTTTCCAAAAGCTAGGAATCAAGCAGTAGACAAAATTAAAGAATAAATGCAATACTCTACTGGTTTTCTCATAATGGAAGCTTGTCCATTATGAAAAGTCTGCCCACCAGAAAACTGGAAGCTGGGAGAAAGTGGGGTCCAAACTCATTTTCTAAGGTGGTCTGTAAATTCTATCAGTAAACTGAGGAATCCTTAATGCATAGCTAAGCATCATTTCAGTCAAAGCCAAAAGTAAAATGTACTTTCATATCTTGCTTTCATGTATGTTTTTTGTTGTACAAACATCATTCTAAAAAATCCAATAGTCTTGAAGATATCTTAATTTTTTTCAAAAATAATTATTTAACTACTGACATATTTTGAACTTGACTCTTCATCATCAGTCGTAAAATAATGTAAAAAATTACCATTGCATCATCTGGTTGATATTTATTTTTTTAAATTCAGCAACGGAGAGATGATTCAGTACTGTAAAGGTGAGTCATTCTGAACAAACATCTAACGCCATGTTCCTTTTGTAGACACAACAAGCTGGACCTGCTGTATTTAAATGTTAATGAATATAAATGTACATCTGGACAGGACTGATTATCTTACTGTCACATACAACAATGTTATTGACAACAGCAGCTCCCCAGTTTGTAAGTCCAAAGTTCTTATGAGCGTTTGGGGGGGTTGTGTGTTTGTTATAATATAATAAAGAAAACATCTATATATCTATCTGTCTTCTTTTGCAAAATTTGTATCAATATGTTGCCATCAAAGAAACCAGCATGAAAGACAAAGTTGGAAAAAGGGTAAACTGTAACAATAAATGAGGCTGACATTCTAATGGTCTTCATTTTTTGGAACTCAACTATAGCTGTAAGTAAATATTTACTTGTAACTCCAGCAATAAACTTTCAGTGCATGCTTTCTGAACACAGTGCATGCTACACTACTTCTTTGTGCTATTTCACACAACGAGTGTTTCTGAAGCTTTCTTTGTTGCATTTATTCTTAAATACTTCATTAAGAAAGGCAAAACAAACCTATTAAATAAAACACTCACACATTCTCTGAACATTCCAATATATGGATAATAATAATGGGCCATCCCTGCCATCAGATACACAGCCAGAATTATAGATTGAAAACATGTAGGGCTAGAAGTTATAGACCAGGAAGGCCAGGAAGATTGTGATGATCAGCAATGCCCTGCATCCACAAAAAGATGTTGAAAGGTTCTTTCCTCCCTGAATCATAGGCCATCTTGGAAAACTACAGGTTTAGTAGACGATGAAGAAGGAGAAAAGAGGTCTTGCTGATTACATAAAGGTCAGTCAAAATAATGTGCTAAAACAATCTGGCATGAAAGGCTGGCTTAAGACCAGTGAAGTTAGGCAGACCAATAGAAAGAAGAGAGAGTTGGCCCAATAAACTACTCCATGGACCAGGTTGTAAGTAAAGTCCTTAGTAGGAAGAATGGATAAGACCAAGATTTGGAAGTGGCTGAAGAAAGGAGCCCTGAAGAAGGTAAAAGAGTGTTGCATAATGGCAGTGCAAGAGCAAGCACAATTCAATTAAAAACTGAGTGAACATCTAAGGACAGGAAGTGTCATCTGTGCAAAGAAGCTGAATAAACAGTGGACATCCAAGTCAGCTGCAGAAAGAGATCACAAAAGATCACTTGATAAAATGCTAGTCAATTATGGATCACACTGAAAAGGAACTAACACTGCTATGAAAAGCTTAAGAGACTCTCACTGGCTTTCTTGAAAAGAGTTTGACACATGTGGCTTTGTAAAATGGATGAATCTTTTTAGACGTTTTTGAGGTGATGAGAAGCTTTTGAATGGTTGACTCTGTATGATTCTTATCATGTTGACAGATGAAAAATTTGCAGTTTACTGCAAATTGTGTTCTTAAGACACATAAATATTTGAGAGTACAGAAGAAGACACATGACAAAATCGAACAAAAGGCAAAGAATAGCAGAAAATACATATGAAAGCGTTAGTGAGAAGGACATAATAAAACTACCATGATATTGTACATATCTTTGATACACTGCAAACTTCCATGCAAAAAAAAAAAACTAGTTGACAGTGCACCCTGAACACGGAAGTGCAAGTCCTGCTTGTCCCAAGATGCCTTGCTTTCGGTTCATTTCAAAATGTTCATTAGGACAATGTACATTAGGACTTAGGTCACTAAGTATATGACGGAAGAAGTACTATGTGTGTAGTGCCATGGCAGTCATTGCACCACATTATAGCATTGCCCACAGACAGAGAAATGCATACAATCAAAGAAGGCTTTTATGCAATCTGTGACTTCCCCAATGTAATTGCTGCTATTGATTACACACATATTACAATTAAAACCACCATCAAAGAGCCTTAAAAATTCTTTTGTAGAAAAGGGTATCCGTCCCTAAAGCTACAAATCATTTGTCCTGAAACCTAATTATAAGGCACGTTATAACCAAGCAACTACATACAATGAAGAAATATCTGCAAACTGCAATGCAAATTCAGTGTGTGATTTACATTTAAATATATATAAAACAAAGGTGCTATAAGTGCATTGACTTTTCGGTGTACTTAATGTTTTAGAAATAAATGTTCCATAGCCTTGTTCCCCAACCCTCTCCTGTGACGGTGCAGATAAGCTCCATTTTGTTTGTGCAGTCAACCCTCATTTCCTGGCTCCGTCTCTGCTCCCCTTCCATTGGCATGCGCAGAGCAACCTGTCGAGCCATAAATGCCTCTCCCACCTCTGACACTTGGCTCTTGCGGGAGATGCCATCAGTCAAGCCGCTTCTACTCCCCAGCAATGTCTCAGTAGGAGTGCCCTTTCTTCAGCTTTAGGCTCCTGCAGCCATGAAGCTCACTCCCGTCCACCTGCCTCTCACTCCCTGCAGCATACAGTAGGTGCTCTTGCTCTATGTATCTGTCTTCTCTACATTTAACCTCCATCTCATGCTTATCTTTCTTTCTCTCTGGTCAATCTATTTTATCTTCCTTTCGCCCTCTCTTTCCAATTCTTTTCTGACCTTTTTATCTGCCCCCGTGGGCACAGCGCTTTAATCGCAAACACCAGAAAGCAAATGAAGCAATTGAGGCACAACGCACCATCATGTGCGTGTCTCACTACAATTACCTCACCAACCTCCCGCAGCTACATGAGCATGCACACCCACGGAAATTGAGCCAGACATTCAATTATTTAATTATTAAAAATCAGCCAACTTTTTCTAAGCACCAGACCTGCTATACCACACCTCCCCCTTCCTTCAAATTACAAATCCTATATCTCTTGTAAATTCTACATAAAAAAAGAAACATGGCAATGGGTAAATCATGAAAAACACATTAGTTCTCTCTTCAACAATTATATTCATTTACTCTGTTATATACTTCCATAGCTTGCACTTACCAGAAAGATCAACCGGCACAGGTGGCAATCCTATAACTACAGCCAATCCTAGATTCAGGTGAGGGTTTGAGCGAACAAATTCTGCTTTTCTGAACTATTTGGTAAAATCTTTAAGGGTTCCAATACATTCTTTAGTGATTTTATCATTTATTTCTTTACTGCAAACTCTTCCACCCTCACCTTCACCTGTCTTTCCTTCAGGAGCAGCTCCTCCTTTTGAATCTGCAGACAGTTAGTGTCATTTTTAATAATTTCCTCACTACACGTGCAGATGTCAAGATTCTGCTAAATGATTTTGTTAAAGAGTTGTACTGCTGCAATTTGCGAAGCTATAGGCAATTCTGCATATAAGGATTTTTTGCAAAATATATTTTAAATGGACATAACATTGCAGCACCCTTTTGTCTCAGTCTGTCGCCCACCACTGTATTCCTGCACTCATGTTTCCAATTTTGTTGGATGGAGCTGCTATATTACACCCTTTTTTTGCTCATTGCTAGGTGCTATTGTTCTTCGAGTCCTGGCCTTCTCCTTTCACAGATGCCTCTATTGATATTCACTGAGGTATCTCTACACTGTTCCACCTCCATCACTAGTACAGAGATTGCATGTTCTCCATAGATTTGCCTTTTCTTCAGTGTGAGACAACTTTGGGACATCTCTCCTATTCCTCTTTGAATTTAATTATACATTTTAAACAATTAGTGATGTGTCAACAGTTTAACCTCTGCAGTGTTTCAAATTGTTTTGTGTTTAGGATTTGTTTACTTTTAAATTTTTCCTTAAACTTTTTCTTGTGACATGAACATGTGTGTCTAGGCATTTGATGTATTTTTGTTGTGCAATCTGTGCATACTTCCTTTTTACGATTTTTCCTATGCAGTAATAGTATTTTGAACACCTTCATTATTTTACAATTTTAATTTGCACTGCTTCACATCAGCTTATTGTTAAAAAGAGCTAATTTTATCAAAACGTTTAGATCTTAAACAGATAATGTTTTAGGCTGCGGTTTTGTTTCAGAGGTGAGTTGTTCTCTTGTTGCAATTGCCTTTTTGTAAACGTTCAAGAAACAAAAAAAAAGAGCTTAGTAAGAAATTTGTGAGAAGAGCACAAGTGAAACCTTCACTGCTGGTTATCAAGATACTAGCCCTATATCCAAACTCCTTCATACAGGGTTAATTTAATGGCCTCAGTTAAGCTTACCAGTACGTATATTGGACATTAGAAAATATGCAAGCAAACATGGGAAGGATAAGAAAACCTGACGCAGATAGTGGCCAAGGCAAGAATCCAAACGAACCCTGTGGTACAGTGTCACCATACATGCATCAGATTTCTCATAGTAAAAGTAAAAAATACTGAGCTTTTCAATTAATACATTCTGGAGTTTGTACTTAATTTAATAAAATGACAACCTCTCTAGTTTTATAAGATATTTTGTTCAGAAATATATGTTAAGACTGATTATATGTTTATTATTTTAATGAGGAAGAACTCTGTCAAATGTGACATTTTTACATCAGTCTGAAAGATATCCAAAAGGAAATTCGTTTTCCCTATAGCATTTTGTTTACTGGCACTCACAAAATCCATTAAAATTATAAATATGGATGTTTTATCAAACAGCTTACATTTGTGACTATGAATGTATCCTTTTAAAAATAAGCAGATTTGTTTCGTTTTTATCATGATAATCTGATAAAAAAGCACACTTATTTAACACATTCAACCTGGCATACACATTTAACACATTACTCCAGGCATACTTTCAGGCATTTAAATATTTCAGATATTTTAGTGGTTTTTATTTAACACAAAAGTGGCAAAATAAATAAAATATTTAAATGTGTTTCACAAACTTCACATCAGATCAGTACATGAAAACCATTTGTTATCAGATATACAGGATTTTGCTTCTTTTGTTTGATGTGCTTTAGTGTGATTTTTTAGAATTCTCTTCAAGGAAACACAATTCCAATAATAACATTGGCAATCCTTGTAACACAATACATCAGCACAAATGGAATAAAAATTAAATATTGCATTATACCATGAAATAGCTTTAAAATGAAATGAAACAACCATTTTACTGGAAAATTGAAATTAAATACTATAGAAAATATATTACAGTATTTTTACAAGAAATATTACAGTAAGAGATTGGATGCATTACTATTTTTATGTTTTATCTATTGGAAAGATTAATGGTACTATTTATATTTAGATCTATGTCACATATTGTATTTAAAATGTTAAAACTACACATATAAAAATTTTGATCAGTTTTACAAAATTGTGTATTTAACTATAAACTATACAATGGGTTGACTTGTTTTAACTCTTCCCAAGACATAACAAATTGTTAATAGTTTGCTCAAAACCTAAGGCAGCATCCATGAAAATGGGCTTGCATTTTTTTTATTTATTTATTTTTTCAAAGTACTATGGGAAAGACATGTTTCAGTGCCATTCAATTTGACACCACCTCCACCTTGTTTGTGCTGCTCTTGGTCATGTAATGAAACCACAGAATGTTTTGGATCTTTGGCCTTAATTGTGATGAACACAGCACCCAGCTGTCCCACAATTATACTGTGTTTAAGAACAATAGTGTGTGTCCCGTGACATTGCAGGATGTGGGGGAGAAGATGGGCTGCAAGTTTGGCTGGTTCAATATACAGTAATTGTTAAGTTTAAGTTTTCTTATTCAAGGAAGTACAGCCATACAGAGATGGTTATTTTCCAGAAGCACTGTTAGTTGGAGCTTTTTCCTAATCACCATTGTCAACTAACCAGGGGGGTATTTTTCATACGTCGCTTAAATCATCCGAGATCAGGTGCCTCATCTTGGATAAGTTAATGCCGGTGACACTCATCCGGGATAGGTTGGTTTTTCAAACGCAGCCATGTATTAGATTAGTCTAGCTGGATCTAATCATCCGAGATGAATGTGCGCGCCAGCGCTGAGTGAAAAGCCCATATATATTGAGTCTAGAAAACATGATCAGCAAGTCTCTGATAGGCTGTAACAAAATGACGAAAGAACGGGCGCATTTTTTTTTCACACACGCGGCGCAAGACCTTTTATTCGAAGGACATGAAGAATTTCAAGATTTAATATGCACAAGGGGTAACACTGCAAAAGCAGCCCAAACCAGAAAAGATGGCTGGCAAAAAGTGGCCGACATTGTGCGATTAAAGTGATGCAACTTGTCAAAACTTTCACAGGCACTGGGAGAAATGTTACTTCTGAAAAAAAATTCATATCACTTTCCAAGGCAAATAAGTGCACTTGCCTAAAAGACAAGCCTTTTCCATACTGAACTGCAAACAAAATGGGATGGAAGATGCCTTCCCCACTGTGAAATTCAACACAAGAGATTGTCAAGGAGACAGAGAATGATAAAGTACAGAGGCAGTCCCAGGTGACAGGATGCACATGCAACAAAACATTTGTGAATGAAGTGCCACCATTTTTAGTGCAGGAGCCACTCACAGACTCCAAAAGCGAGTGCAGACTATTGATATCGACTGTTTACTAATCAACTCATCAAGAGATTTGCTGCTGACACGCATAATCCATGAAATTTGTAAGTATGGCTGTAATTTGTTAAAGTTATTTACAAAGAAAATTATGAATTTTCACTTATATATTATTTTATATTTCATACAGATTCAATAGTGTTGTTTTGCCTTTTACAATTAAATACTAAAGTGGTTTTATGCCAAACAGCGACTTTGGAAAGCTGCTTGTTCCAAAGCATTCTTTTGGGTCCTTCTCACTCCAGGCAGAACAACACAGCACCAGGTGGAAGATTCATATACAGTAAAACAAAATAAAACTGTGTAAAATTGTTAATAGAGAAACCAGGAATCTGTGCTGATTGCGGATGCAGACTGTTTTCTAAGAAGCTTATTTGCCACTTGACTTTTACAAATGATTGCATATGCACATTGAGATATGGCTGGCCGTTCATCCTGGCCAATACCCCCAGGCCACCAGCTGGGGCCCTCCCTGCAGCATGGAGGTGCCCCGAGTGCCAGCAGGGAATTATGGACATTGGAGTTTTCCTTTACAACCCTGCTGGATACCACGGGGGTTGCTAGAAGGTGCTGCAGGGACGAGCAGTGACTATTTTCCCTACACCCCGGAAGTACGTCCCAGTCACATGGACAGAAGGAATGACGTGCTTCCGGGATGAAAAAGAAGAGTTTTGATCTGACCTGGAAGTGCTAAGAAGTCACATGGACTGAGGGTTCAGAAGCACTTCCGGGTCACGGACTATAAAGGACTCTGAGAAATCCCAGATGGACGAGCTGAGTTGGGAGGCAGGGTGGCTAAGCATCTGAGAGTGGAGGATTGGTTATTGTGTATTGGTTAGTGTTCAGGGGAGTGGAGGGTGCTTTGTGCACATTATTATTATTAATAAAGTCATTCTGGACTTTTACCTGGTGTCTGACGTGTGGTCTGAGGGTTCAAGGGAGCGACAGCGCCCTAATCTGTCACAGCACATAAAAATGTAAGGATTGTTGTAAACATTAAAACAATTTCTATGAGCTGAAAGGTCATTAGTAAAAGAAAAGGATTCAGACTTCACTACCTATAGCTTTGGCATTTTATGTACTAAAAAAATGCATGGCTTATGCTCTGTGGACTTGTATCTTTTTGCTCCAGCTTTAAATGAAGAAATTTACCGGCAGTGATGTGCATTTGTTGACTTTGTCAAGTAATTTTTTGTGACCATGGTGCAGAGATGTCTTCTTCAGTTAGATGTTGGGTGCCATAGAGTGTTGATGGTGAAATTCCCTTCTTGAAGTATGGTTATATTTCTCAGACAGAGCTTAGTCACTTGTTCAGAGCTTAAACTTGGCGGAGTGACTCTTAGAGCTAGGGGAGCTATAGCTTGAAGAGCTTATGAAGAGTAGTTCTTAGCATCAAATTAAGAGTATTCTTTGCTACCAAGAGAGTGTGTTGGCTTCCTGCTCCAAGAAGCCAGAAAAGATGCCTCTACTTGGTTTTAAGAGGTGTGTAGCCTCTGATGATTGGAATAAGGTCCCTTCCAATTACCTGTTTATAGGTGTGTTGTTTTGCCCAAAAACTAAAAGGATTCAGTGTACAGTTACACAATTTAAAATAAATTCTCAATTGTCTCAGTTGTTTTTGTCTGATGGAGTCATTGCAAATATGTGAACTCATCATTCATTGAGACCTCTTTTTATCATATGATACCTGGAAAGTAACTTAACCAAATGTTGATTGTACTGCAGGTAGGGGCAGGGCAACTGACTTTCTGTATCTCTGTTAAATTTGTTCTTTTACACAAGGAAGGAAGAGTGTGCCACTGAAAGCCTAACAAAACAGGATATTTCCCATTTTGTCCAACTGAAGTGCAAATTTGTGAAGCACTTTTCAGACTATGCCAAAATCTTTGGTGAGTCCCACTTTTCTTTAGTATGTAGTCAATCACAGTAAGGAAGAAACCTAGTCAAACTCCACTCCAGTTGACATTAAAGAGGTCGGTGACTCCCAATTCTGTTTTAAAACAACAGGCAGAGTTTTGATACTATATTTTAAATATATTGATGTATTTGCCTGGGGTGCTGTTTTTTATAGTTCGCATTTGGACCCTGCTTAGTGCTTTCCATAAGTCCACAAAATTGATAACTGAAATTGATAATCACGTGTTAACCAAATTTACCACTTTCTTCCAAAACATTCCAAAACGTTCAGTACATGTTCTTCCATCACGGAATCCCATTTGTTTGTCTCTGAGGTACATTTTAATATCTGTATGAAGTTTGTTCGGGAGCACCACAGAGAATATTGTTGTAGATAGATACAGTAGATAGATAGATAGATCTATCACCTACAATAGATTTCTCTTTGTAGTAGCTTAACAATGGAACCATTTATCCATTCTTGTTGGACAGAATGTTTGGTCCAGCATGTGCTAAATAACAGTGTCATCCATGTAACCATTAAACCATATGTTTAGGTAATTCTATCACAGGAGTCACATTATATATGAGATGTTTTATAATATTTTACACTGAAGCTTTTAAGATACGTTTATGACTGACTTTTAGCTGTTCAAGTATAATCTCTTTGTCGCATGCACTGTCTGGTTCAGGTTGATTTAAAACTGCATGGAAATGTTTGATCCAACCTGCTTCTTTTTATTTATTACAAACAATTTCTTAATTTATCTCTGCATTTTGCTCACTTCACAAAGCATTGTTTTGGAGTTATTGCGTTGTGCTGCTCTTTTGTACCTCACTGTATCTGCAATCCATTAACTGTCATTTGTCTCTCCTGTGACATAGCTTGACAAGGTACTTTAGTTCCTTGCATGTTTTATGTTTTGTAAGGTCAAGCTCATTTAGGGGTCCGTGTCAGTGCGTGTGTTTTTTGAAAAATCAATGCACTACGTCCCAAGGTGTTTGGCATATGTGACTCAGTAGCATGACTGCAAGGCCTTGGGGTGTTAATGGAGAAATTGGCTGATCATGCATTAATATGCAGATGCGGTCAGTTCAGTTGCTTTCTTCATTTGAACTATGGGAATTGTATTTAAGTCACCTATTCCAACACGAAATAAAAGGAACCTGAGGAGAATAGATGAGAGTTTGAAAAAGAAAGTGCCTGGAGTTAAAAGAGAGAGGAAAAGAAAAAGAGAAGCGGAGTGTTAGGACTATGTTGTTGTGTGTTGAACTTGTGTCCCACGTGTCGGTTTGAGGCAGTGGTGCTAGCCTGGGTGGTCCACAAGTTCAAAGCACACATGTTGTTTTTTATTTTCTCTTTACCTCGCGGGAAATGCCTTCCCCCGTTTCACACAAGTACAACACAGTTCCAGCACAAGCACAGCAGAAACACAATACTCTTATCTCTCTTTCTCTTCTTCTCTACTCCTCTGGTCAAGCTTCGTCTTTCTTCTCCCGACTCTGCCTACTCGAGTAGTGGCTGCTGGCTCCTTTTATACTACACCTAAAAGTGCTCAAGGTGCTTGATGACCTAGTTTCTGGCAGCACTTCCAGGTGTGTTGGAAGTACTGCCCAAAAGGACTCGGCAGATCCTGCTGCAGCACCCCTTGGCGGTGCTCACGGATCCCAACAGGGCTGCACCAAACTCCAACTCCCATGAAGTCCTGCAGGAGTCTGAGGTACCACTGCAACCCAGTGGGGGCTGCCATATAGGGGAGGTAATGCTCTGGCCATGCTTGCTCTCTTGGTCATCTCATCGCGGAGGCATCCTGGCCAGGCAAGTGCTCAGGCCACACGCTACAGTGTCCTCATTACTTATTGGTACACAGCTATTGATGTTCGAGTGCAGGCGAAGGAGTATGCTAGCTGCCATCAACCCTGTCCTTGCTGATCCACTACTTATAATATTTACCCAGCTGTCTGTGGGGGATCAGATCTGTTTGATAGCAATATCCTATAGCTTCACAGAGCCTCTTTAGCTACAGCTAATCTGTTATAGTTTTATCTCAATTTTAAACATATTAAATTTTGGTTTGAACCAACACCAGTATCTCAGTATGCTATGACATCGAAGTAACTTGTCTATTGTAGATTAGCACATATACGTTTAGATTCCTTTTCTTTATTTTTCACTCCTGTCTTTTAGTGAATGTTGTTTTGGCAAAAGAGTATATTTCATTGACAGAGTATAAAAGCAAAACACTTTCTCCAGGATGATCTATTTGATTTTTAGATTCAAACAGTTCTACTGTTTTTTGCATGCCCCATCTGCTCCAGAGTATTTCTGCACCAAGGTTCCATCTATTTATGTACTTAAAAAACATAAAAAGGTCTATAAAATGTCTAGTTATATTTTAATCATAAAAGTACAAAGGCAGACGGTCCAATATAGACATGACAAGTGTCAATCTGTATTGTAATTTATATTACACTCGAAGTTACCTTAAAATCTTTTGCTTTGCTAATAATAGTAAACAACAATGGGAAATAATTAAATCTAGATTAAGCGAGATAAACATGTTTAATTACATGTCTGATCATAGCTAAAACTGTTGTCCTGTGTGAATACTATAATGATTGCATCTTTTTAATCTCATTTAATCTGATTTTAGAATATTTATTATCTTTATTAGAATTGTTCACACAATTGGAAGGGAAATAATTAGACCATGCATTTTAATTGGGATTTAGGTTACTCTGCTGAGGAGTGAATGTTCAGTGGTGGCCCTGCACAATCAAAACATTTGTCTCCCTATTTTGCACCTTCTTTGCTTGCTGATTTATTGTATTACTGTACATGTACTGTACATTTACAGTTCTGTCTTAACCACTGCTGTAATTTTAAAGGATCCTTTTGTCTCTCATATCTATACTTTTTTGTAAGTATTTATATTAACTTCATTTCCTATACTCATAATATCCATACAGAAACAGTTCTCGTACATAAAGAATCCTCTACTATATGTAGAATATTTTATTCCACAGTCTTATGTTAATATTGTGCTTTCTGCCATTAAAATAGATTTTCCTCCATTTAACCCTTCTGAACAGCAATGTTGACATTATCATTGAATAATGTAAACTTAAATTACTTTGCTTATGATCTGTTCGTTGCATTTAATTATTTATGTATTACTGTTGTGGATTTGATTAACTCTTCTGGATTCTCTCATTTTTGTGCTTTTGTTTGCCTTGTTCTGCCACTCTCATGTACTCTTTCTTACTGATTTTTTTTTTGCCAACACATCTTATATCTGATCATATGTAATCAATTACAACTTTTACATTGTGATACTCATCCATTCTGGCTTTCCCATTACTGATTTTTTCAAGTATTTGATGAACTCCATTTTTTGTATATTTTTACTGCTTTTAATGTCCTTATTATTTATTCTTAAAATAGTCTACTACCTCTTTTTCCCAGCCATTTCACTTTTTCAAGTCAATTTTTTAGACAAGCCTCCACATTACATTAATTTGCTTTGTTTCCCAAATGATTTCAGTTTGGCACATTTGGCTTCCTGGCAACTCTCTCAATTGCTTTTTTATTCTTCTTTTTGACTCTTTAATCAGTGAGTGGTATGTCCTTCATGCCTTTTAATCACTTTGCCTGCTTACTCTCTAAAATGTCCACTTATCCTTGTTTTCTTTATTTTGACTTTCTTATATTTGAGACACTCATTTGCTTCTTCTATTTTATGTCTAACTTTTACTTTCCATAGGTAGCCAGCATATTTTAATTTAACACATGGTTACTCAACCAGTTAAAACACTCAACAGTATTAAAAATTAAGCAGTAATCATTCATGCATCCTGCACTTCCTTACCTATTTCAAAACCAGAAGGCACTGTTGTACCTTTGTTAGTTCAAGTTTCGTTATGTAGGTTCAGATTTGATTATCTGATGTCTGTAACTTGAGGACTCTCAAGCAGCCAGTTTCAACTTTTGCTCAAATGAAGCTGGCTCTCTTTGTCGCTTACAATGAGTGCTTTGGTTGTGCTGGGGTTCAGGGAGAACATATTGCCATAATATTTCTTTATGAATTCTGTTACCTCATTCCTGTATGCTTTCATATGTGTTTTTAATCAGCCCAGTTATTAATGTGATTGATGCTATTTTTGGCTAACACTCAGCAGAAAAGTGACCAAAGTCCCCAGTTTGAAACAGCAGTCTTGATCGGCTCTTGTGCTTAAAATCTAAAAACTTTGTTTATGTCATTTTGTTTCCAATACTTAAAAAAAAAACAACTGGCAGCAGATGTGAAATGGAGACATCAATGTGGTAAAAAGGGGGGATACTAAAAAGCAGGCCAGGATCCTTCCCTGGCCAGCCTAGAATAGGCTTACTTCAGACCAGCTTGGCCCAGAAAACTACCTACTAACTTATGCTCTAGTAAGCCCCAAAAAGGAGTTTAAAAAGAATATAGAAGTCCAAGAAAAAACAAAAATGTCCTACTAGAGAGAGAAACCACAAGTCCCAAGAAAATACTCAAAAAAATAAAAATAGGCAAAAAGGATTTGCCTACAAAGGGAATCAAAAGTAAACAAGTCCCAATAGAAAATCCACTAACAGATGCAAAAATTCAGAAGTAGAAAATATCAAAAATAATACAGATTCTCCAAAGAAGAACTCACAATGATCCACTGGCTGGTTCTCTTGCTCTGGCCTCCAGATAAAGGCAGAGGGAGGAGCCAGTAGCAGTGATTTCAGGGCAGCCCCGTTCATGGAATGGCATCATATTTATAGACAAAGTACATAATACTTTAAAATATGAGAAATAGTAATTAAAAAATTACACTAAAATATAAAATACACATAAATACAGATCCATACATAACAGCAGCAACATTTGTATTAAGTCCAGAGCTATAGTCAGTAAGAGCATTATTTTCATTTTTTGTTTCACCTGTTAAAGGTTTCAAGATCAATGTTTTGCTCCAGAGAAATGTGTCATTAACCTCTTGTTCAGTTTTTCTCACCTTTTCTCAGTTCTTCAAAATACTGCTGGTTTTACAGTGTGATACTGATGAGACACAGACATCATAAAGATTTGGGGCAGCCACCTGTATATTATTCCACCGCTGCAAAATAGGTTGTAAATTGAACAGAGGTGTTCACTGGTTTGACTCCAAGGCAGGACTCACCAGATGTAAGCAAGATGGCGGTTTTTAAGGCCCGTACCTGAAGTGATGTCATCATTGGGCCTGGAACCGGAAGTGATGTCATCGGGACCTGACATGATGTCATCAATTGCCCCCGACTATCCCCCACCCCCACTTCCCCACTTCCCCATCACCAGGGGCCTCATGTATAAACAGTGCATACACACAAAAATGTTGCGTACGAACATTTCCACGCTCAAATCCCGATGTATAAAACCTAAACTTGGCATAAAGCCACACACATTTTCCTGGTTGCTCCAACCCTGGCATACGCAAGTTCTCTGCTCGGTTTTGCAAACTTGCGGTACCCAGCATCAAAGCAGTACTACTGTTCCTGTGTGGTTACCCTTTCTTTTTTAGATCCACATTCCTGACATGGCTTTATCATATACACTGAAACTAACTACATATTGTTTATTAGTTTAAGGTATCTGATTGTAATTAACCTGTAACAATATAATGGTCCACAGAATGGTCAAACTATTCTAAATACCATAGCTGCTTTAGCGTTGTTACTCTCACTGCACCTTCTTTTTCTTCTTTCAGCTGCTCCCGTTAGGGGTTGCCACAGCGGATCATCTTTTTCCATATTACTCTCACTGCACCACTCGGAGTATTTATATCACTGTATCTGAGTGGGGAATCACAGATCTACAGCAGCTGATCGGAAAGAGAATAATCAGTATACAGCATCAAGCACACACTGCCTCAGCCATGCTGCCTATTTGAACTGTTTTCACATGGCAAACACTTCAGAGCCTTTCCTGTATGGACCTCGCGGTTTAGAAGCAGTTTCATCCCAAGAACTATAAACACACTCAATCAATCCATCGAGTGTTCCTTGTAGAACTGTTTGTACTTACAAGTACTATTATCTCACTGTAAACTTGCGATACAGTTATAATATTGCACAATAATGCGCGTATTTACATATGATGACGATATCATTTTTAAGATGAAATGCATCAAAATATGTTTAATATACAGATAAAACTTTAACTTCATTTAAATAATCTATATTGTTAATAATTAAACATGTGAGGACATGGTGCCGCAGCGCTAGCGAGGAGCTGGCGCTCTGTTCACAGATTGTTCCTGCCTCACGCTGTATTCTTGCTGGTGCTGGCGCGACACTGCAAGGATAGATGGATAGAATAATTAAACACGTACTACGAAGATATTTCAATGTTCCTTAAACGTTTTGAAGAATTGGCGTTCTAAGCTTACAGATGGCTTAATGTCTATTACAGAGCTGATTGTGTGGTGATTGGGTATTTGGAGAAAGAAAAGTAAGGACAGGAATTGGGGGTTAGCATGTTTGAAAGAGACAGTACTGCTGCAATAAATTATTTCATCGAAGGTCACACACGGTGCAGCAAGCATCTTGAGTGAGACAGGAACAATCACTGCTCCACTGTGTTCCGATGTTTAATAACATGCTTTAACTCCTATCATGAAAATGATATCACATATACATCTCAGTATTTTAATTATCCAGAGAGCTGTAATATTACGAATGTAATGGATTCTGTGTCCTGGCGGAGGAAGAGAAAGCCCGGAAGCACGTAGTGATTCACACACATAGAGCACATAGAAGATCAAATACAAAACAAAGCATTTAACGTGCTGCTTTAGTTACGATGGGATTTGAGAAACTAGTAAATTAAACAATTTTAAGATGTAAGTTTATGATGTTCTACTTTAATGACAAAATAAACTACGTGATTAAAGTGGAAATTTTGAGATTAAAGTTGACATTTCGTGCTTTTTACCCACTGTGTGCCTTTTTTTTTTTTTTTGTCTGTACCCTAATAAGCTTTCATATGACACTCAGACGGTGGGCCACGACTCGACTTTTCACGGCGATTTTGATATGTGACAACTTCTTTCTTATTTCTGGCACTGTGCGACTTGAGTTTTTGAGTTTCTCCGACACACTATGTCACTCAATCAACTTCCTTTTGTTGTTTATACCACTGTTTAAACCAACAAATAGTAAGTTTTTCCTTGCCTCCACTTGGTATTTGCTGAAATTCTTCTATTTTCCCCCGTGCTTTTGCCATTGTCTTTTCACAGAAGGCTACGCTTAAGGGCTATTTATATTGATTTGCATATTCAAAGAGGTGTAATTCTGGGAGGATTTGGGGCAGGAAAGCAGGCACATGCACTTGCGTTACTTTTCACGCTGACCGGGATTTATGTAGTGGAGGAATGTGGAAGTTGGCGTACAAATAGATTTATGTATCTGGATTTTTTTGTGTGTAAGCACATTTCCGCTTTTGTCCGTACGCCATGTTATAGTGTGAATTCTACGCATGGTGTTATACATGAGACCCCAGGACCGGAAGTGATGTTGTCAGGACTGGAAATGTTGTAGTCATGTCGTACGGGATAGGGTAAATAAATCAGAAATTACGTCTTTGAACGCGCCGGAACCTGGCGGGATTGCAAGGAACTGAGAAAGACAGTCGGCACACCTCGCCACCCCCCTGGTCTGTTGTGGTATTACAATTACTCAGGCCTTTTAGCTGCCTCCAACTTGCATTTGTGTGACAACTGATATCAGTAATTTGGGAGTATTTGCACAGTTTTATGCAAGTTCCAGTATTTTTTTGGGAAGTGTTCTTTGTTTAGAGGCTTTTACTTGATTTATATAAGTTGTTGCTTTTATTTTTTTGTTAAACTATATTAGAACATTAGAAAATTAGAAATATTTTGGCAAGAACAGGCCATTCATCCAAACAAAGTTTGCCAATCCTATCCATATAATTTATAATAAAATAACATCAAGTTGAATTTTGAAAGTCCCTGAAGTCCAACTCACTATCACACTACTTGCCAATGAATTCCACATGTCTACAGCTCTAAGTGTGAAGAAAAAAATTCCAACATTTATATGAAATTTACCCTTAACAAATTTCTAACTGTGTCCTTGAGTTCTTGTTAAAGTCATTTTAAAGTTCAGCTTGTACTAATATCTGTCCTACTATCTATCATAATAATATCTTTCAGTAATATCTTTCACTGTATTAATTATTATCTTTCATAATTTTATAAATCATGTCACCACTTAATCTCTTTTTGCTTGAAATTAAAAGATTCAGCACCTTGAATCTCTTCTGATAGCTAATACCTCTCAGTCCTGAAATAAGCCTAGTCTCTCTTCTATAGACTTTCTCTAGCTCTGCTATGCCTGGAGACCGAAACTGCACACAGTACTCTCAATGAGGCCTCACCAGTGCGTTATAAAGCTTAAGCATAACCTTTTTTGACTTTGTTCATCGTGCTATATAACAACCTGTTAGACTTTTTATTGGTTGGTGTACAGTGTTTGAATGAAGATAGTGTTGAGCCACTTTGACTAATAAGTCCTTCTCATAAGGGGTACTTTTAAGTTTTTCAGATCTCGCACAGTATATTCAAATCTAACACTTCTACTTCTTGTGTGTGATACTTTACATTTATTTAAACCCGAGTGACACTTCTTCTAAGTTTACCTAATTCTGATATGGTTCCTTGCACCATAACCCTTTGCTTCCTGTGTATGAGTCAATTTTCAACCCATCTACAGAGTATACCTTGCCTATCTGCAGGGTCAGTCTCATTAGTCTCAACTGCAGCATTTTTCAGCTTGCTCAAATCATGATTTAGGCATACATGTAGATGGTTGCTGGATAGCTGGTTGTTGTGAGAACCTATACTACTGGGGAAAATTTGTACTTTTCTTGTACTTAGGTTTTTCTTTTCATCCATATAATAAGGCCACTTTGCAAGTAGGGCCCCAGGGGTGTACACCCAACTCACCCTGATGTACCTGATATTGGCATCCTTGAAATGTCTTAGAAAGATACATTCTTGAAAGTGATGAGGCTGGGGGCATGAGGAGACGAGTATGCAGTTGTGAATATTATCATTGTTCTATTATCTTCCCTTTCATAACTACAATAAAACTTTTATACTTTTACCCTGGTTCTTGCAAACAGCTGAATGTCTCTTAATGGCCTCAATTACAAATCAATTATACCTTTAATTACAAACAGGAGGATAATTAACCCTTTACAGTGCTTTGTCTTTAACTTTTATTTTGAAACAGTTTTGTTGTAATGTTCTATGTTCTGGCATATAATGCCAACTGTACAATGTACAGATGGCAGTCTTAATCATGTAACGCTACTATGGTGTCACAGATGCATTTTCTTTATATGTGATCAACACTATGAAATTTTAATGTAGAATCTGAATATCCCAGTGTGACTGAGAGGCACAGTGAATTGCAATCACAAGTCATGAGTAGGTTAGGCTGTAGGGAGTTTAGGACAGGCCAGGGTTAGGATTTAGTTTAAGAGGACAGACAGTGTTATACCTGCAAATATACAAATATACAAAAAAATGAAGTAAAATGAGTAATACATTAAAAAGTGCTTGTTTTACTGCTGGGAGTATCAGGAATAAAACAAGTAAGTAGAAGTTATATGTAATTTCAAATAATTAAGTTATCAAAGTAATATTAGAAACCTGATTAAATAATCATGAGAATGAGTATAACATTGATGGCTATGCATTTTTTTAGTAAAGGTAGGCAAAACCGAAAAGGAGGGGGTGTTGCTATTTATGTAAAACAGACATTTGAACACATCTTCTCCAGCTTAATCATCCGGCAAATCATTTTTTAGTAATATTAAAAAATCAAGTTTAGAAGAGGATATTATAGTCATGGGGAGCCTTAATTGTTTAAAATTTAAGTGGGTTAGCTTTATATAAGGCAAATAATTTCAGCCTTAACCCAAGGGCACACGAGAGCAATGGTTAAAAAGAATATTAGGGAAGCTTAAAGGCAGAAGAGGTTGTTTAATTATTTTAGTATTAAAAGAACAACTAAGGAGGAAATCAGGTGCATTAGGAACAGTAATTATACAGACAGTGAAATAGTAAGTGCTCTAAACTTGCACTTTTCTGAAGTTTACAAGCGTAAAAAAGTAGATAACCTCCCAAAAGTAACATTGACTTTAAAAGTGGTACTTACAGTAGTAATGTGAAAACTGTAGAGGGAGAAGTATGGCATAGATTAAATAGGCTCAAATCTAACAAATTGCTGGGATGAGTATACATTTATCTTAGAGTTCCTGAAGAAGTTAATATATAAAACACTGATAGTTATTTTTTGGCAATTGCTGCAGATCATCATCTTTCCCTAATATGCAGGAATTCTAAGAGGATGCAAGAAAGTAATACAACAAATAGAGGTGCATGGAATACTATTTATCTGGATTTTAAGAAAGCTACTAAAAGATATCAAATAAAAGGTTGCTCATTAAACTAGAAAAAAGATAATTCAAGGTACAGTGTGCAGTTGGGTGTAAAATTTGCTTAAATACTGGGAATAAAGGGATAATTTGTGACAGCCTTTTTCAAAATTAGGTGAAGCAAAAAGTGGTGTCTTTTAGTTGATCAATCTTGAGGCTGCAGCTCTTTTTAGGATATTTAAACAATCAGGATAAAAATATGAAAATCTGATTAAGTTTGAGTATGATATCAAACTAGGCAGAATGGCAGGTAATCTAGAATTAGTGGGACTATTGCAAAGGTATCTATACTCAAAACAGGCATGGGAAGAATAGTGGCAGATATAATTTAATGTAAGTAAATGTAAGGTGTTGCATGTAGGAAGTTTCAGTACACAGAAAATTTAAGTACACAATAGGAGGTTTGAAACTTGAAAATTATGAGAAGGACCTCATATAGTATTGTGGCCTCCTCATTATCTACATCTAAATAGTGTACAAAAGCCATTATGAAGGCTAATACCATGATAGGTTATAAAGCATGATGTGTAGAGTACAAGTCAAGGGAGGTTAAGCTCAAGCTATATAATGCAATAGTGAGGACTCTTCTGGAGTACTGCGAAAATTACAAGTTGGCATTGCTGTAGATCATCTGTCCACCCAGTCCTTCTCAGTTACACCACAATGCCTGATGGTGGAGGTAAAATTCAGCAGCAATGGTGGAATAAGACAAAAAAGAAATTGACAGTTAAAGAAACTAAAGACAGTCCAGACAAGAGCAACTAGACAGATTCCAAGACTGAAAAATAAAAAAAAAGATTTAAAAATGACATGAAGTTTCTGAAGTTATAAAATGTATACAGTTGATCTCAATTATTCCTTTAAATTAATGTCTGGTTTTGCAGAAATGTTAGACAGTTCTTCTTCATATAGAGAATCATAAACTTACAGGTGTTGTGGTAGACAGTCACACTTTCAAAAATGATCTTGATATTAACTACATTTTTGCAGTTTGCTAAGTGTCTTATGTGCAATCAACAACCATGACTAATATCAAATAGTGGTCAGTATTAAAAGAACTCCTCAAAACATGCACAATATGTTGTTAAGGAATACAGCTGCAGAGCTTTCTCTGTGTATAAATAAAAAAGGCACACCAAGAACATAAAACTCATGTTTAATAGTGCATGCTTAAATCATACAAAAAAGTTGGCAAAAAGAAAACTTAATACAGCTGCAAACAATAAAATGTTGGAAAATTAAATATTCTATAACTAGATTCATCTTATTGTGGTTGAATTGTTGTATCTATCTATCTATCTATCTATCTATCTATCTATCTATCTATCTATCTATCTATCTATCTATCTATCTATCTATCTATCTATCTAAAGGTCCTTGAGAAAGACAGAGTGCACCAGAATTGCATACTTTTAATTTTACTGTATTGTGCAGTCTAACACAGGCACAATTCAGTGATGGTGGCAACCAAAAAATGAAACGTGTTGACATAAACAAGGCAAATTTCAGGGAGCAAAAGCCTTTTGTCTGAGCCAAAACAATAACCAGAAATCAAAGTTGAAATAAAAAAAAAATATTTTAACCTGCGAGATCAAAATGAAAAAAAAGAAAACACACACACCAATGAGAAAAGATTTGTTTTGATTTTTATTTGCACACCATTGACATTACTTGGTCACCATTATACTGTTGCAATGGTGACATTAATTACTGTGCACTTCCGGTTGTCATGCTTAACAACTCCATGGAAGCAGAGAAGAAAAAGTCAGTGCCCATGTAACTTAATATGCCTTTAAAAGAATTGAAGCAAAAAATAACATTCTTAAATATGTTTTGAATAAAAATTTAAAAGACAGCAATGTATTCAGAATGTATCAATAACCCCCAAAAAAGGACAATAAAAGAAGAATAATTAAGTCAGAAAAAATGAAAGGAAGGTCAGTTTTTCATAGAAATTTCAAATCATATTTGAATAAAGGTTAATCATCTTTATAGCATTAATGAACACTGCCTCTGGGCCCTGCAGCATTCTCTGTGTATCCATAATCATCCCCCTGCTGCAAATGCCCTGCCCGGTCTCTGACTGAAATAACTGGAGTGCAGGCAGTTTTTCAGATTTGTCAATGGTCTTTTTCTTCACACGTAGTGAAAGGCTGTGAGCGACTATGTGACATTTCTTAGTGATTACTGTCTAGTTGTCTACAGAACAATTCACACTTGGACAGCAATGGTAGCAGGAAAGGTTTTTTGAAGGTGAAAACAATATGCTACAGGAAATCACGCCACTGGGGATATCATCAAAATACAAAACACAGCTATTCACAGAACTGTAGTCAGAACTGTCTCATGTAGAAAAAATTACATATTGCATACAGAAGCATTTTTACTATAAGTTGTGCTTTTTTAAAAGAGACACCTTTTCAAGGTGCATTATTAGTAAAGAGTGATAGATAGATAGATAGATAGATAGATAGATAGATAGATAGATAGATAGATAGATAGATAGATAGATAGATAGATAGATAGATTATGCAGTAATGTAGTTAAAGGATTATTTTCAGAATGGTTTAAATTCAGAAAAGGGGTCCTTTTGGGTCACCGTTGAGGCTGTTGCTCATGGCAAAATATTAAAATTATAACAGATGAAAAGAGATTGCATTTGGATTTAGTCAGACCGTTAAAATTATGTGTAATGTAAATAAATATAACATGTTATACAGTATATAGGATGTAGACTTACCCCATATAATTGAAGGAGTTCTGAGCTGGAAAATGTGATTATGATAAACACTTGGTTTCCAAAATTCAATTAGTACAGAAATGATTAAAAACATTAATTTAAAACTAAATTGTATACCATGTTGTGTGAAGTACGAGGAAAGGGATGCTGAAAATGTATAATATACTTCTAAATTCACATATGGAAACTATGTGAAGTTTTGGTCTGCACATTACAAGACAGTCATAACAGAGAGAGAAAAGTCACAATAACAGCTAGACTTACTTCACTACAGTGGAGAATGAGCTAGGAGGAATGAGTGAGTAAGATAAATCATTTGATCCTTAGTAAACAAAGATCAAGGTGTTAAAAGAGAGAATGTGATTAATTATGAAAAGAGCAAAGACATGCTGTAGAATACTAATCATTACTCTAAATCGAAAGTATAGGGTCACTGATGTTTGACGGCTAAGGGTAAATTCTGTTGAAATGCATGAGAGAACTGTATATAAATGGAACAAGCTACCAAGCAGTAGAGTTCAAATTAGCTCTTTGTAGACCTTATGATCTCAAAGATATTTTGGAATAAGAAATAAAGAGCTAGGCTAGGCTAAATGGCTTCTTACGTTAGAAAATTTAACCAAAAAGTCAACATTGCCTAAATATCTATTTCATTTCCTCATTTAGTTTCTTGTTACCACATCCAATTTTCAACTCTTTTACGTCTGCAGTGTTATCACTTGACTAGTCAAGTCAAGTCAAGTTGGGGAGCATGCACTGGTACAGTGCATTGCTGCACCCACTACACGATGAAACAACTCGGGATCCCGGTTGGCAACCCCCCAGGCAGACATGCAGTCCAGTCCCACCCCCCGGAAATGACCCTCTATCTACCGCAGCCAAGTGTTACGTGGGCAACCCCTAGGCTGGTCCAGCCACTCGGGTCCCGAACAATGAGGATCTTACGAGCTGGATCACCCTCGGGGAAATGCGCCACATGGCCGTTGTGCCGTAACTGGTGCTCCCTCACAATGCAGGTAATATGTCTCATTCAGGACTCCATGAGCAACCGCTCATTCGACACAAAGTCAAACCAATGGTACCCAAGGATTTTCCGGAGAGACACAGTACCAAAGGAGTCCAGTCTTCATCTCAGGTTAATGGATAGTGTCAATCTCTCGCAACCATATAGCAAGACAGGAAGCACCAGGACACTAAAGACTTGGACCTTCATCCTTTTGCATAGATATCAGGAGCGGCACACACTGCTTTCCAGCGACCTCATGACCCCCCAAGCTCTCCCAATCCATCTACTGACTTCATAGGAAGAGTCACCACAGACATGAATGTCACTGCCAAGGTAAGTAAACCTCTCAACAAGGTCAACACTCTCTCCACAGACAGACACACTGTAGATAGCTGTGCCCAAGAGGTCATTAAAGGACTGGATCTTGGTTTTTATCCAGGACACTCGCAAGCCCAGACACTCAGACTCCTCGCTCAGTCTGTCAAGCACCAAGATCAGAGCCCCCATTGACTCCACAAAAATCACAACATCATCAGCAAAGTCAAGATCCGTGAATCTTTCTTCAACAACAGATGCCCCACAGCCGCTGGACCCCACAACCTTGCCCAACACCCAGTCCGTACAAGCATTGAACAGAGTAGGAGCAAGAACACACCCCTGATGAACCCCAGAATCAACTGGGAAAAACACAGAGGTTCTGCCTCCACTCTGCACAGCACTCACAGTACCAGTGTACAGGCTGGCCATCATATCCAGCAACCTCGAGGGGATCCCAGGAACCCTCAGGATGTCCCACAGGGCAGCTCGATCAACTGAGTCGAACGCCTTACGAAAATCGACAAAGGCTGCAAAGAAGCTCTGCCGAAATTCACGTTTGTGCTCCATGAGAACCCTCAGTGCTAGAATGTGGTCGATGGTAGACTTCTTAGGCATAAAACCAGACTGTTCCGGTAACTGGTAGGTGAGCAAGTGATCACGGATCCTATTGAGGATGACCCTAGCAAGGACCTTACCCAGCACCGAGAGCAGTGTTATCCCCCTATAGTTGCTGCAATCCAGGAGATCACTCTTCCCTTTCCAGATAGGAACGACAAGTCCTGTTTTTCAGTCAGTTGGGATGATGTCTCCCAAATGGAAGCACAGATTGCATGCAATGCCAGGAGGGACGGCTTTACCACCAGCCTGGAGAAGCTCACCCCAGATACCACAGATTCCTGCAGCAATCAGTGAGATTGGGTGGTTCACAGCTAATTGGAGGATCAGCCTCAAGGACCATGGACCCAGAGATATCCAACGTCCTAGCCGGAGGATCAGCTTTGAACAACTGCTCAAAGTAGCCAGCCCAGCGGGTCACAACTGCAGTGTCATCCGTAAGGACCGTTCCATCAGCTGCCCTGACTGCGACTCTCCGAGGAACAGATTTGGATGTGTGTAATGCTTCGATTCCTTGTAAGCAGGACGTGGGTTGCTAGACCACAGATGGTGTGTCACTTGCTCACAGATTCCTCTAACAAACACCTCTTTATCTGCCCTCAGAGCCCTCGCAGCCGTCCTTCTCAGTTGCCATTGAGCCGTGCACTGCAACTCCTCGATGATATCCAGGGTGCCCTGCAAGATGAAACACGTCCTTCTGGGAACACCGGTAACACCAACACAACCCTCAGCAACCTTCAGGGTCTTGTCACGGAAGATCTCCCACATCACATTAGGATCGGCAGTTGCACCCAAATCAGCAAGTTCCTCACACAAACTGCGTGCAAACTCATCAGAAACAGCCCGATTCTGGAGTCTGGCCAAGTCCAGGCTCATTTTCCTAGTATGTGGTAACCTACTGGACCTAAGCTGGATCTTAAGAGTAGGAACAACAAGTCTGTGGTCAGAATTCACAAACTGGGCACTTGACTAGCATGATTGTGTATTATTCCATTGCCCATGTAGGACTGGCATAAGAAACATAACCAGTCTGTCATTTTCAGCCCCACATTGGTCAAGAACCTATCCCAGTAGCACTGGATGTAAGGTGGGAAACATCCATGGTGCCGGTTCACCAAAGTGCTCGAATATACATACAGTACAACTGCAGTCATGGACACAGTAGATCCAATTAATATCGCAAAATAGCAAATATCCAATATGGCTTTAAGTGGTTTTGAAATCATCATGTACTGTAAGTGGTGTTGGATTTAATGAATGTATCAGACAAAATAAAAAAAAAACTATAATGGGGTTTATAGCTGGTAATTTAGATTTTAACTGTGATGTTTGAAGTTGATCAGCAATCAGTTTTTGATGTGTTGATCTGATTGAAACACTGTAGCAAGTACCTCAAAAAAATCTTAATCTGGTTTCACAAAAAAAAAATCTGTATAACATTCTAAATGTCCTGTTGGGATTAATAAAGTTTATCTAATCTACTTCTGAAGAAATATAGCTATGATAAAGGACATTTTGTCATATAAGAATTGTCCAGCAGATTGCATTTTAAATATATGTTAAAAAAAGATTGCTTATGTTTTATTGATGCAGAAAAGATTATATGTAAAACAACCTCAAAAGAAACAACTCTGAAAGGTCTCAGTATTAATTTAATACTAGGAAACCAGACTTCCAGTCTTCAAATTTAGGTAGTTACTATGGAACAAGCTGAACATTTCCAATTTGGGAGGACAGTGTTTTTGTTTTACCATGAAAAGACACAGCTTCACGGCGATCACATTGGTGATGTAACTTTCTGAAGTAGTGCTCAGTTGTCGGCTTGTATTTCTCTCGTATACTCTACTGTTATTGCATCCTTTGTCCTTCCATTATGCACCTGATGCACAGCAGATGTCAGAGGCAGAGTCTTCTTATTATGCAGTTGTTTGTCATGGTTGATGATCAGTAAACACAATACTTACACTTGATTATGAATTCAAAAGACATATGTAGCATGTCCTGAAGTATTATTTATAGATGAGGTCACAAGGATAGAAAAGTAAATTATTGGCCTACCAGTAAGACACTCAGCAGATAATGCCACTTTCCCTTATGTCATGTTACTTTGTCTATCACTTTACTTTCCAGGACAATATCAGGTCATAAGCTTTCAATTAAGACCAAAATCAAGGTTCTAGTCCCAGCAGTTTTTGACAAACAGCAGGCTGCAATGTCATTTGTGCTTAATGGTCAGCAGATGCTGCAGCTGTCATTCATTTTTCTCCCACAAGCTGTACTTTTGCGTTTTGGCAATATGTTCTTTTGTTTTCATCCTAAAAATAAAATCTCAGATTTACTATGATCACGTTGGTGAAGTAAATTTCCCAATTAGTGCTCGTGTGTTGGTATACATTTCTCTGTTGTTCTTGTTGTTGCATTCTGTATCTTGGCATGTTGTTGGTATCTGTGATTTGCTTGACACTTAGCAGATGTAGGTGGCCTCCTATTTTTTTTTCTATCATGTCACTTCATTTGCCTATCACTTTGACAAACAAAATATTTTTTGCAGCACAGTCCGTATGAGGTCATAAGTTTTTGATCAAGACCAAGATCAAGGTTCTAGCTCCAGCAGTTTGCGAATAACTGCATGACAGATGGATAGACCATAGCACATTATATATATCTATCTATCTATCTATATATATATATATATATATATATATATATATATATATATATATATATACATATAGATGATATTTAACAACTTTGAACATGTAATTCAGTGATGCCCAAGTTCAATGAAAAAAGAATAGCAAAGTGTAAAGTATAAAATCATTTTGCACTTTAAAGTGGTAGAAGAAAGGCATAAGCAACAGTCTGAAAAGAAGTCAGTTCAAACTGCACAATTAGAGAACTGAGCTTACTGTAATGTGGTTTTTGGGTATGGAATGGATTAGAATACCCTGCACTATTCAATATCAAAAGTTTCATACATAGGATACATTTTTGTTAGATTAAAAATTGTTTTAAAGGCATCTCAGTTGTTAAATAAATGAAAGCTTTTTGAAGCAAACAGAGACTCCTCATCAAGAGTAGTAACATGCTGCAGTTGTATTCAAGTAGTCTGCCATTAAACTGTAATATTCATACTGAAAGTATATTTTACAGAAGAAAATTGAAGGAAACACATACATCATTTGTGGTAAGTATAACTATGTGCCTGTGCTAAATATTTACACACTCCAAACCTTAATGAGACGGTAACAGACTCTGTGGTGCCAAAAAATGTATTAGGCAGTGACCCATTTGGACTCTGCATATATATATATATATATATATAAATATATATATATATATATATATATATATATATATATATATATATACATATATATATATATATATATATATATAAAGACAATTCAAGATATTCAATGACCATGGTTTATGATTTTGACTGATGCGTCCTACATTTAATTGTATCATTCTGCATTATATAAAAATTTGATTGGAAAACAAGATTTCATTCTGTCCCTGTTTTTCATATCTTGTAAAAGTAATAGCTTTCAGGATATTAATATCATTTAAACACAGATCCTTTTGCCAAACCAACTTAATCCAATTTTTAGTATTGCACAGAATCAATTTTTTTTTCAACATCTAAGCAACCCAAGAATTAGTCCTGGTCAGGGTGCAAGTTCAGAAAATGACATATTCATACAGAGACCCCCATTTCACTTGTTCTGTGCCAGGTTAAAGGGGCCATTTAACCTAACTTTGTCTTTGGGATATGGAATGGAATGCCTATACCAAAGCACATACAAACATGTGAGAATACAAAAACTCCAGATTGTAGTTCCTGAGCCAGGATTTCAAACAAGGATTCTGGAGCTGTGAGGTAGCAGGGCTAACCGCTGTGCTGACCTGCTGATCCAGACAGCACTGTACACATGGTGGAAAGCAGCTCAGGATGGTGCCACAGTTCTTTTTCAAGGCAGACTCACATATACGTATCTCCAGACTCCACACATATGGGGGAAAGTCAGAGTTTCCAGTCCACCAAACATGTTGGTCTTTAGGAGGTCTTGGACTTGGAGGAATTTGCAAACTCTATATATGCATTTGAACCCAAGACTCTAGAGTATTGTTAATATTATTTAAAAAGAAAAATAGTATAGTGATGCTTAATTACAGTCTTGTTTGAACAAGACTGAAAAAGGTGTTTTGAAGATGGCCTTGAATTGAAAATTAAAAATAAACATTTTAGAAATGTAAGCAGTAAGACCTAAAAGGATAAGATTAGATTTTTTTTCTTTTTTCCTGTTAATTGTTGGTATAGGGAAGATAGCCAAATACCTAAATTACAAAGTGAAAACGCATGTCATCAAAAAATATAATCCTCCTGCACTGGGATTTTTTTTAATGCAGTATTGCTAAACCTTCATAATGAAAGCACAGTATATGTCAGATGTGTCTTCAATAATTTATCTGCTTTAATCTTGTGAGTAGGGTTACAAACAGTAATTATGTATTTGGATCTTCTCCCATCTCTACATTACTGCACTGAAAATCTCAGCTTTTAATGTCATGTTCCTTCTCATGATAAAATTAAAGAACTAAAAAATCAACAGTAAATGATCAAAGGTTAGAGCAGCCCATCTGAAGAATTTGCCAAGCTATTAGCTTCCTTATTGCCCCCTACCAGTTTCACTAGAAACTCCATCTCTATATTTTTTGTTAATCCAAGATAAAATATCTGAATTAAACACTGGAAAGTGATGATATCAGATTATAAGGTTAAACCCATATATTTGGGATGCAGTTGCATATTTTATCGGGGCCATTTTTTAGCACTGCAATGAAGCAGAGAATAATTCATTGTAATGCTCAACAAATTACTACTTTATTTTGAAACTTCCAAGTGAAAACTTTTACTTTTGTTGTAAATATAATTTCACATAATCACTCACAGCCTTTCACTACATGTGATGAAAAGGCTCATCGACAAATCATAAAAACTGCCTGCACTCCAGTTATTTCAGTCATGGACCAGGGAAAGCATCTGTAAATATACTTTTATAGGTAAATACTTAATTTATTTCCAGGAAAAGTAATATAAACCAATTTTGGGAAATGAATTTTAACTCTTATCTAAGTGGATATTAGCTAAGTTAAAACTAGAATTTGTTCCATTGCTATAGCATCAACATACTAACTTGTCACCATGTCATAAGACCACATGTTGAAAATTCAAAGGTATCATCAAGTACAGTACATTACCTGTGGTAGAATAGCAAAATTGATGATATTGATCTTTCAAACTTGAAACTTTTCATTGTCATAAAAATACATCCTATCTTCTTATTCAATAACTCAAATAACCAGTAGCAAACTCAGAAACTGTTCATAGAATGGCCAGCCTGCATCAAGTTAATCCATTAGTAATACATTATAGTGTTTTTTGTCATTTGCTTAGTACTAAATATTTTTATTTCCTCAAATCTGTGAAAAAATTAAATGTAAGCTTGTACATGAGTGGGAGCTGAAATGAACAGGCATCCTTTTCGGGATTGTTTCATGCTTAAGTTGTCCCTGATGTTGGCAGAATAGTCTCCAGCTCCTCCACCATTCTGAACTGGATTTTCTCTTAATCCATCAAGGGATAAGCTGTCCTACACATTCTTTACTGTTAAATTCGGAGTTACAGTTAACTATGTACACATTTATATAATTTCTTTGGAATAGCTTTAAGCATTTTCTCTTGCCATAGCAAATTGCAGAAGAAAAGTTTCCAGCATTTTCAATGAATTTACTGAAAAAGCAAGAATAAACAAATGCATAAGCATCTGTGAAGCATGTAATCACATTAAAAAAGAAGCCATAGCACAACAGCAGGTTGTGGGTAACTTTTATTATACTGTAATTCACAGACATACTATTCACATTGCTGTGCAGTACCAAATGTAAATTTAACACATTCCAATACAATGCTTTTACAATACATTTACAGCGATTTTGAAACATTTTAAAAACATACATTAAAATGCTGGAAGTTTCTTGTCATCCAAACTAATGGTTTTCATGCAAAAAAATCCAAAGATTATTCAGCAGATTAGCTGTCAAAAACAAAGTCAAGTATGCAAGCGTTCATCTTACAGTCATTTGAAAAAGTTCACCCAAGCCTGAAAAGATCTGGGCTAACTTTCAATGCACTACACCTCTAAGAAGAGATTTAATCTAGTAAAAAAGCGACTACATGGGTTTCACCGGCTTTCCGTGAACCTGATATACAATACTAACTGGAGATTGGAAAACAAAGCATAATTAGCGGAACATACAGATGAAAACGAAACTATTTTTCAATAGTTTAAAGAAAAAGAAAGAAAAAATCTGTCATTTTAAAAGTGTATTAAAAGGTTACAAATAAGACATCTACAGTAAGCAGAGAAAACTTACTACCATTCAGATTATATAACTTCCTTAGGGAAGACCAGTTGCTCAAAAGATTACAACCTTTATTCTAAGAGACAAACTTTGTGTCCTCCAATCGGAGAACTTCATTCTCCTAAGGATCTTGACTGCAGTCTATGATTTAGATAATTTTAAATGCTGGCAGTGTTGAAAATAGATCATATGGCAGATGTGAGACATTGTAGCTCATGGAAGATTTTTATTTTTTTTTTCCTCACTTTATCAGGATATAAGGTTATTCGTCTTTATTTCATACTCATGTAGCAAAGTGTAATATGTTATTTATAATTTTGCTTTGTTTTAATTATGAACTTCCCCAAAATTAATTGATCAGTGGAAATAACAACATACAGACAATATAATCTGTTGTAGTACAGGCGTTAATTAGTGTCACATATCACAACCTGCATGCACCACGTTTTTTGGCTGTAACACCAGAAGCATGATGGATGCTTTGGGGGTAGGTTGTGGTTTCAGTTCTAACTAATTTTTTCCTGATTTTTATTTAATTTATTTTGTATTAATAATTTGCAATTGATTTTACTATTTAATAGGCATAGGGGAGAAGCCGCTTATGTGACGCCCTGTCCCTTTTTTCCATTTGTTTTGGAAAGGTATGCTGTATATTTTCATTTATTTATTTATTTTGTTAAGAATATATAATTATGAAATTAGGATTTTTTTTGTATAAAGCTATATGTATTGTAAATACGTATCTCTGGAAAATGTGAGTAATTTTTTTGTAAATAGTTTTACATGCACTGTGTTTGTATAAATAAAAGTGGAGAAGCATGGTGGATGCTGTGGAGGCAGAGGGGAGAAGCCGCTTATGTGAAGCCCTGTCCCTTTTTTTTCCTTTTGTTTTGGAAAGTTTCTTGGAGAGGAAAATAAAAGCTTCTGTTTTGACCCTACGTGCCTCGGATTTGCACAATGCAGAGTAAGGCGGATTGCAGTTGGTTACATTCACATAATATTGAAGATTCAAGCTATAGCCACAGATGGAAAAACCCATGATAAAAAGTCCAGCCCATCAAAGAAATGTATCTGTACTGATGCTGAAGACACTGGCAACTCCTACTGTCACCGATGATCACAGTGTGAATTTGGTGTTTTTTGTTTTTTTTTTACTACATTTTGTCATTTTGCCGTGCTTTTTTATCTGTTACTTAGTTGTATTTATTGTATTGTCGGTCATTTTTCTGAAGTCCGTATCCTTACTAATTGGCGATAAGGGCCTTCAAATATTAACCTGAAGAAGGCCTATGTATGCCAAATGCTTGAGGCTTTAGCTAGCTTCTCCCAGCTACTGTTGTCGGTCTCACCCTTTGCGCTTTTTACCATTGTTTTTGAAATTTATTAGTCTATTGATTTTTTCAGTTTAGATATTTTTTGCTTTGACTCTTTATTCAGTTTCTTGATTTTCTCTCTTTGTTAACAGACTTGTTTTGGAAATTAATAGTTTGTATTCTGTATTGAATAATTAAGTTTTCAGTTTTTATTTAATAATTGTGCTGTGGAATTTGTGATTCTTTTGTATTTTGTATCTTTGGACATCTTTTTGTAATATTTTTGTATTTTTTCACTTTATTAGATATTTTCATTAGTTATTTTAAATAAACAAAATTAAATATTTAAGGTTTTGTTTTTTCTTGGGGTATGGGTTTTGGCAGTTCCTCTTTCCCTTTAAGTGATTTTGTAGGCCTCAGATCTTCAGAGAGTGTTGGCTTTGAACCACCTTTGTAGTAATTCTTTCTTGAGCTTTTGAAGCCTAAAAGCACAACAAAATGGTGCACTATAGCTGTACACATCTACAGATATTGATTGTGTAGCCACTCAACCACATGGATCGCAAGACAGTACTTAAAGAAACAAAGACTTTCTACTACTTCTGCTACTACTTTGAAGATCAGTTTGATTTTTTTTTGTTTGCTGACTACCATTCTACCATGGCATATGGGAGGAAAATGATGAATCATCATATCAAAAAAGCCTATGACATGGGCTTGTAGTCATTCTTTCTTGATCCAGCTCAGCTTAACCTCTCAAATAAATCTGAATGTGTGTCTTTTGATGACTGTGAGATGGATGCAGAGGTAACTGATAACTTTGTAATTGTGAAGGCTTTCCCATTGCTTTTCTGTAATGTAGCTCCAGTGTGCAGTTGATTCTCTTTTATTGGGTATCATTGCTGCAAAACTGGCGCTGGCCTCCTACTAGGGAGTGGGTAACTCCTTTGTAAATACTGGATATCATCCCTTTCACAACTCAACCTTTCAAAAACCCTTCAACAACTCAACCCTACCCAAACTTTCAGTGTATGGGTCTTCAAATGTCAGTATTAAGAAATGACAAAATGAGGCCAATCTGGTACACAGTTGGCTGTCCTAAAACAGGTGACAAAAAGAATTTTATTTCTTTCACGTTTTCACTTTTGTTCTTTCCAAATAAAACCCCTCTGGTTAGCTTGTCTTCACTTTGATTTCTCTGTTATGTGACAGGATGAGCCCTGTCTTCTGTAAACCTCTTCATGAAATCCTTACCACAAACAGTGTGAGGGTTGAGAGGGTGGGTGCTGTCTCCGTCTGTTTTTTTTAAGTTAAAACCTCTTATTTTAGAGTTTATTTTACCTTTTGTTCCAATAAAAATTTAATCACAAAAAAAAGTATTTTATTGCCATATGGATAGCAAATGAGTCTTTGTAAATAATTTAAAAAAATCTATGCAGCTTCATTTAATCTTTTAATATGGGAAATTATAAGTCATTTTGTATGATGTTGCACATGAGTGATCACAATGCAATCACTGGCATTTTGCAAGTAAACCAGTAAAATAATAAACCTTTGTTTTTGCCAGAAGTGAAATATTTGCTCAAAAGTGAAGGAAGACTAATTATAAAAGGACGGGGGCAAGCAAGGTTACACTGGCAATTAGGTTCAGCACATTTCTCAGTAACGCTGGTGACCCAGTGAAAATTCTTTCAGTGCATTTTCAAAATGATCAGAGAAGTAGCAAAATATTATGGTGTTACACTTACTTTGGCAGAGTTTTACTGGAAATGGTTGTGCGTACAGAAAGCTAGAACATCAATAGCTATTGCCCTTTAGTGTTATTATCACACTAAAGAAAGTTCTACCTAAAGTAAATAAACCAGTCGCTGAGTTGTTCCTGTCTGTTTTTACCTTGGTGTTTCAGTTTGTCCTGTGTGTTTTAGTTCTCTGCTCCTTTTATTTTTATAATTCATGGTACCACTCTTTTTGACTGCAAACCAAATGTTGCTATATTATAATAAACATACTTATTTACTACCACGGTGTCACTCTGGTGTAAAATCAGGTGGCAGGCTGCAGTGCACGCCTTTCAGATCTTTCTGTGATTATGGATATACTGTGCACATTTTGTCAGGTTAGGTTTATTTTGTTAAAACAATATTACCTACAACATAACTTGGCTGGCAAAATTATTTTAAAGGCAAAACCTTGTATCTTGGTATGTTTCAAACTTTGAGCTTAGTTCTATTACTGTTTACACTAATTTTTTTGGTTTGGACTTGTCAGCTTAGTAAAGAAGGTTACCTAATGTCTAGTTGTATTTACCATATTAATCGTGTGACTAAGATTTTTTCTAGGCTTCTACATCCTGGCAGTTCACTGCTCAGTTTTTTCCAATAACATGAATTTGTTAAATAGGCGACTTAGGATTTTATAAATTTTCTTAATAAATAACTAAAGTGCACTGAAGATATTTAGAATGATTTATTTGCTGAAGCCTGTTTCATGGGTATCTTCTTTGTACTTTGTCTAGTTTACATTTTTATTCCAATGAATTAATGGATCCATTCAATTTCGTCCTGATCCTGGGCAGCATTGTCTGCAAGGCAGATAACAAAGCTGAACGGGGGAACCAGTCCAGGCATCTTAATTTACAATTAGCAGATGTTTTTTTCCAATGTGACTTACAAAGGAGCTAAAAATTCGAATAACATTAGCCTGGGGGCTCTTTTAATTGTTATTATTATGAGCATTTTAAAACCGACTTTGACTTACCTTCTCAGTTTCCTGGTATGCTAAAGAACTTTGATAAAGAAAAATAATTATTTTCGATCATATTTTATTGATGCCTACATTTGCTGGTTTGTACAAATACAAATACAGTACTCCACTTTCACATAAAAAAATTCACATTTAAACTGTTCCTTCACCGATTGATTGACAAGCTTAGCACAATGCACATAATTCGTTATGGTAATAGAAAAGTAAATGAAGAGGGCATTTAGTTTTACAAGTAACTGAATATTTAAACAGTATCTGCAGGATACCCTATTTTAGTGAATGTTACATTTTCTTCCGCTTAATTTTTAACACATACATATTCTGTTTGCTGCCAATGTGTAATAAAAAGGCAAACTTTTTATAGTAAACAATAAATGTGAATATGTGAAATTGAAATAAGACAATCTGAATACATGAGTAACCAAAACAAACACATTCATTTTTTACATTTTACATTTCCAGTTTTCTAAGAAAACAGAGCATTTTTCCCCCTTTTTAAATCGATACCACATTTTCTAGTCTCTCTGGGGCCTTGGGATCAGAACAATGTCCCCTTTAATTATTGGCAGGCAATGTATGTATGAAAAAAAAAAATTGTTTTGTGCACGTTTTTGATTCAGGGTGGAACTGTGCACACCAAGATGTAAAGTGTACTGTAGCCTATATTATTATATTTGTATTATTATACAAATTATAACTTTTTTATTAATTTATGGTGAAGACAATATTACATGTTATTTTAAATATGCCAACTGTTTTTGGTAGTCAAAACATATATTAATAAATCTTTTCCAACAGTAGGTCTGTTGAAATAATTATAATAATGGCAATTTAGAAAGCATTCCATAATTCTTCAAATGGAAATATCAAAAGGATCTATAAAAAAGTTTTCTTTTATTAAAGACATCTTTGATGGCAGAGACCACAGCATCACAGCAATGGAAATTAAATTCTTCAGGTTTTGGCAATGACTATGAGAACTGTGCCAGTGACTATGCCAAATTACCAGGGTGCATCTGTATATCATATGTTGTCACCACTATGATCGTATTTAGACTGGCGACGAAAAACATTCGCATGGTCCTGTAAAATGACTGATTAGAACTCTTGGAATTCTTGGAAGAAAGATTCTTTCCAGTAGATTTTTATTTTAAAATAATTTTGGAATACCGTGTGAGGTGCATTACAACAGTTATAATGTTGTCAACAATTGTACCAGCCACCAGAATTCAGTGTAAAAACATGGGGATTAACTTAAAGTATTCATAGTCTTAATCTGCTGTGCTTTCTTTTTCTCAAATTTCAAACACTTTTTATTTGTTTAGAAGGCATGAAAGGTTTAGTTTGGCTCCCATTATTGCCGGAGCTCAGCCACCTTGTCCCTAGCTATTTGTTTCCTTTGCTCCCAAAGATGTCATTCTTTCATCTAGACAGCGCATGATGTACTCACTTTTATTGTAACCAGTGAAGCAAAGCAATGAAAAGCAAATGTGACCTGGTGACAAGTCCCACTTCACCTGTACTCTTGTTCCAGTAGATGGACATGTTTTCTTAGGCGTCTAGCAGTTTTGAAATGAAAAAACTAACATTCTGTTTCTCTATTTTCCACAGCAAAGGGAAACATTTTCAAATAAATAAATAAAACAGAAGTTAAATGATGTATGAATGTTCAATTTGCATTCTGCAATCATTGACCTCTTTAAAAAAAAAGAATATGTGTTGGGAATCTTAAATATATATATATTACCATTTTTAACATAATATAAATATTTTGTCTCTCAGTGTTTTGAAGGTTGGAAACTCTTCATTAAGTGAGCAAGACTCTGAAAACAGCCACCTAAAAACTGATTCAAATTCTGATTTTATTAGAACCTGTTTCCTAACAACCATTTTGACAAAGCATTATCTATGATCTATTTAGATCTATTACCTAAAGCATCTTATCTATGAGTTTATTTCTTTAAATATTTGTACAATTATTAATTTACAGTGCACAAAGGAAAAACATGGCAACAAAAACAAATGCAACTTTACATAAAAAGCTGTTAAACCTCATATTTAAACTTCTTATATTTCCAGAAGCATTTCAAGTTGTGTACCTTAATTATGGCATCTATTTTGTAAAAGTAATTAGTCCCATCCTGTATACAGGGTCCCGTAGAGCAGGATCCTACCACACTAGAACTGAGTACAAGTGAGATTCCAGCTTTGTATGGGGCGACTTTTTATTACATGACACACTCGGATACAAAGCAGCCCTGAGCCAATTCAAGGTACCCATAATCTTACACGCTGTAACACATTGATCGGCACAGGGTAAGGATCCATATTTCAATTAACAACAATTGTCCAGTAATCATGATGTATTTAATAAAGGTAAGTGCTTCTATTCATGACTGTCCAGTCAACCATTTTCATTCAACTTATACCTGGCAATTGTTAAAATGAATATAGTCCCTTGCTTTCCTTTTGTATTGTGTATTTAATAGTTCTAATTCACACTGGTAGGTAGAGCCAGTGGATTAAATTTTGATCAACAATTATTTATCCATTTCTGAAGCCTTTTACTGAGAGACAATCTCAGTGTCATCACTGGTCCCACTCACACAGCCACACTCATATGAGGTCAGTATGAACTTAGTAATCAACCTTACATGCTTATCTTTGGGATGTGTGAGAACAACTGGAGCACCCAGAGAAAAACCCAACTAGACTTTTGAAAAATCGTGAATGGTCTCCCCAAGACTTTGTCGTATACTCACATATGGGAATGGATATTTGAGGAGTAAACCGCAAGACAATGATTATATTTTATATTATGTACATTAAAGAACCATCAACAACAAATCAAATCAAATGAATAATATATTGAACCAGGGGTAGGCAACGTCGGTCCTGGAGTGCCACAGTATGTGCAGGTTTTTGTTCCAACCCAGTTCCTTAACGAGAACTCAATTATTGCTGATGAAGCACATATTGCTTAAGTGACATTTTAATGCTTCATTTTAGTGGTCTCGCTTGTTAAGGTTCTCCAACCTTAATTGCTTATTTCAATCTTAAACTGCTGCATTCAGTGTTTTAATTGCTCCTTATTAGCAATAAGATGTAAAAGACAAAGCAGCCAGCAGTTCTCCAGCTAGCTTTTTTCCAATTACATCTGTGTGTGTTCATCATGCACGGTTTGATTTAATAAAACACTTAATAGAAAAATGTGACAGACTGAAAATGATCTGTTTTAGGCTTCAAATCATTTGGATGATATCCTTGGAAAGGAAAAAAAATCTACGATATGAAAGCCTTACATTGCACAGACTAACAAGCCATAAAATTAAATAAGGTCTGAGATTGGCAATGATTGGTTTCTAATTAAGCAATTGGGTTGGAATGAAAACCTGTAGCCACTGCGGCTCACCAGGACCGACATTGCCTACCCCTGTTTTACATCTTATTGCTAATAAGGAGCAATTAAAACACTGAATGCAGCAGTTTAAGATTGAAATAAGCAATTAAGGTTGGAGAACCTTAACAAGCGAGACCACAAAAATGAAGCATTAAAATGTCACTTAAGCAATATGTGCTTCATCAGCAATAATTGAGTTCTCGTTAAGGAACTGGGTTGGAACAAAAACCTGCACATACTGTGGCACTCCAGGACCGACGTTGCCTACCCCTGTATTGAACAATTATTATAAAAGTAAAGTTGAATAAATCGGACGCTGCAGCTGCATGAACAAAAGGTAAAGTACCACTTCCGTTAACGAAAATACCCCAAAAGTTGATATAAATCTATGTTTTGTACTTAATATTTGTATGCAAAATTTGATTGACCTAAGTGAAAGCATACTCAAGTTATCGTGTTTACATACACAATTCCAAACATGGTATTTTCTGAATCAGGAAAGTCTAAAACAAAATAGAAGTTTTGGAGGATTCCAATACTTTCCCTATCTCTAATATATAAAGCAGAGTCTATGTATATTTGTTTGTCCGCTATACAAATCTGCACTGGGTGTCCGATCGCCACCAAACTGGGCATGGGGCTGCTTTGTGACCAGGAGGAGGTCATGGGGTATGTTTGGTTGGGAAAAATGTCCTTGGTCAAGCGCAGGATACCTTTTGACCGACACAACGTTCGCAAAAAGTCCCCATACTTATCATCAACAAGATGGCCGCACGTTGCAACAGACGTTAACGGCTGCACCATCTACTGGCATGTTTGGTCTCTGTGCATCCCTCTTTACCAATGTTTCTTGAAATTGCCAAGACATTGCGGAAGTGTCTAAGTATGAGAAAGCCGACTGCTTTCATCGCGTGAAGGGGAACTGCCGTATGGATGTAAAATGAGAACGACCCAGTGCGCGTGACTGGCTTTCCGTATTTGTGGTGCTATTTGCTTGCTTTCCGACTCAAAGTAAGATTTCAGTCTTGGTCTTTCTGACTGACTGGTGCTATTTGTTCGTTTTCCGACATATTGTAAATAATGTTCATTCACCTCACTCTGGTGCTTATTCCATACATAATACCATGTGACACATTATAATTGTCCTGCTTTTCGCTAATATACCCATGCCACCAAAAAAAAGACATAGCATTAAAAAGTCTATTTCAAGGCCGTCTCAAACATTGCGCAAGATGTCAAGATGTTTTCATACCAAGAATTCTGACGTTAACGGTGGTGCCATCTAGCGCCACGTTTGGTCTCTGTGCATCCCGCTTTACCAATGTTTCTTTAAATTGCCAAGACATTGCAGAAGTGTCTGGATTTTGCTATGTGAATTACTAAGGCTGAAGGGCAATCACTCCAAGTTAAAGGCATCAATTTGGAAAATCCATGCTTTTCACACAGACAACTCTACGTAACATGTTCTACAGTAGGCAATCCTCACAATTTGTTCATTTTCGGAACCCCAGGACAACACAAAAAATATACTGTATCCAAAGCCTGTAAAATGACCACTTATATTACCTATTACAATAAAATGTCAATCAGAAAAATGTTGGTTCGATTTCTATGTTCTGTTTCTTTCATTTGGGAAATTCACCGGCAACGCCGGGTATTCCTGCTAGTACTTCATATACGAGAAAGTCAAGGAGGTCTAAAACGTCGAGATTCATCAAAATCTCAACATCGAATCTTTGGATGATAACAATGCTTTCCCTATACTTTGTACACAAGAAAGTAAAAATACGCAAAGTTCACATAGACAGTGACCAATCTGGGATCTGACCCTGGTGTCCTGGAGCAAAGATTCAGCAGTGTCTTCAACTGTGGCATTGTGTCAATCAACATTTTATCTGTATTGGGTAAATATAAGATACAGTATTTTAAAGAACGTACTGTAGAAACTGAATGAGGTTTGATGTATCTGCAGTGAAAATTGACATTGAATGGCAGGATGTGGTGAAGTAGTGATAAGAGAATGCCTCAGGCCAGCAACTGTGCAGCCAGAAGCTAGAGTCTCTTAAGTGATGTAAACATCCCGTCGGAGAGCCTGAAAATGAGGTCTTGGGAATCTTATATACTCCAGAACAATCAAGACAAATGTTGGAAGTGCTTATTCCAAGTTGTTCATTTTTAACATGTGGGAAGAACAGAGGAAATTGCATTTTGAAAATGTCACCCTGTGTACAGCATACTTTGATCCTGTGTACAGCATACTTTGGTCCACGTGAATGCAGGAAAACAAACACATTTTAAATGATATACAGTATGTTGTGATTTTATTTTTTTTCTGTTACTTCCTTATTTAAGATATTATAAACCTATTTTAAAAAATCTATCTTGTTCAGAGTTACATTTTTTTCTTTTTACTCCATTTTGAAACACATGTATTATTGATCATATTGTATGACTGTAATGGGTCTCTCCAGATAATAGCTGGATGGATTTGTTACTCTCAGAATGTAGAGTAATTGCTCCAGTGTGAATTAATTTTTTGTAGGATGAGCTAGTAGAAATGTTCTCCCTTGGTGATAATCTGATACTGTTTAGCTGAAAAAGGAATTGGGCCTGCAGATTGCCATATCTTTAAGATGTACATATATAGAGGATCAGTAATCAAAGCATGTAACTCACTAATCCTCCCAGCAGATGTTATTGCTGTTAGGAAGGTTGTTTTCAGAGATAAAATCTCTCACTAGCAAAAGCTGTTAGTCAAGAGGCTGTAGCTAATGGAAGGCTTGGATGTGTTTTTGTAAGCACAGATACATTATTTTGGTACTTTATTATATTACAAAGTACAATTTAATCTCTCTTAAATTTCTTGTTGAAAATCTCTTTAATCTTGATAGTGCTATAACTGTTTTGATTTATTAAATTAAATACATTACTGTAATGTTAGTGATTTACATCTAGAAAATCTAATGATCTTTTACCAATCAAAGAGATAGAGATCAGGAATTAAATACATTTCTAGGTTTTTTTAGCAATGTTTTTAGTCTCAAAAGGAGTTATGCGACATACATGTTACAAAAAACACACAAATACTAAAAAAATGACCTAATATATTCTTTGCAATATATTCTATCTTATAGATAATACCACTGTTTGTTGTTAACCCTTTAAAAATGCCAAAGCACAATTACTTTTGGAAAAAATTTCATCATAGGCTATGTTTGCTTTTGTTTTAATATTAAAAGATATGTTTTGCATTTTAATAATTATTTTGTACAGCTGTGGCCTATATTAATTTTCCAAGAAACCCTGTTTTGTTAAGTCAAGTTTTATTTATACTGTAAATGACAAAAATTAAAAAAAAATGTCAACCTCAGCAGGTTTCAATGGTGGCCAATCGAACACAAGAAGAATTGTGAAATAAAGCCTTAAAATGTATGAATACTGCACATCCACATTAAAATGTGTATGTTTCTAATTTTGAGAATCATGGCCTCTGCATTTGAAGGTCTGTTGTTACAACAAAGTGATATTAGAAATAATTAATTTTTATTACAAATCCTTGTCAGTATCTTTCCTGAGGGCATCATACATATTCTCTTCTATCTTCAATGCTAAAAGCATTAGCACAGTTTTCACATAATTCAGAATTTTGAAAAAATAACTCCAATTATTAAAAAGACTTTGATCATTTTGAATGTACAGTACATTGTTCCTATATATATATTCCCAAATCTAGTTCACAGTACAGGGCTTTTAGTTAGAGGACTACCAAACTATGAAACTATCTATGCCAACATGATGGATGCCTCATTCGTCTCAGCAATCCTTGTTGCTTCAACAGAGTGTTATATTTGCTGATTCTGTGACTGTTCATGTAAAGTTTATTGCACACTCATCTAGACTATCTTTTTCTTTTTGTTCTTTTGCTACCAAAATTTTGGGAAATCAACCTTGAGGTTAAATCTTTGGAGATAATTATGGAATTAGTAGTGGTAGAAAGATAAGTTCAGTCTCTATTACTGAAGGACCATTAAGGTGAAAAGACAATCTCTTTTGCTGTTAATTAGGGTAAATTGTGTGACTTTGGTTAGCTCATATTGAAATTTCTGTTCTGTCTTCTCCCACAATGTCATTTATTTCCAGCATTAGTGTTTCCCCTTTTTTGTCTGCATTCTTTGCCCTGTTTTTCTTTATTACCTCACTCAGTTTTTTCACTAGGAAGCTGGAGTTTAAAAGTTTAAAAGTGACTAATTACCCTTAGATGCTGTTGTTTTTAGGAGTGCAGTCACCTGAGGGAGCTTTAAGGCCTAAGTCCAGCCATTGCAATTAGTTATGTTATTTTTTAATATGCACTGCTTCCTGTGATTCCATCCCTTTTCAAGGTCAGTTCAAGACAGATGTTTTTGGAATCGTATTGAAAGAAAAAGTCCTGTTTTCATTTTAGTCATGCCTTCTAGAGTAATGTTTTTTTCTGATGGCATTTTGAAATAGTGGATTGTTCTTCTATCTTTTGATCTCTGTCTCTTCTTTAGCTAAGCTAGTTGTCAAAGATATTATTTTTGGCATAGCTTTTTTCTTTTTTGCTTTGTTTGTTTCTTTTTTGTATCCAACAGCTAAGTTTACTTTTGTTTTTCTTTGTTAATATGTTCTTGATTTAGTGTTTTCCAATTTGTTTCACTTTTTTGGTTATTGAATTCAGCTTTTGCTGTTAATTTTGTTTTGTGTAATTGAATGATTTAATTTTTGTAGCAATCAAATTAATTGTAATATGTTTTTCAATAAAATAATTTAATTAATTTATTTATAGAAGTTTTCAGATGGGTATCCAGTATGGCTACTCTTTCTAGGTGTATATTCTAATAGAGTGCTGATCTTAATGAGTGTGAAGTATTTATTATGGTGCTAATCTTAGCGTTCCAGCAAGCTTTCCAATATTGGAATCAAGGATTACTGAGCTGCTTGTTGGTAAAAGCTACAAGTGTTCATACTTTAGATGTACGATTTCCATAATGCCATGTTTTGAGCCGAAGTGTAAAACATCCAACATTTCCCAATAAAAATTAGCAAAATCCCAAGTGTACAGTTGTCCATCCTGTATGTGGATGACATTTTTTCTTAAATTTATTAAAACATACAACAGGACAGCAGAGTGTGACAATGATCCTTCACATCTCTAAGTACAATGGGTTAGTTTGCTTCTGGAGAGATGTTATTCTTGTGTAATATAAAAATATAGAAAAGATGAAGAAAAGGTGATGAGATTTTGTCTGTGTGTACCTATTTCTACCAGTTGTACTGGCTACTAAAGCTTACTGTCACTAGTAAGTTTTTTTTTAACAATCCAAATGATCCTTCTATCCTGCGTACACCCTTGCCAACCAGATTACTACATTAAATGCAGCAATATACAGAGATTAAGTGCAATTGTTGTAACACTCAAATACCCTGCAAGATAAATGCGAAAAAAGATTTCCTACATAAATATCCAGTAACCATAAGAATTTCAAAGAATAATACTCTAATACAGCTGATACCATTACCTATATATCAGAAAAGTCTAGTTTTGCATCAGCTGTATCAAGTATGTTCATTTTACAAAAGAAGTACTTTAGGAAATTACTGTATTACTTGCTAGAGTCCGTTGGGGTGTCTTAATTTTAATAAAAATTCAGATATTGTAGGTCAGCGAAAGAGCATTTTCAATTGCTCACTATCAATGAATTTTGACAGTCGTCATATTAAGTCCAGGTCACTACTTAGACACTTGGATGTAATTTCTTATTCAGGTTTAGCTCTGAAGCAAATGTTCAAAGTAATAATCAACATTTAATTGCTAATAAAGATTAGTCTGCAGCAGTCTATTACTTTCCATATATGGTATTCATTCCCAAAGGTAAAAACTGTATCCTTTCACTTTCCTTTCTTTGAAATAAACAGGTGTGATGACTCAGCAAATATTACTATATATTTACTGCATACTGAATATGTCCATCTATACTGTATATGCCTTTGCTAACTACCTATTTGACAATTATTTTATTAAATATTATCAGTGAGATAGTTATTTTGGGCAGTACAGTGGTTAGTGATGCTGCTGGTCAAGTGACCTAGGCTTGAATGGTATCCCTGTGTCACCACAGGTTTTCTTCCAATATACCCAAATTAATGCAACTCTAACTCAGTGCTGTGTGAGTGTAGGAATGTATGTGAGTGAGCCCTGTGATAGGCTGGTGTCCTGTATTATACCCGATGCTGCCAGATTGGCCCTCCAATCATGAATTGGATTAACTGGTTTAAGAACATTACATTTTGTCATACCATTTTCACTAAGTAACTTGTATCACATACACAAACACACACATATATCCTGTGTATGGCACATTGACATACAATTACTTTTATGTAATGGCTGAAGAACATTTTCAGTTACCGGTATGTTTATTTTAAAAGCTAGCAGTGCTACCTGTCTAAGATGTCTACGTAATCAACATAGACCTCATTGTTAATGTTTGCAGTGCACCAGCTATTGGAATGTATTTTCCAGTGTATACAGTAATAAGATGCATTGTATGTATCATTCCAACAGATGGTGCATCACAAACATTTGTATTAATAAAATGCACTACTGCAAATATTTGTGATGCCTCATCTGTTAGAAGGACAAATGCAGTGCATATGTCTCATTCTTATGTCAGTTGGTATGGGATTTCTAAAAGCAGTGTTAATGTTTGTAATGTGGCATCTGCTGGAAAAACAAATGCAATGCGTTTTAGTACTGTAAATGTCATAGTAACATAGTAACTAGATCGGCACACAGATATACAAACACACAGACACTTGTCCTTTTAGTAATATATATAGGTAATTTAAAGACAATCTTTAAAACTTTAAATAGATTTTTTAATAATGTCAGCCTCACCTGAGATATGACTCCCCAGTTTGAAAACCATTGGTTTGGATAGGAAAAGGTGTCAATTAATGTGATTAAGCAAACAATGTATTATAACTAAAAATTAATTGCATGCATTAAAGCTTTAACTTTGACAGCTTTTATATTTTATATAAATAAATCATTTTGTTTTTATACCACGAATTCAAAAAGGACATCTTAACATAACAAAAATAACACGTTTGCTCACAGCAAATAACAAAACCTTCAGCTACTGAAATATATGTAAGCAAACTTTAAAATTCTTTTCCGTTTTTTTTCTACATACGTTAACTTTGAACTATACAATAAAGATCACTAATTATTTACAACCTTAGATATTCTATTAATCTTATTCAAAGAACATTGGTCAAGGAGATTGTCTTTTGCCATTGGCTTCACCATCCTACTTTGCCAATGTACCCACATGTTTTTAGCTTTTTGACAGATTAATGTTTATTTGATGTTAGAGCTTTGTTTTCTTTGTTGTATTAAGGGAGCACCCTCCTCACACCAAGATAGATACTGAGGAAACTCAAATATATCAAAAAAGGTGTTTACATTTTCTTTGAACATAACCACCTGCCAAGCTGCTATTAATCATGGCACCTACCATAGCTTCTGTTTTTTTTCTCAGTGATTCTAGGTAATGCAATGAATACAAATTAAGAACTCACCAGTTAATGAAATGATTTTGTTTAAAAAGTAAGTAAAATTGTATCCAGTCAGCTCAAGGTGCTAATAATAGTAAGTAAGATTTGTATTTGGCAAGTCATTTTATTTTTCTCATTAAACTGATAGCACAGTCCATACATGAAACATTATAGAATGCTAATGAGGTACAAAAATAAGAACAAAAAGACATAGGTAAGTCCACAGAACCACTGAATTACAGTCAAACATGTTACCATCTGTTCTATTCTGCAACCACAGTACTCCAGTACTAAGATTACCCTTTCTGACTATTAAATATTTTTTTCACAATTAAATTAAGTTTTCCATGAGATTGAAGCTTTTTTCTGGTGCTCAGGGGCATGAGATTGATTCATTAGTGAAAAGTGCTTTTTCTTAGGTTATCTGCAAATAGCCAAGATGTTTTTGTCAGTCAGTCAAGGAGTCATTTGGGTGCATGTAGCTTTATCATGAATGAAAATGTAAGATCTGCAGTTAAGTGTTACACAGTAGGAAACAAGAGAAGGAACATGTATTTTAAGAAAATGCTGTTACATTTATCCAGTGCAATAAAAGGTTAGATAATTCAATTTTAGCAGTCAACGAAGATTCCATTGAGTCTCTGCAATGGCACTGACCTTGCAATGCCAGTAATTGCAGAATTGACATCTGCTCTTGGTTTCTTATCTAATGAGACATATTTATGGAGATTAAAGATAATCCTGGGATTTCACAGTGCTTCATGAGCCATAACTTCTCAGGTGTCTTAAATGGTATTTCCAGACTAATGCCAAAATGCATACAATCGACATTCAAATGCGTAAACTACTAGGCTAAATTTGTAACATAAAATCATGCCCCCAATAGCAATGACTGGAACAGAACTTATCAGAAAACTTCTGAGCTTTAAAAATATTGAGATCATGTTATCACTACCACAGGAGAGAGTGCCTAAAATTTCTGGAATCAGTCAATAGCACAGGAATAGGGTGTAGTTATCAAATATGTTGCTAGGTACTGCATGCTTATAGTCTGGTTAATCAGACTGCCAAGTGGCACTGTGCTGAGCTGACTGAGATGCATATTTCTGTCATTTATTCTACAAATACACAGGAGACTTTGGAGATTTTGTTTTTTACAAGCTGAAAAAAGCATGCCAGGTAATCAAACATAAAACTATGATGACTGCGTTTTTTACATTAACAGACCTATTAATAAAGATATTCTCCATGAACAGAATGGTAATCTGCAACATTACACTAAACTGCTAAGTTGTCTGTGGGTAAGCATTAGGAAAAAAAACACCAGGAGCAGAGGTGCACTCAAAACTCCATCTTGCACCATGTCAGCCCACCTGCGCACAGCACACATCACTACACCATGACAGCACATTCACCTTGTTATCAGTCAAATCGTTTTTGACCAAAAGCAATATGCTTTTTCCTATATGCCAACCATATTTGTCAGATCTCACTCCCTGTGATTCTTTTTTTTTGTTCCCAATATTAAAATTGAGACAGAAGGGAAGATTTTCTACCATGTTAGAAATCCAGGAAAGATTTGAAGGAGGCTCTAGACATGGTAACAAAAGACAGGAAATGGAAGAAGTGCTGGGACAAGTGATTTGCATCTCAAGAGGAGTATTTTAACTGTAATGAAAAGGGAATTGCTGTAAGCTTGTGAGAATGTTTTTTTTTTCCCCAATTCTGGGAACTTTCAGGTCACTCATTGTATGTAACCAAATATAAACTCTTTCTGCTAATAACTCTGGTGCCCTTTTACAGCTTAAAGACTAATGACAGCTAAGTGTGGATGTGTGCATAAGTTGGTTCTGTATTGGACTGGCATTGTAACTTCTTTTTGACCTCATGCTGGATTAAGGAGGTTCAAAATAATTGTGTAGACATTTTAAATCACTAAACCTGGTGATATGAATCCATTGTGAAGGTCAAGAACATGCTATAAAACACAGTAATCAGGAAACTACATTTTCTCTATAAATTTATATTTACATTGTATGAGTTAATTGACACAGTTTTCTGTATGAGTTGTCAGTTTGAGTGTGCCCTGCAATGAATATTCGGGGTTAATTTTTCCCTTAAGCCCAATCTAAATTTTAATCACTACTTCAAGACTACAAATAAAGAGGAATACATTATTAACAAGCATCATTTTCATGTATTTTCTGCCTCTTTCTATTATCTTTCATAGTCAGTTAGAAGTCAGTACTCCTATTGATACTACTATGCACAATGTACACACGTTAACAGTTCTAATGCTAGACTTAAGACTGCTAGCTCCAGAAAGATTTAAAAAGAAATGGTTTCATACTCATGTGCCTTGTTCAAGCTATTTGTAATCTCGTACAAAACTGACACAAAGCTGAGCATAAATGAAGACAAAACAACCTTACACTAGACTATGAAATTCATAGGACACATGTATAAGAGCCAAAGAACACCTGTACTTTCCAGAATTATATACAGTATCATGATACTGAATTTGCATAGTATTTATTTGTAGCTATTGATTGTTTAATAAGTCTATCCTATAAGTGGATCAGCTTGGTGTTGGTGACCGAAGTTTTGCACAGGTAATTTGTAATATACGATTTATTACAGCATTGTGCTGATGATGCAGTTGCAGATCTCTGTTCAATTATTCATTACACAAGTCTTACCTCCTTTAATGAATGAAATTAATTTGAATTTCATAGTGTAATTGATCAAATGAAGGTATGTTTCCTTACTTACCTGATTCAGTCCAAATTAGTTAATTTACAGTATAGTGTACTAGACATTGTAAACACCTCAGTAGAACTGGGTATTTTTCCAGATGTTTTAAGAAGTCAAGCAAAATGACACCTTTTATTAGCTAACTAAAAAGATTACAATATGCAAGCTTTCGAGACAACTGAGGCCCCATCTTGCCTGAAGAAGGGGCCTGAGTTGCCTCGAAAGCTTGCATATTGTAATCTTTTTAGTCAGCTAATAAAAGGTGTCATTTTGCTTGACTTTTCACTATATTCATAATGGCTAACAGGGTACAACACCCAAGTACTACAAATGCTTTAAAAATATGTTTGTTAATCCGCTGCTTAAGAAAACTAATCATGACATTTTTCTGCACTTCATTACTGCAAAGAGGTGTCTGTTAGGATGAAATTGGCCATGGGAAGCAACATCAGGCCTGGTCATTTAATTTTTGAGGTTTCTGACTCTGAAAAGTATAGAATCATTGGCTGTATGATTTTATTTCCTTAAGAGTCTTCCAGAATAAAGATTGAGAGTTGATACCACAGGGCAAAATGCAAAATGACAACTGACAAGAGACACAGCATATGCTGTAGTACAGTAGATTCTGAAGAGGCAAAGTCCACTAAGAACCTTGTACATCATCTTGTTAGCCACAAATTGTTTAGCTACGTTTGTAACTCTCACTCAAACGTAGAGGCCTATGTGTGAGCAATGCTTCTTTATTTGAAGGTCTCCTTCAGGATTACTCTCACAAAAGGCACTGAATACCTTCTAACTCCAAATCACTTTTGACCCAATCTGTTACATTTCAGGTGTGAACAATGTATTTTTATTTAAAAGGAATTTTTGTGTCAATGAACATGGTTCATTTTTAAGTTCTGAGCTGTGTGGATTCACTACTGACCTTTGTTTCATTTTTGGATCACATTTTTATCTCCCGATCCTTCTATAATAAATAAATCTCCCAGACTCAGTTACAGACAAACACAGCATTTCCTTAATACAGCTGAAGCCTTTTCAGAAATGGATGCTGAATTCCATCAGGATATACTTATTGTATATTTCACCCTCCTTGGTCTATATCCATAACATGCATCCTGTTCTGACCCACATCTTGTTAGCTGTTACTGTTATTTTTTGAACTGTGCTCCCTCTTCATCTTGTCATTTATTAACACATCTGTCAGTCATGTCCCACACACACAGTGGTGCTATAAAAGTCTGTGAAACTCACGTAAAGCATGTAGGTCCCATAATAATCATTTGAATACAATATAACCCACGTGTCTCACATAGGCACCCCTTTATCTCTTGTTTCAGTCACGTCCGAAGCATATCTTTTGGGTATATAAACCCCTGTGTCTGGTTAGTAATGGTACGCAGCAATTTGAACCTCTGTCTACGCGCTTCTCTTTGTCTTGATCCAACCTGGGAAATCACTAGCCTTGTAAGTGTCTTTTAAAGTTTTATTGTTTAGTGTATAATGTCTGCTATGTATTGCTTTGTAAATCATTCTTTATTGTCTTTGGTTCTACACCTGTATATACCTGTATGTTTCTTTTGTATATATTTCAGTTTACAATGAGGTACGTCCAGTAAAAGCCTTCAAGAAAGCTCACCCCTTGTCGTTTTTATGTGGATGTGCCAAGTTGTTTAAGCTCTCTGCGGCCACGTTGCACGGACAGCGCAGAGTGAGGCAGAAAACTTCCCATTGTTGTGAGTTTCAGGGTTGATATTACTCAAAAAAGGCCACACCTTAAAAACTTCCATTCAATTTGAAAAATCAGGCTTTTGTTCCCATACAGGCCTGAAAACACCAGGTAGGCCTCACAAAATAAACCTGGCCATCAAAACTCAAGAAGCAGGCTCTGTGGCCTGCACAGAGAAAAAGAGGCTAAGCTTACAGTTTTCTTTTCTTTTATTAAAAAGGGAGAAGAGGGCTATGAAACCCTTTGTTCAAATAACTAAACAACATTCTTAAATTCTTAAGGAAATTATTTTACAAAAGATTAAAAAATAAGGCAAAAGGGTAAGAATTAATTTGATAAAGGCAAACCAAAACAGAGCAAAGTTAAGTCTATAAGCAAAAATCACAATACTACAGACAAGAGCAAGAGCTCAAAAATCACAATAAATAATAATGATATTCAAATAATACAAAAATGAGGTGATCCCCAATAGTGGGAAAGCTAATGCCACAGTAAAAGTGCTGTGGCAGCTCAGGTCTTAAAAAGATTAGGAAAATGGCTCCTAAAGGTGCAATATTATTTTAGGGGTCCATCCCATTAGCTTCTACATGCAAGCAACAAGGAACACATTCAATAGGTTTTCAAAATAACCTTTACGAACAAAAATACAATAATTACAAACCCAGAACACAATAATTAAATCTGAGAAGAAATAGAAAATAACCAAAAGTAAGAAATACAAAATAGCAAAAGAAGCAAATTTAACCAAATGAAACTGAGAGCAGTTACTGAATCCTAATTAATTCAGACACCCCTAAACATCAAAGCCAAGTCCACAAATTGTTGGATCTGTTCTCTGCATGACCAACTGAACAGAAAGACCATTATCAGGTGAGGACAACTGGATAAGACAACCACCCCTTGGTGGGGATGACTCCACTATAAAACAAAAGCTAAAGGCTGAGTTTTTAAATTATTACTCCCTGTTTGCAATTGCTCAGAAACCTCTGAGTAGAAATTTCCAGGTAAAAACCTGGCCTTGCAGGCACATTTGAGAACCTCTGGCAGGGTAGGTTCATTAGTGGAACCAAATACTTGTAACAGAAGCTGAGCAGTGAAAGTGAGCTACACTGGTGGCACATGAAGAACGGTGAAAGCAGACTATGGTCTGAGGAAAAGCAGACATGGGTGACAATAACTTCCATCCATCCATCCATCCATCCATCCATCCATCCATCCATCCATCCATCCATCCATCTATTATCCAACCCGCTATATCCAAACTACAGGGTCACGGGGTCACAATAACTTAAAACCCAAAATTTATTAAACAAAAATGATAAAAAAGGGAAATTGCCAAAACATTTATATTTCATGTAAAAGTACCCCTAAACAATCAATAGAAAAAAGGAACATAAACATTGGCAAAAAAAAGATATTAAGGATGAAAACCTGGTGGAACCATAAGAAATCCAAGCTGAAATCAATTAAGATTGCTACACTTCTCTTTAAACAATTGTCCATAAAACTGGTCTTAGGTCTAATGTCACAACCACAAATATTCAACTTTTCTTTTGTCATGTCCATTTTATTCTCAAGACTTGTTTTCCAATTTGAAAGCTACCTCAAGCAGGATATTCCAACATGAAGAGTGGTTATACAAGCAAGCAACTACGCCACTTATTTTATTTGAGTGGTGTAGACCAACAGTGAAAATGTTGAAGAGTAAAACTTACTTGGTTTTAATGGGATTTCTATAAATAAGTTAGGCTCAAAAGTTTATGATCACTGCCATGTACACAGCATAAGTACTGTACATATCCTCTGCTTTGTTCTACTCAGTGTAAAACTATTTTCTCTCACGCTTTTGAACTAACTAACCTTGCACCCAGTGCAAACCAAGTCTTGGCCAAATAGCTTCACTTAGGATAAATTTATCCAAGCTACATTTATGGTAAATTCACTAAGTACTCTGCAATGAACATCTCGTCCAGGCATCAGGCAAAGGGCGTCTCTTTTATTTTTTTAACACTACTTGGTTCAGATTTGGATTGCTGTTTGCCTGGTTCATAGTATGGGGCACCTGGGGCTAAAGGCAGTTTCAAGGCTTCATTCAATCTGGTGATGGCCATAATCCTTTCAGAGGACTTTAATTGCAACAAATTGAGCATCCGTGCATTTATTTCTTTTTCTCCTTACAAAATAATAGGTTATTAGATTAAAGTTGTCATTTCAGTTGTTACTTCAATTGATTCTTTAATTTAATTATTTATGTACTTTTTTAATAGCATTTGATTTCATAATTGTCTACATAATCACTTTATAATTTTAAAGCAGGATGAACAGAAAGCTATGGTGAACAGAAAAGTACAGACTTACTGGAACAAATCTTTCTAGTTTTATTTTAAACAAACTCAAAGAAGATCTTTAGTCATTTTTTGTCATTTGGAATAGACATGCTGGCAGAACAGAAACGGCTGTAGGAGTCAGGCAGGGAAGGCAACAATCTGTGTCTTGCCAACATAGCAATGAATTTTCCTTCATGACAAAAATTTACACATATCTAGGAGGCAATGTACCAATATTAAGTAACAATGTGCCAACTAAGGCACCCATGAGGGTGCTACAGTAGAACAGATGTAAAATTACCACAGATTCTTATTTTTTTGTCAGAAGGGATCAGAAACAGAATCACTAATGTCAAACAATCCTGTAGTATTCACAGCTTTTCAAAAGGTTCCCATGATCAGCACTGTCAAAACCAGAAGCAAACTCAGGAGTAGAAATGAAAACAAGAAAGCTCAAAAAGCAAGCAGGAACTTTCCCAACTTAATGGCATGTGTCATAATAAAACAAAAAATTATTATGAGTACAGAATTCTATTCTGCAGAACAAAATAACATTTTTATTGTGCTACTTCCTGGATATCAAGTGAGATGGGTAAGAAAGGAAAAGCATAAATTAAGTTTAGAGTTGACTAAAAGGGTATGAGCTCCAGGTACAGTACTCTAAAATTGAAAGCTACCACAACACTAATAATACAAATATTAAGGATCTACATTATTTTTTACCCTTTTTTTACATACATATTATGATGGGGAAAACCTGTGTGGCACTGCTGTCAGAAACAATCCACACCAGAAGATTCCAATATATAAAAAGCTCAAATTAAAAGCACTCAAGGAAGGGAACAAAATAGGAATAATAAAAGTTCTCAATAAAATACAACACAAAACCTACCTTACCTGCCCCTTTTGGCTTGACCATACCTGGTCTGGTGCTCACCTACATGTCCACACTGCCTAAGCACCATTGTGCTACTCTCTCATTCATTTCATCCAAAGCCAGTTAAGGCTTTGCTTCAACTCACCATTTACAGGAAGGTGAATAGGCTAATGATAACCCTTTCAAACCTCAGTCAGTGTTACATCTGGGAAAATCCCTGGAAATTGCAATAAACAACCATCCTTTTCGAAAACCAGTAACCTATAGTATTATTGAAACATGTAGAAGAGCAGATTTGGACTTACAAAGTACTGTATCTGCTAAACAACGGCCAAGGTAGTAATAAAAATTACCTTACAATAACACTTTTAATTAAATCATAATAAAGGATAATTGTAATAGATATATATTTTTACAAAAGACAAAAACAAGAACAATTATAAAGGTAATTGCTGAACTTATTAACAGTTCTAAATATACAACATTTAATCTTCCATACTGTAAAGATAATCCAAACTGTGCCATATATTAAACTAGTTAGCCAATGCCATGCATAATGCATTCTCATTTGAGAGTCAGGCATTGCAGATGCATCAGCTAATGACAGTTAACCAGGATAGGAGATGCAGACCTCTGTCTGCTTGCTTTCCCATAGGACTCCCATTTTGAAGGACATTCTTCTCCACCACTACCTGCTTTTTTAGTTTAGAGATTAACCAAATACATCTTGATAAACTGGGTTTTGTTTAAAAAACTTTGTCTGACTTTTTTACTAATTTCCCATAATGAATGAAAATTGCATAACCATTTATGCAAAACCATCAACACAATTAGTCATGGTATGTACTTCAGATACTGACTAAATACAATAAATGAAATTGTAAAAATAATAATATTGAAATAAAAAATTGACTGGTTTACAAATCAAGCAACTGAATGCACTGTACCATATAAAAATGAAAACAGAAAATGAAATGGAATTGCAAATGATTAATTCATACTTATTTCAGGTAGGGAAATAGGGTATGTTATTTTGGAAAAATTATCACTTTTTCGAGAATGTATTGTTGTTGTGTGATTACTACCGACTACTGACTGACTCTTGTGAGTTTAGCTTATTGCTGGCATCGCCCAAGTTGAGTTTATGCAAATTAATTTTTCCGCATTGATGTTCACTATAGTGAACATGCATATACTGTATAATGCATTCACATATCTAGTGTTCATTCTACATCGGGGTGTCCAACTTCGGTCCTAGTGGGCCGCAGGTTTTCATTCTAAGCATCTTCTTAATTAGTGAGTTGTTTTTGCTGCTGGTTAACTTGTTTTTCCTTAGTTTTAATTGACTTGACTCAAACTCCTTAGTTCAGTGGTTCCCAAACTTGACCCTGGGGACCCCCTGGGGCTGCAGAATTTTGTTCCAACTAACTTCTGTTTTTCATTGGACTCTTAGCCTAATTAAGTGAGTCATTATTTCCCAGTTTCTGTGTTTTGGAGTCAATGTAGAGATTACAAACTAAATTTGGTAGATTTTTATTAAAATGTAATAAGCAGTTTTATGGGGAATATGTAGTTTTTTAAAATCGTTAACTGTATTTTCATCCTGCTTTTCCAGGTGTTCTGTTTAATTAATTGATTATTTACTAATTAGCGAGTCTGACACTGAAGTCATTGCTGCTTTCATCATTCCGGGTATCTGCTGTGCTGTTTGTTAATTGTCACTGTTAGGGTTGAATGAAGTTAGCAAACTATATAGGAAAAGGGGAAAATAATAGAAAAACAACAAAAGAGAGTTAAGAATTTATAGCTTTAGAAAAAAATAGGAATATTTCTAAATGTCTTATAAATGTAAAAACCATACTGTTGTGTTTTTCTGAATACAGAATAAGAGAAGAGTAAAAAGGACCAGCTAATTAAATGAGATCAGTTGTTTTCAATTATTATAACTGATTGTGAATCTAGTTGGAACAAAAAACCTGCAGCCACAGGACATTTCCAGGACCGAGTTTGGGAACCACTGCCTTAGTTGTTTCTTTTTCCTTAATGAGCATCCAAAGAATAATGAGACACAAAACAAGCTGCCACATGACCAGCTAACCTTAAAATAAAGAAAGGTGAAGGTCTCGCTCATGTTGTTTTGTTCAGGTACACCAAAACATCTTGACGGTGGTCTTAGAAAAAACAGAAAATCAACAGTCTGCTTTGGCAGAATGAGAGCACCAACAAGTCATGATATTCAGTAATGGCTTTAATTAACAGCAAGAATTGGCTTCTCATTAAGAAATTGGTTGGAATGAAATTGGCTGGAGTTTGACGTTCCAATTTAGCTGGTCATCTGTTGCCTCGTTTCACATCTCACTTCTGTTTGGCTGCCATTTAATGAAGAAACAAATCAATTCAGAGGACTGAATCCTTAAAAACAGGGCTATTATAATGAAGGTAAAAGGAGTTAATTAGCAGTGAGAACTGCTCGCTGACTAAGAAAAGGGTTATGAAATGAAAACCTGCAGCAACTGCGGCCTACCAGGACCGGAGTTGGACACCCCTGCTCTACATGAATACATTTATTGAGGCATGATACAAGATGCAACATGAATAATGCACACTAATCAGTAGTAAGCTAGAACTTGCAGTATGTAGTTTACAGAGGTACCAGACATTCATATCTACTTACTTAAAACAGTCAAACACTCGTGTTGATTGATACTTATTTAACTACTTGATAAAACTCTCATGTTGACTGATACAGAGGGACCAGACATACTTACTTATCTACTTACCCAGTTAAACTCATGCATATACATAGAGGTAACATCCAAGGCTTGGTGATCTCTAAAGGTCCCAGATATCCATATATTAATGGGATTTTACTTTTAATAAAAGGAAGGGACTGTTATCTTATGTAATATAAATATGGTATGTCCTGTCCCAAGTGTTCACACTTAGCTGGCATTTATCGGCCTGGGGAGGTTCTCTTGGTATTTAGCAGTTCCCAGTGAATTCTCATTTACAGTTTTCTTGGTTGATACATGTCAAAGTACATAGAATTATGGCATAGGACTTTGTGCTGCTGCATATTCTGTACCCAAAGGTAAAGACAGAGAATTTTTTTTATGAAAAGTATAGAAGATATAAAGTAGTCAAAAAGCCAGGCCAAGTTCAATAACAAAAACAAGTCAAATAACCTTGATGTTTAACCCCAAACACTAAACCAAAACTCTTAGGAAAACACACTCAGAGAATTGTTAACCAGAAAAACAAGTAAAGAAAAAACTCACTGACAATACCTTTCAAACTGAATCTGCAATTTCACAGCTATCTTTGACTTGATCATGTCACATGCCGCATACTTCTAGTTGACTGGGCCTGACAACAGCATAGCAACTTTCAAAAAAAATTCTTGAAAATGGTGGCTCTCAAGTGAAACAAAATGGGAGAATGCTAAAGAACTTTTAACAAAATGATAACTCTTCTAAAACAAAAAGTAAATGTCAGAGATAAACTCCTTGGGCTACAAAACCTTATTTTATACATAGAATCTTTGATAAAACCAAAAAAATCTCAGAAAAAATGAAATAAATAACACTCATCACACTGCACCACTTCTCCATGGTTTATTATCCTGTACCAATAACTGTATTTGGCATTTTCGCATTTTCTCGTGTCTACCTCAGTTTTTTTTTTCTGGGGAGTCAAGTTTTCCTCACACTTCAGCAAAATTATATGCATAATATTGATTTGTGATTTCAAAACGGCCTTGCATGAGAAAGTTCAGATATGTGCATGCTATTGGGATAGTCATAAACCTCCATGACTCTGAGGTGGATTTACTTGAGACAGAAATGGAAGAATGAATGTATAATCTACTGCCCCGAGTGGCCCCAATCCACCTGGACAGCTAAAGCTCCTTTGTTAAATTAGCACTTAATGTCTATTTAGGGAAACACTCTTTAATGGTTACTTTAACAATATAAGTCAATTTCACAGTTATGAGTTTGCTGAAAAGTCAAAAATCCAATTGCAGAGTTTGGCACCAAAAATAAGTGACATTTACTGGGTGGTATATGGGATTTCCATCCTAGAGCAATTGGAAAAAAAGTCATGATGGTAAAAAGAGTTGAATAGTCCAGGCCAGCAATGTTTGGGTCTTTATTTTGCTGCAGGATAATTCAGACTTTATTTAAAAGTGATTCCATTCTGATTTTTGGTTTGTATCCAATTGTTTTGTTTGGTTGTTCAAATTAATTTGTAAACAATCCAAATCAACTATGACTTTTTATGGATATCTATCCACAATCTACAAAATTAATAAAATTTAATTCAACAAACAGATGTAGCTAATGTAGCCAATACTTGACCTTGCACAACATGATTTTAGGCTTGTGTGCAGCCTTTCTTGAAGCTCCCAATGCACAGTTGTGCTCTTGTTGCTTTCAGGAACACTTCGAAGCTCTGTTACGAGTGATGCAACACTCTGCTATGTGCTTCAGCACTCAGGGGACCCTTTTGGTAAGTTGCATGTTCTACCTCTGCGTGGCTGAGATGCTTTTGCTCCTAGACGCTTCCACTTCATAATAATTGCACTTAACAGTTGAACAGAGCAGATATTGCAGTGCAGAAATTTCACATACTGACTTGTGACAAAGGTGGCATCCAATGACAGTGCCATGCTTAAAGTCACTGAGCTCTTCAGTCTGACTCATTCTATTGCCAGTGCTTGGTTGTGTGCTTGTTTGTGTGCACCTGTCCACAATAGGTGTGGCTGAAACACCTGAACCCTATAATTTGGAGGGGTGACCATATGTTTTGACTATATAATTTATAGTAATAACTCAAGGAGTATTGTCTTCTTGTATAATACAAACCCTTACCCTGTGCGGATCCTCCTGCCCTTCCTAACCCTTACAGCTTCTTGGCAGCAGGGCAATGTATACAATGTAAAGTATATACATTTCATTTCAAAATCTACATGAATTCCATGTATGAAAAGTGTAAGATGTAGTTCTGCTGCATATATCATAAGGATCTCTGTGAAAATACTCTTTTTCATCAAATGATGTAATGAGTCAACAGGGATATTCTGGGATAGAATAAAAAGGCAGCTGTGTCCTAAGTGTAGCTTCTTCCTCCTATGCTGAAAATGCTCTATTAGTCTAGTGATCAACAAGCGTGAACTTTTCAGGATTCCTCCTTTAATTTTTTTTCTCCACATGATGGAAATCATTTTTATTTTATAAAATAAAAGCACCCTATCAAAGTCAAAAGTTTTACTTTTGGTCATCATTTTTTCACTATATCCTGATTGTGTTGAAAAAGAAAGCATTTGGATTTGATATTAATATATACATTTGGAATAAATGGAACTACCATTTCTTTGATATCAAAATGATTACATAATTATTTTCTCTTACTAAAGGTTTTCTAGATATTTAAATGAATGTAGTCACTGTTTCTTGTCATTAATATTCATTTTTTGTTTATGTGTGCCAATTCTGGTATTTTATACGGATGTAAGTTATATTGTTGGACCCTGGGGTGCGCACTTCAAAAACTATCCACCCCAAGAGGGATACCTAATCAAATATAAGTTCAGTTGGCTTGAAGGCATTTAGAACATACTGTATGTTAAATATTAATGGACCATTCCTGTTCAAGAAAAGATGGTAAATTCTAAGGTATAATGTATTCTGTGATGAGGGAATTACAGGGAAAAGAGAATGAAATAATCATAATCAGTGTAGTAGGAAACACTGCTGTGTGTGTGTGTGTTTTTGTGTGTAGGTGTTTGTATTGGAATGGCTAAAGGTCAGCGCTGTTGGAATTCAGCTAGCGTTCAGTAATACAACATGGCCTCCTTCTAACTAAGAACATTTATACCTGAAGTCACTCAGTGCATTTACACGCACTTTAATAACCTGGTTATTCACAGAAACCCAGTTTCCAAAATGTAAACCATCATTCTGGTTAGAGAAACTCAGTTATTGGTCTCTAAAAAAAACAGATTAACACATGTAGATTTCTCTGTAAGTAACCTGAATATGTGACCATGTAAACCCTTAATCAGGTTATAGTTAAGAACTTTGTATTTTATGCATGTCTGTTGCTCTCTGCAAGCCTGCACAAGGAGAGCTTGCAGGCGATCACATTTTTGCTTATTCTAATTTAAATAATCTGTCTCATTATTTCAGAAGTTGCCACATTTACTGTATGTTGATGAGCTGAATGTACTGTATATTGCTAAACTCAGTACACAATCTCAACAGAAACTGGCGCCATGGCTGTTTTTGGATTCACGGTAACCAATGATAATGTTAATTTTTTTTCTGCAGTTTAATGCTGTTGGAGCATTTTGGCAAGGGAGAACTCCATAGGTGTACTAGCACATGCATACACATTTTTAAGAAACCACGTGTTTGCTTTTACCAGGTTACTCACCTTATTCAGGTTTTGTGTGTGCATGTGATGATTTCTTTCATTCCAGCAATGCAGCCTATGATTATAATAACAGAATAACTATTAACTGTAAATCCAATGCATTTAATAGAGAGAGTTTATATCATAAAAACACCAAATAGTCTCTTTACTAATTATCAGGATACAACTTAGTATCTAGAATCCAAGAAATATGCTGTGACACTGGGTACCCCACATGTGGCATTGGTGTGGGTGGTGTAGAAGAAAAATTAGGGGTCACATAGTCATTTAGGATAAAGTGTTTTGACATGCTTTCCATATTAAAATATAGCGTTCATCTTAAAGAAGTAGCATAAAGAGTTAAACCTGTTAAGGTATATCAGGAAACCAGATCAAGTTCAAGTGAGCAGCAAGACAAAGATGTAACATTCAATGTGTACTGAAAGATAACTAAGAAAGCAGCAGATGTCCTGTAAACAACCAGAATGGACAGTTGTTACATATGCAGAAATTTCAAAGAATTGGAGAATAATAAGAATATAACAAAAGACTTTTATTTTATATAATTCATTTGGGTGTAAACCAACAAACTTATCGGATTAAAATGTGTACATTGATTGACACTCTATGTAAATTCAATAGTTTATAAAATGAACACATATCCTTTGTGTCTCTAACCATTCTGATCATGCTGTAGAAGAATGCTCCCTGTACAAGCATTAGCTGAAGAGTAATAAATGACTCAAATGGACAACAAGTACTCCTGCCTGATTACTGACTCAAGGGTTTTATCAAATTTGTCCTAGTTGATGATAAGTTTCTTTCTTTAATTAAGATGGTGATTGCTCAGTGGGAAGAGTGAGAATTACATCTGCTGACGTCATGCAGTGGACTATGCTTCAGCTTGAAGCCATGTTGATGAAGAAAGCTGGAGACTTAAAATGGAGGTTTGGGAATTTAGATACAGTCTTGAGCTGAGAAGGTTTAGTGTAAAAATAATGATTATTATGTTTGTGAGTTAATAGTGATGATGTAAAAGATGAGAAAGATCCACTCTGTGGAATTAGGGCAAGAATAGTATATGGTGATATTCTGTATATTGTAGGCATTGTTTTATATTGTTGTTTTTGTGGTGTTCCAGTGGCCCTGACATCTGAAAATGATCTGTGAAACCTCTTGTGTTGCTAAGGTATCCAGCACAGCTTACATCCTTTAGCTGTGGACAGCGCTATGGCCGAGATCAGGTATGTCCTGGTTTCTTTGAGCACATTTTCTTGATAGAGTCAGGGAATGCTATCAGCAAAAAATGGTTGTTGTGAACCCATCATTAACACTAGAATTACCAAAGCATACAAAAAACTCGTAATTCCAGCCCACCTTAAATCCTTGTAAATGTGTCGATAAACACAAGCAGCAGGCAGTCTGCTATACCATCACCCCCACTGCCGCATAAAGGGCAGAAAGTTCTCCCAGATCAACCCACGATTATCTGGGAGTAAGACACCTTGAGCTGTATTGAGTAAATAATATATCATTATTTGGAAAAAATGCATTTCATGTGTGTTCCGTGTCTACAACAATCTATGTAAACACATTGTTAAAACAGAAATGGTTTTCATGTTTTAGTAATAACTGACAAAATGTAGACATGAAGTGTATAATGTGTGAAGCCTGAAGTACAAATATCAAATAAAAACTTTCACAAAAGGTACAAGTATAACAAAACAAGTGCGCTTTTATTCAAGAATAACTCTGCACAAAAAAGAACCCGCATTAGGATGTGACATTGACACACACTTAATATGACCGCCTTGGTGGCGCTGTGGTAAGAACTGCTAACTGGTAATCAAAAGGTCATGGGTTCGACCCCAGATGCCTCCGTTTTGAGAAGTTAGCTGCTCTTATTCTTACTATTATAGAATAAAAACGTACATTTCATTTGAGTCTGTAACAGCCAGTGTAAATTTATGGTACTTGTAAAGGTTAGCGTGTTTTTTTTTTTTTTATTCGGTTTTATTCTCTTAGTCACTTTCATGCTCCCCCTGACACTGCTGTTTTCACATAAAGATGTGCTTATACCAGAGGTGAACACAAATGATGATGAGGGTTCTACATCGGAGAAAGAATGCACGTCACACTTTTGCTGTCGCTGTACTTTGTACATAAAAGCCACATCGAATGTTATTTACCTGTTTACCTTGATGAATTTACTTATTTCCTACAATGTTATGAAAGACATGCAGGTTAGGTGCATTGGCGATCCTAAATTGCCTGGGGTTTGTTCCTGCTTTGCGCCCTGTGCTGGCTGGGATTGGCTCCAGCAGACCCCCATGACCCTGTGTTAATTTATTCATTAGCTGGATATCTTTTAGTAGTATATAAAGTAAATATGAAATCATTCATAAATAGTAAAGCTTTGCAAAGGCTTTTTAATAAAAGTAATGGAAGTTATAAAGTGTTACCTAAAGATATTCATCAGTTCAGATGTGTTCCTAAGCACTGGGCACAAATGCAAAGTTCTCTTCACATCTACCAGTGTGAAAATAAAGTTGGATCTTTATGTATAATTAATATATACAGTACATTTAATGATTACCATGGATAATGGCTTTTTTAAGTTTAGTTTTGTATTGTACATTCAATATACACATTAAGTTTAAATGGTAGCAGTATACAAGATAGAAGACTGAACGCCACCTTCCTTACACTTGCTAATTTTTTCCATATTTATTACGAGTATACAGCTTTACACTGGAGGATCACGAATGTGACCTTTAAATACTTTGTAACAAATTGTATATAGTAATAGACTAGTGCAAGTACATTTATACTTTGTCTGTATTGTTCTCAAAGGAAGATTTAGGAACAATCACTCTATTTAAAGAATCCACATTTCTGCAGATGGTGCTGAAAAATATAGCTGCATCTCTAGTTCAGTATTTATTGGTAAATATATAATGAATATTCTGTCTAAAAGATGTTGAGTCCCTCAAGGCTCCATTTTGAGCTTACTTTATTTTCTGTTTACTACTTACCACTGAAACACATAATTTATTGACCCACTCTATCATTTCACATTCCTACTGGTAATAATCAGCTGGATTTTTCAAAAAACTCTAATGAAGGAATGAGTCTCAGTAACCTAATGAGCTCTCTTTCTCTCTCTATTATGAAACTCAGGTTGACAAGTTATTTTCACAAAAGAAATAGTGATAAGAATCTGGTACTTATATATCCAGGTCCCAAGACAGCCAAAGATAAGGTCTGAGAAAATTGTTCTTTGTACATTTGCATACTCCCACTTTTCTGAATGATTTTTGATGAGGCATCTCATTTATATGCTGTGTTATAATCTTAAAAATGTAGATCAATGATACATTTTCACCTTCATGCATTTATTTATTAGTTCATGCATTTATTTGTAGTAGGATTGACTACTGCAATACCTTATTTACTGACTATTTAAATCATTCTATATGTAGCTTTCAGCTAATAAAAATGTTGCTGCAAAAATCATTACAAGAACTAGAAAATATGACTACATAACTCCTGTCCATAATTTGTTATTCTGGCTTCCAGTTAAATTTAGAGCAGATTTGAACATTTTCCTTATATGGCCAAGACTTTGCTTACATATCTGAACTCACAAACCACAGCGTGCAATAAGATGTCAGGATGCAGGCTTACTAATCATTGCATTGCATTGAGCTTTCAGGTACAGGGACCCAAAGCTGTGGAACAATCTGCCTGCTTATATCAGAGATGCCCATTCAGTCTCAGCTATTAAATCCAGGCTAAAGTCTCACTGCTCACTGCCTAGCATACTCTAACTAGAATTACTGATTAGTTACAGATAACTGCATCTATAGCCAGGTTTCCATCCAAGGAGTTTTTGCGAAAAAATATTTAGCGCTTCAAATTTTTTACCGATATAGCTGATGGAAATGCTAATTATCGATGAAATGTTGTACATGTCGACATAATATTTTTCCGTTTAACTTTAGCGTATAAATTCCATGTCGATACTTCAGATGTCGCAAAAACTACATTGGAAACAGTTTTTGTCGGAAAAAAGGGCTTTAACGCAAATAAATGTGTCACATTTTCATCACGTGCAATCAAAACGAGAATGGCGGAGCGGCTCGCATGGTCTGATGAAGAGAGTTTTTTTTTTTGATTAAACGTCGTTATTTTGTATTAATTCAAATTTCAGTTTTAATTAAAAACCTTAAGGGAAGCAGGTTAATTCAGTTGTTATCGCACTGTGAAGGGATGTTGAAAGGTAGGCTCACCTGTACAGATCCGATGCTGCAAACACAGCTGCATCATGGGCACTTCCAGGAGTGCCAACGCAAATGTCTCGTATCATGCACCTGTCATCAACAAGGGCCTGGAGAACAATAGATGGCCACCCTTTGCGATTAATGTAATCGCGGTAGCCTTCCGTCGGGGGAAGAATAGGCACATGCGTGCCATCCAGCGCACCGTAAATCTGTGGCACAAGATGCACCAAGGAATTGCGGTATGCAATTTCATTGGCCTCCGCTACAGTCGGAAGTCTGATATAACGCCGCATTAATTTTTCTTTAATAGCGGTGCACACAGCATATACACATCGATGGACGGTAGTTTTACTAACCACGAAAGTTTCTCCAACTACTCTATACTCGGCACAGGTTGCCAGCTTGTAAAGGGCGATGGCAATCCGCTTTTGGGTTGGAACCGGTGGTCGGTGGCAACCTGTGATGGGCGCAACATCAGGACTGATGAATCCACACAACATGTCAAACGTCGGCCGTGTCATTATACAGCCAGAGATTTTCTGTTAAGTGTCTCTCCACCACCTCCTCCCAGAAGGTCTTATTCTGTCATCTCTTCCATACCCGTGGGTTTCGTCGCACTGGGGTACTTTCTTCGAGCTCTAGGGCTATTCAGACAAGCAACTGCTTCATTCTGCTGTCGTCTTCGGATATTATGTACAATTCCAATTATTTGTGAAACTGAAATAACAGTAAGCTGGCAAATTTCAAAAAACTGTCTGAATAATCTCTCCATTTCTTTGTTTAGTGGAGGGGGTGTAACGTGGAAAACAAAAGGTAGATAATTTGCGACATACACAAAATTATGTATGGAAACGGCTCAAGGGCAGATTTTTTTCGCGATACAACAAAAGTTATGCGACAGTTCGTTTTGGGGGGGGATGACGTCATCACGCACACCATTTTATCGATAAAAAGCCAGTTTGATGGAAACAGGCTGGAGACAGCAAATTTCGCACATTTTTTTTACGTATATTCTGTTTGTCGATAACAAAACGTCGCAAAAAAACTGGATGGAAACTTAGCTATAGTTTGTTAGTTATGTGCATAAAAATATACTGTAAGTAAAACAATAATTATGAACAGATACTAATACTCCTCTACTCTGTTTCCTTTCTTGGTATTCTCCTGTGGGGAAAATGGCAGAAGATGAGGCCTTCATGCCTGTCCAGGCCTCAAAATGGAGAACATGCTTTTAAAGTTCAAAATGCAAAAGACAAATCTCTCAAATATCTCAAAAAATGTCATTAAGATGAATAACATGAAACTCTGGCTTACATAAGGACAATTCCCACCAGAATCTTTATAAAAGATGATTTATTAACAAAAATTTAAAAAAAAACAAAATACTTAGAAAATATCAACACAAGAGGCAAAACAGATTTGCCTGAAAGGCTAACCACAACAAATAAGTCCTAAATCATAATTCATCAGAGTAAGCTAATTGGTGGAGATTACTTAAAATACACTTTTCAGCATAGAATTATAAATAAAACATTATTTCTGATAATATACATTTTTCATAACACAGTAATCATGAAATAACCCATAAAATACATTACACAAAATAAATTGGTAACATACAAAACATTTTTTCTCGCTAGTCACTCCCTAGAATTCTGTGACCTATTGTACTGACATTTCAATACAAAGAAACATTTTGTTGTTGCTGTAGGAAAATGCTGAAACTGGCGAGGGTCTCAACATTACCTCCGACATTCTGCCCTTCACAGCTGGTGGATGCCCAGAGATTGTGAAGAGATGCACCGGTTTGAAATAATCCATCAGCGACATCTGGATTGTGTGCCACATGAGGATATGGGAACATTGCAGAGGTGAACTGACATTTTAGTTTGAGGCCATGATCGATTATGGGATCATTACTCTGTCTATCTAACAACTTTATTTTCTTACTAAAATGTATCACTGACTTTATGCAATTGGGGTTAGAGACCAAAGGACTTGCAAAATGCTTGGGGGCAAAATTACAGCACGCAACTTGATTTTTTAAGTAAAATATGAAAATATGCAACTAATGCATGGGGAGTTCTTTACACTACAGTGGTAGGGTGAACAAGGCCAATGAAGCGCGTAATGAGATACTAGCCATTCCCTAATCTTGTGCCTATTGCACCTCTAATTTTTACTCAACTTTGCATAGCACAAAGTCCCCAAATGTGTGCGGCATCCTGCATGAAAGTAAAAATCCTGCCCAATACATAATACCTGGTGCCATTGCTCTACTTCCAAGCTGTTTTACTGCACCTTTAAAGACATCTGAGGTACTGGGAACCTTGGAGTCAATGGATGGAATGACTCTGTCATTATATTAGATGGTCCAGTACAGATTTATATTGTAGAATGTCCCAGGGCCGGCACTTAGGTAGGGTCTCCAGAATTGTGACTGAGCCTGACTTTAATAAAGGGTTATATTCTCCAGGGACACTGGATGTGGCCTAGTACAGTAGGTGCTTGATGACACTGATCACAAGTTGGATGTTATCCTAGGTACATTTTAGACAATTTCGGCACTTAGGTAGGGTCTCCAGGATTGTGACTGAGCCTGACTTTAATAAAGGGTTATATTCTCCAGGGATACTGGATGTGGCCTAGTACAGTAGGTGCTTGATGACACTGATCACAAGTTGGATGTTATCCTAGGTACATTTTAGACAATTTTAATGAGACACATGTTACACTTTTTTGTTGAAATATCATATGCTTGATGCGTAATGAAGTAGAATGTATTTTATGAATGAATCACATTAATTTTCTGAGATTTTAATTGAAAGATCCCTATTAAGTATTCCCCAATATCAGTAAGGGATTTTTTAAAAGTAATTTTCATTCAAACAAATAACAATCCATACAATAAAATCAAACTTAACAAAACCAAAATTGAACGCCCACCCAAATGAAAGAAAGACAGGAGAGCCAGCCAACATAGCAAATCTTTGAAGCAGCAAGGAACTAAACTTAACATAACATAAACTTGATCCCTTAGGCATGAAAATCAAGTCAGAGGTAAAAAATTTAGGGGTGGTTATTGACTCTGGCCTAAATTTTAAATCATATATTAATCAGATTACTAGGACTGCATTTTTTCAATTAAGGAAATTGGTTAAAGTTAAACCTCTTATAACTTTACAAGATGCTGAAAAATTAGTTCACACTTTTGTTTTCAGTTGGCTAGGTTGCTGTAATGCACTCCTTACAGAACTACCACAGAAAGACATCAATTGGTTGCAGTTAGTGCAGAATGCAGCACAAGAATTTTAATTAGAAAAAAAACAAACATGAGCACATTTAATCAGTTTTAGCATTGTTACTTTGAATACAAATTTCATTTAGAACTGATTTTAAAATGATACTAATGGTTTGCAAAACCTTAAATAATCTTACCCCATTCTATACTTTGGAACGTTTGTCCCCTTATACTCTACCTCGTAACCTCAGATCTTCAGATGAAGGTTTATTTATAATTCCAGGAGCCAACCTGAAAAGAAGTGGTGAGGCGGCCCATCAGAATCCAGGCTAATACTATAGAACAAAAAAACTGCTAAAAAATCATTATTTTACAAAGGCTTTTCCATGGCTACATTTTAGTTGTTTTCCTATCATTATCATTTTACTCTGGGTTCTGCAATTCCATACAGATCTGTAACATTCTCTCCTATCTTTTCTGATTCTTCCACCTGATCAAGGTACCATGCTGCCCCTGTGTTTATGGATTTAATGGCGAGTGTCACAGATGTCCACATGACCATCATCATCATCAAATTCTTCCATATGAAGCCTGTAAACATAGAGGACTGATTTAGACCATCTACAGTGCATCCGGAAAGTATCCACAGCACATCACTTTTTCCACATTTTGTTATGTTACAGCTTTATTCCAAAATGGATTAAATTAATTTTTTTCCTCAGAATTCTACACACAACACCCCATAATGACAACGTGAAAAAAGTTTACTTGAGATTTTTGCAAATTTATTAAAAATAAAAAAATTGAGAAAGCACATGTACATAAGTATTCACAGCCTTTGCCATGAAGCTCAAAATTGAGCTCAGGTGCATCCTGTTTCCCTTGATCATCCTTGAGATGTTTCTGCAGCTTA